>NC_050519.1:21367449-21368816 GCF_002922805.2 Oryzias melastigma | reverse complement strand
ATGTTTTCTCAGCGATTTTCTTGTGAAAATCCTGATGCGGCCCACCCTCACCTAGATTCCGCCTCCAGCGGCCCCCGGCTGATTTGAGTTTGAGACCCCTGCTCTAAACCATGTGTCAAAGTCAAGGCCCCGGGGGCCGGATCCGGCCCTCTGGGTGATTCTATACGGCCCTCCAGATCATTTTATTGTTATTAATGACCCGGTGTTATCTTGCGGTTGTATAATTTTGACTAAATATATTTTTATGGAGAATAAAATATTGAAAGTTATTTAAGGTTTAAGTTGATTTATTCTGGAATAATATTCCTGCCTTTTTATTATTCATAATTATGTTAAAAAGTTACAGTTTTAAAGTTTTAAAAATTGGTATTCTGCTAGTTTTTTGGACTATTTTGGAATTTACCAATATTTTTAGGCAATTTCCAGTTTAGCTAATATTTCATCTACATGCTAGCTGTTCTATCTGATTTAGGATTATTTTTGCTTTGTTTTTAGGTAGGCTGTTTATGAGTTTAGCTAATATTTCTACTGCATGCTAGCAGTTTTAGCTGATTTAGGATTTATTTATTTAGTTAGTTAGTTAGTTTTTCTTGGCTGTTTAGGAGTTAAGCTAATATTTCAACTGCATGCTAGCTGTTTTGGCTAATTTAGTTCTTTTCAATTTAGCTATTTAGCTATTTTTTTTAATCTACATGTTAACTGTTCTGGCTAAGCTAAGTATTTTTTATTTTTTTTTTAGGCTAATTTGGTATCTAGCTAATATTTTCAGAAATATATATATTTCAGAAAGGGAGAGTTTGGAACATACATAAAGGACATGTAAAAAAGTTAAGGTTTAAAGTTTTAAAAATGTAATTTTAGAGTGTTCAATAAACATTTGTCCAGTTCAGCCTGCAACCTAAGGTGTATTTTGAATTTTCGCCCCTTGTGCAATTGAGTTTTTACACCACTGTTCTAAAATAATTTCAAATAGCAGTTGTTGCTACTTGTCAACAACAGGCCCTCATGGTTGGAGAGAGCAGGAATGTGTAGGAGCAGTTCGCCTTATACAAGGCCAACTCGGGCAGACTGTTGTGTCCTGCGGCTTGGTAAAGGCCACGAGCAGAGCATGGAGTTCAGTTTGGGTCCAAAAGGGAAAATTTGGAACAAACACCAAAGACATGAAATGTGTGCTGCAGTGAAAGACTGAAGGAGCTGCACTTATGCAAAGAATGTCCTTTAATTCAGCCAAATTCAGAGGTTTTCTCAGACTAAGAGTGATATTTACAGTCAACTCCAGGAAGCGTGTTTTTGCTTTTGTTTGCTCAGCCATTAATGGTACATTTTCCCCACAATACAAAGAAAACTTTAGGTTAGTCCCATTGACT
>NC_050519.1:21341127-21367400 GCF_002922805.2 Oryzias melastigma | reverse complement strand
TAACTGCTTGTTCCAAGAAGCCAAAATTCCAAATTCCCAAAGCCCAGGGGTGTCAAACTCAATCGCACAGGGGGCCAATTTGGAACAACTCCAAACTCAAAAAACAGGATTTTCATCAGAGGGGGACTTTAAATTCTTTTCTTTTTTTAATTAAATGTGTGTTCTTGTGTGCAAAATATTAAAGCAAATTAGTTTCACAAAAGGGATTCTAATTTTCATCAGATATTTAGACAATAAAAGGAGGAAAATTCACACCATGACAACCAGGACAAATGTAAAAATGAGCATTTTTAAATAAATGTGTCTTTGGATAGGATAGACTTAAGAACTCTACATCAAAATATTTTACAAAGTGAAGAGTGGACTTCATATGAATCTGGAGTGGTTCTACAGAGACTCGATTCCAACAGCGGCTCGGTCAGTTTCAGCAACACTGCGACTACTCTGGAATAGAAAATGGATGATGTGTCCAGTTCCAATACTCAGAGCTGTGTTCCAGGCTCCACAGCTCTAGCTGAGCACGCTAAATTCCAAGACATGATGGTTACAAAATGAGCCGTTTGCAGGAAACCTTTGCTGCAAGTTTGATGAAAAGACAAAAATCAAGCTGAATAACAAAAAACAAGTTAAAATAATGAAAAAAAGAGGGTGAAACTCCAAGCAACAAATTCTGAACCAATAAAGTTTGATGATGATAAACCCTGTAGGAATGAAAACAGACCGTAAACAGAACTAAACAGTCTGCGTATCTCCCAACAGTTGTGTCTTTGTGGCGTTCCAGAGACGCAAATGGCTTTAACACAAGTATTGGTGAATCTCTGAACTCAGAATGTATGACAATTAAAAATGTCTACTTATAAAGATTATGCTAGATTAAAGTATAGATAGATAGATAGTCCTTTATTCGTCCCACGGTGGGGAAATTGCAGTGTATGCAATAAAATGTACTATTTCTGTATCTGTCAAGCACAAACACTTAATAAAGTTTTCATTTGCGGAGGCAAACAGATGTCAGAGTTCCCTCACTGACCCCCAAAGGACTCTATAGTGCTGGATTCTCCAAATGCTCCAGATTTATTTGTATTTGGACCGTGATGTTTTTTATCCTGATTCACAAACAGGAATCTTTGGCTTGTTGTGCGTACACGAATATTTTCATGCCTTCAAGGCAAAGGAATGAGATCATCAGGGTTTATTTTTAAAGAAGACAGAAGTATGTCAGTGAAGCGGAACTGCAGTGAGATTTGCAGAGCAGAAAGACTGTAGGTCATTTAGAGACTCAAACTATCTCCTTCTGCATAAAAACAACAACTGTCTCCTCTAATAATAATCATTTTACTCATAATCATGGATGAACTTTTTAACCCGGTCAGTTACTAAAATCTACTCCGCTGAAAAATAGTGAAAAGTTACTAAAATCACAGACATTTCACCGGAGGTTCCTTCCCACACCAGACGTAACAAGAAAGCTTTTGAAAGGCATATTTGCATGTGTATGATGTGCCTTCCCTTTGAATGATAAATGGCTTTAGTTTTTGACCTTCAGTACATGAAAATCTCTTAATATGGTCCAACAACCCATGAAATCCTATCCTGGTGATCCTTGGCTGTCTTTTCTTCCTCTCAGGGGATGACTGATATCCGGGATGAAGGACGAGGAAACAGGAGAACTGTCAAGTATGTTTGAAGCTAGATGAACTTGAAGGTTGCGGTTTCTTGTATTTGCTAGCTAAACTCTCCACTCTTAAAAGCCTTAGCTTTTTTTTTCTTGAAAAATAGACAGTAGGATTTTTAATCTGGAGCTTCTTAGAAATTGATTCATTCTGGTTGTGCTTACTGATGTCAAAATGGTTGCTTAGGTGCTGTTGTAAATACTCTAACGCGGCTAACGTGTAGCTGAGTCGGACTGTGTTTTTTTTATCTGTTACTAAGAAAGCTGGGAGTTACACTAGGTTCACACTGGACGTGGAGGGGAGTGCGCAATTCACATTTTTCCGCGATGGTCAATAGACGCTTCTAGATCTTTTTGGCTTTTTTTGCTGTCATGAATAAGATAATAACCTAAATTACTCCTTGTTTCTGCTAAGAACAAGTAAGTAGTTAGTAGGTCAACATTAATTCATCTGTTGTTGAGACACACAGAGAGAAGTGTGTGTGTGTTGTGATTGTATGTTTATATTCATCTCTGCAGTCTGTTTAGATACCACAACATGATCACATTTGTTAATAGTGGTGTTTTATTATAAAAGTTGGTTATATTTTGAAAAAAAACCGGATGTAACTTCCTGCCTTGACACGGATTGCTCGCAGCTCGCGCACAAAATAGCCCAGACGACAAAATGATCCGCTACATGGCACAAGCCTTCAGCGGAGAATGGCGAAACTTTGTGCTTGGTGTGAACCTCACCATAGGTTAACAAGGGCGCCAAATGGAATTGGAGTCCGTTCCTTGTCTAATGTGAAGCAAGTGTTAGCTTGGTCACATTAGCAGTGGAGTACCGTCAGGTCCTGCAAAGTCTTCATTGAAGGCCTAAAATTATCTGAAAAGAATAATCTAAGTCACAGAGAAATGTTTTTTTTATATATATATTGTTAAGACTTGATTCCCTTTCCTAAAACGTCTCCCTAAGGTTCTATTTTGCTTGAAGAAGTACAAATCAAGAGGTCAAATTAACCATTTATTCTGAGATAAAGAAGTTCTTACAAAGCTTTGGAGACCAGAACCTGAGAAATCCCAAATTGTTCTGACTCAGTCAAACTCACGAAAATAACTAATATTTCCTAAATTATTTGTTTTTTGTGTTCCAACGGTAATATTTGATCATATGGATATAGTTTACTCTGAAAGGCTGAAGAGAAATAAAAGAAAATAAGTTTGGATACCACTAAAGCTCCAAATGCCCCAACAATTAATATAAATGTGTTGCTTAATGTGCTTTATACACTGCTCACAAAAATTAAAGGAGCACTGTAAAGAAACACATTAGATACATCAGATCTCCATATGAAGTTGGATATCTATACAAATAACGACAGGGCAGTGTCTTAGGAACAAAAGGATGCCAAGTCTTTTAATGAAATAAAAGTTTTCAGCCTACAGAGGCTCAGTTGTGTAGACACCATAAAATCAGAGTGAAATGAAGATGTGGCAGGTTAGTCCATTTTTTCCAAAACTTCATTTCTACAGCTCAAAATGCTTTTCAGTATCTTGTGTGGCCCCCACCAGCTTGTATGTATGCTTGACAACGTGGCGGCATGCTCCTAATGAGACGACGGATGGTGTCTTATGACATTTCCTCCCAGATCTGTGTGAGGGCATCCCTGAGCTGTTGTAC
Organism: Oryzias melastigma; assembly: GCF_002922805.2. Lineage (NCBI taxonomy): Eukaryota > Metazoa > Chordata > Actinopteri > Beloniformes > Adrianichthyidae > Oryzias > Oryzias melastigma. The sequence goes on along the minus strand of NC_050519.1, from coordinate 21,364,065 downwards.
AGTCTGAGGAGCAACCTGGCGGCACCTAATGGACCCAAACATAATGTCCCAGAGATGTTCTATTGGGTTTAAGTCAGAGGATGGTGAAGGCCATTCAATTGTTTCAATTCCTTCATCCTCCAGGTACTGCCTGCATACTCTTGACACGTGAGGCCGGGCATTGTCGTGCATTAGGAGGAAACCAGGACCTACTGCACCAGCGTAGGGTCTGACAATGGGTTCAAGGATTTCATCTGGATACCTTATGGCAGTCAGAGCACCATTTCCTAGGCAGTAGAGGTCTGTGCGTCCCTCCATGGATATGCCTCTCCAGACCATCACTGACCCCCCACCATACCTGTCATGTTGAACCACGTTGCAGGCAGCATAACGTTCTCCTTGTCTTCTCCAGACTCTTTCTCAGGGTGAACCTGCTCTCGTCTGTGAAAAGTACAGGGCGCCAGTGGCGGACTTGACAATTCTGGTGTTCTTGAGCAAATGCCAGTGGAGCTCCACGGTGCTGGGCAGTGAGCACAGGGCCCACTACAGGACGTGGGGCCCTCAGGCCACCTTCATGAAGTCTGTTCCTGATTGTTTGGGTAGAGACATTCACACCAGTGGCCCTCTGGAGGTCATTCTGTAGGGCACGAGCAGTGCTCAGCCTGTTCCTCCTTGCACAAAGGAGCAGGTATGGGTCCTGCTGAGGGGTTGAGGACCTTCTACGGCCCTGTCCAGCTCTCCCAGAATAACCAGCAGTCTCCTGAAATCTCCTCCATGTTCTGGAGATTGTGCTGGGAGACACATTAAACCTTCTTGCTGCAGCATGTGTGGATGTGCCATCCTGGAGATGTTGGACAACCTGTGCAACTTCTGTAGGGTTAAGGAATCTCCTCATACTGCCAGTAGAGATAATTATCAAGCCAAAATCAGCACGAGTGGAAAACCAGCCAAAAAAGATCAAGAGGGAGAAACTTGAAATGACCTCCACATGTAACACCAGTCCTGTTTGGAGGGTTTTCTAATTGTTGCCACTGAAGTGCACCTGTTGTTAATTCATGAACACCAATACAGCTGAAATTGATTAACGAGGCCCTCAGCTGATTAACCAACCAGAAAATTATCAGACAGGTTTAATTCAATTCATACCAGGCCCAATAAAAAAAGGTGTTGCTTTAATTTTTGTGAGCAGTATAGTTCAGTGCGACTTACAGTATATATGACATATTTTCTGAAATAGACCATTTCTTGGCAGTGCAGTTCATAATCCAGTGCACTCAGGGATGTGATAAATTATTCTACCAATGATTCGATTCATATAATAATTTGTTGTTGCCATTCTGATTCATAGTCGATGTTGGTTCATTGAGAACAGTCAAATTCCCTGAGATAAAATGGATCCAGGACATCAACTTTTTATACTTCTTTTTTTTTATAATTGTAAATAAAGTTGGGCATGAAGGAGTTAAACCTTAAATTCTTAAAGTTTTGTTTCCCAAATGTTAAAATGTGACATTTATCAATGTGCAAATCACTCATATTCCTTAACTATTATTATGGGTTAAAAATGAGAAAAGCCACTTTTCATCCATACAGTTGATCCCACAAGCAGTCCTTGTAAAGAAAAATCTGAGTTTTTCCAGATGCCATTTTTACGAGTGGATGCTTTCCTTTCCCTGAGATGCACAAACGAGTTATTTCAGGGAAGTCTGCATGGCGGGGGACTGCAGAGACACAAAGCTGCACGCCTAGTCCTCATCTGGGTCATGTATATATAATCATGTGTGCCTAATGTTCTTGCCCTGAGCGGGTTCTGGTTCCAACATACCGTGTTCCACTCTAGAAGCGGATCGGTGTGCGTTTGGCAGAACGAACGTAGAGGATATCCCCCAGAAAGACGTCGGCAAATGTATGCAAGTCCACGGAGCGTGTAGGCTTCTGAAACTCTTTTTGTCCTTCACAGGAAGGGGGAGGTCCTTTCAGTGACCAGGAATTCAGCTTTTGTTTCACTCTTTCTGGATTCTGTGGGGTTTAAAACAAAAGTAAAGCCTTCTTTGTGTCACCTGGATGATTTATGAATGTGCAGAGATCCTCCGTCTGTCTCGATTTTTAAATTGATGGTACAACATGCTGCCACTCCAGTTTTTCCTAAGTTTTTCTGATTAACGCCTCCTAACCGTTGCTGTCAAACCAGTAATTCCTCTGGTGTTTTACCTCTGAGCAGCATTTCCACCTCCTATTCTGCAAACAGCTGTTTTGCTCGCTGACAGTTCCATAAATAATTATCGACAAACCAAAGCTGCTAATTAATCTCTGAATATTCATTAGGAAAGGACGGGAGACAACAGACGCTCATGCGCAGCGGAGAGGAGGAAGATTGTGAAAAAGAATTTAAAGGTTTTATAAATCTGGGAATATTTCTCCAACCTGCAGATTTTATACTTGAGTGATTATGATGTTAATTTTAAGTGTAGAACATTTATATTTCATGGAAATTCTAATTTTATTAAATGTCGCTATAATTTGAAAGGTAAAAGTTAAATTCTTATACTTTTACTAAATACTTGAATAGGAAAGTGTTTTTCCCAAAATTACATGTAGAAACTTCAAGAGATAAAAGACAATCCAGGTCATTTTTTTCTCTCCAATATTAATTATTGATGATGCTAAAGTAAAGTCTTTGTCTTAACTATGCTTACGGGTGAAATTGGGAAAAAAATAGTGTAAAGTGTTTCAGTATTTTACTGTATGGATTCCCACACCTGATAGGAGACTTCTGAAGAAAGAGATAGAGGAGGATTTCACTCAGAGATTTCAGTTATTTTTCAGCTGAAACAGTGATTTCAGGTTTCTTATAAGTAGCAGTTTTACTGTTGTAGTTTTACTTTTACTTTCCTCTTCAATTTCTTGAGCTTTCTGTTCTTTCTTGTAAGTAAGTAAGTAAGTAATATTTATTTGTATAGCACTTTTCTCAAACATAAGTCACAAAGTGCTTTACAGAGCAGGAGATAAAAAGACAGAGCAGATATGTTAAAAAGACACATAGAATACAAGACACATAAAAGTACATAAGGGTGTTAGAACTGACATGACAATATAAATAGTAAAGACGAACACAGTAAGTCGGCAGAGGTGCAATTGAGCGACGGCGAAGCCCCACACAGGCGCCATCTTAAGAAGACGGGAGACTTCTCTCAAAATCAAGCTCTTCTTGTGCTTGATTTTGCTTTAAATTTGGCTGCTGAAGATGCTAGCGGAAATCGCTGACGCTGATAGGCAACTAAAATATTAGCTAAATGCCAAATTAAACTAAAAAAAAAAAAAAGCCTAGGTGAGCCAAAACAGCTAGCATGTAGCTGAAAAAAATAGCTAAACATCAAAATAATCAAAAAAACTGAGAAAAGCCTAAATTGGCCAAAACAGCTAGCATGTAGCTGAAATATTAGCTAAACTCAGCAATAGATTCAAAAACTTTAAAAACAGCCTATATTAGCCAAATATAGCTAATATGTAGCTGAAATATTAGCTAAACATCAAAATAACTTAAAAACTGAGAAAAGCCTAAATTAGCCAAAACAGCTAGCAGAATACCAATTTTTAAAACGTTAAAACTGTAACTTTTAACATAATTATGAATAATAAAAAGCCAGGAATATTATTCCAAAATGAATCAACTTAAACCATAAATGACAATAATAAAATAACAATCATAGCAATAAAATAAAATGATCTGGGGGGCCAGATATAATTACCCCCTGGGCCGGATCCGGCCCCAGGGCCTTGAGTTTAATACATGTGATCTAGAACACACGTATGTGCCACCTTTAGGATGCAGCCACTCCTCTCTGTGACCCCCCCATAAGACCTGACAACCCAAATCCCGTAAAGACCCACCCCTATACGGGTGGATGTGACTAAGGCTTAAATTAGCATGGATGCTGTCACTTCCTGTCTGGCGTGGAACGCTGAAGACTGAGATGCAGATGGTTGTCTTGTCTCACAGAACAGATGGAGAGCAGATGGATAACAAATAGGTTACTTCATTTACTATCATTTTTTTAAAATCATTTTTTAGATGAAGCCCTCCAGAAATAAAAAATGTATATGTTCTTGGAGGTCACTGGCTGGTTTTAAATGTTTGGGCTTGGAAACTCTGTTATCTGAAAAAAAACCTCTCCTGCAAACAGCTGAAGAAAATGCAACTTCAGATTGGAGGACATGTGGGGGGTTAAAGACTGCCAGCTTTGCAGGGCAGCTTTCAGCCTGCAGAGAAAATACGGCTCTCTTGTTCCAAATTAACAAGTACTTGACAGAGCTGCCCAGACAAACAAGGCAGTGGAGCACGCAGCAGCCATATGCAACAGCCCCGTCTGCTGGGGCTTTTGCTGTTGATCTGGGCCAATTATGAAGTGAGTCACTGTGACATGAAGCCGCACACAAGCCTCTGAAGGAAGCCACAAACAAGGCTCGCAATCTGTGCTGCGAGATGACAGCTCCTCCGAAACAAACCCACCTGACAGGAAAAGAGGAGTGCAACGCCAAGATGAAAGAGGAGGACTCAAAGGAAGCAGGAGTTCATGCGAGCGTCTGGGAGTCGAAACAGGATCAAGTAACGGCGTGAGGAAAGGAAACAGAAGCACCGGCTGAGCCAAAATGGATTCATTTATGACTGATGTGGCAAAATCAAGGGAAGAAAAACAGGCAGTTCGCACCATCCTGATCCATTCCTACAAGCCTCTTTAACTTCAGCAGAGGTTTTCTTTAGCCTCTTTAACCCAATTCAGTTTAAAGAAAACATGTAAGATTGTCTGAAAAGGTCAGTGCAGTGAGGCTGTGTAGTACAAGGCGACCCGCCTTCCTGTAAAAGACGAACACTTCATTTTCAGTTTCTAGCTGATTGACATTTCATAGAAATCTCTTTTTCAGCTCCTTAGAAGAGAAAGTAAACCTCTTGAATGTCTAAAAGATCAAATAACAACTTCTTACCTCTCTGAGGCTGATGAACATGGCTCCAATCTAGAGCACATGTGTCAAAGTCAAGGCTCAGGGGCCGAATCCGGCCCTCCAGGTAATTTTATTGTATTGTTATGAATGACTCAATGTTATCTTGCGCTTATTTATACGTATGTACGCATGATTTGGGTCGCCTCCTCGTCACTTTTTGGCATTTTGGGTGTCCTCAACTCGTCATTTTCAACGTGCTGGCTGTTCCCCTAAATCAGGGTTCCCCAACCCCTGGATTGTGAACCAGCACCAGTCACCAGGCTGCAGACAGAAAAAAACTGCATACGCTAGTCAAAGGTCACCAACCACCGGGACGCCAACTAGTACAAGGGCACAGACCGGTACCGGTCCAAAGCCTGCTCGGTACCAGGCTGCAAACAGGGAAAAATTCATACACTAATTAGGGGTCCCCAACCCTTGGGACGCAGACCGGTACCAGTCTAAAGGCTGCTTGGTACCAAACCACAAACAGGGAAAATGCATACGCTAATGAATGAATGAATGAATGAAATGGTTTATTTCAAGCAATCAGGTCATAATACATTAAATAACATATCACTTAATGAATCCCAAGTAAATCGCTTGAAAGGGAGTGGAAGGAAGAAAACTTATATAAAGGAAGCAAACTTCTATAGAAAGGAAGCGGACTTATATACAATCAAGGGTCCCCAACCACTGGGACGCCAACCAGGAATTATACAGTGCCTGACCCCCCTGGCCTGTTCGACGGCCACGTTTGGCCCATGTATTTGAAACACACCACAGACTGGTATTGGTCTAAAGGCTGCTTGGTATCAGGCCGCAAACAGGAAAAACAAAATACATACGCTAATCAGGGGGTCCCTAAACCCTTAGGACGTGGACCAGTACCGGTTCGAAGGCTGCTTGGTACCTGCTTGGTAGGCTGTTTTTATTCATTTAGCCTAAAACAACATAATTATAATGAATTGACCAATGGAAATGCTTTTACAATAGACCAAAATATGTTCAGAGTGGGACTTTAAGATCATTTGACCTTCTATCAATGCTTCAAACCTAGTTAAAACAATTTGTTTTTTTTAATTATTTTACAAAGTAGCTGTTTTTGTTTTCTTTAAAACCTTTTTTGCTATATTTGCTTAATGTTATGAAGATTTTGGTCATGGAATGATGCTTTAGAAACCAAGACAAGTCAGTCTGTGTTTCCCTCAGTTAGCCTTGAAAAAAACAAACAACAGTTCATATCGACACCAGATCGGTTCTTTTAAATAGAGAAAACAATGAAAGAAGATATCTTCCCAAACACTAAGGGTTTACTTGTACTTACTGGTGATTTTTTTTTTCTAAGGGGGTAATCTTATTTGGTGCACGGTGACATAGTTAGCACTCCTGTCTGACAGAAAGAAGGCTGCGGTTCAACTCCTGGCTGGGTTGTTTCTGTGTGGAGTTTGCATGTTCTCTCCTTGTGCATACGTGGGTTTTCTTTCCTGTCACTCCACCTTCTCCCCACAGTCCAAAAACATGCTTTATTGGTTGGTTTTTGATTCTAAATTGTTGTGAATATGTGCCCCTGTAACAGACTGGCAACATGTCCAGAAACTGGGATATACTCCAGCAACTCTGTGACCCTTAAAGGGATTCAGTGGATGGATGGATGGATGGTAGTCTCCTTGATCAATGAGTTGCCTCCCGTCACAGACTTAAACTTAGGTTTCTCCCAAAAAATGTCTCTTTTGGAGCTCAGTTTTTGATTATGAGGAACATTAAAGAAGCCAACTGTCACAGTGATTAATCTCTAGCTGATCATGTGGCGCTCAGGCCAAACACATCTGCAAACAAATCCTCTCCAACCACAAATAAGTGCTATTTTTTGACTTGTCAGCAAGGAAGAAACACAAAAGTCATTTTACAGGAGAAAAGTTAATATTACTCCTTACACCAAAAAAATTGTTCATCCAAGCCTTAAAGACAATTCATGTTGATTTGACTTGAGGAAAATGCAAAGCAGAAGGAAATTTGTCCATGTATAAAGTCTCCTGTTAGAAAACCACAAGTTCTATTTCAAAGAACATTTGACCACAAGGAGCAGTTTGTTCAGTTGCTTGTTTGGCCACAAAGCGTTGCAACCCATGACCCAGGACCAACTTGTTTTCTTTTATTAATAGCAGACGTAATGCTAAAAATCCCTTGGTTCTCCTCTGTATTCCTTTTAAGGAGGGTGACCCACCTGGAGGATAAATGTGGGGCTTGAACTCAGATGTCATGACTCAATTCAAAGACATCATCTGGATGAATGACAATCTTTATTGATAAAAAGAAAATACTCTTTTAAACGTGCAACACAGACGTCTGGTGAGTATCTGGACGAGCTGTGACAGAAGAAATAAACACTGCCAGCATCAGTGTATGTATTGCACCTGAACATGAACGGTAAAGGAGTAGTTGAGTGCTGTCAGGGACGGTGAGAAATCAAAGGCCTTGTTTTGTTTTGCTTGCACAGATGGTGTGCTGTGAGTCGGCTCTAAAACACTCATCAAAGCAACCCTTTGCCCACTGGGCTGTAAAAGTAAATTATGATGCATGTGGAAGAAGGTGAATAGTCACATTTATCAGTCTCTGAAGTATCAAAAGAGTCGTGTGACAGCTGAGAGTACCGTCCTTTGTGTGAAAAAGAGAAACCCCACAGATATGCCATGATTTTGTTGACGTGTCGTGCTCCCTAAGCTCGAGGGCTTACTGAGACTTGCAAAAAGAAAAGGTTGAAAGATTGTTGTGGCGATTAGAAAACACCAAGCTTTGTGCGTCAAAGTTTTACCCAGACAGCTTGATGACAGATCCAGATCTCTGGAGGAGAGCTGATCTGCAGAGTGCTCACACCCACTGCCAGCATAGTCCCACTGCTCCTTCAGTCCAAACCTGAACAGGGAACCAGGCGCTAAAAGGAAGTGACAGGCCTAAAAGGACATTCTGAGCCCCTAAGGAGAAAACAAGACGACAGGGGAGATGAAAAACGTGTCCCCTACAGTGAATGATACAGACTTTGAAAAACATGTAGCTCTTCTCCTTCTCTTTACAAGCACGGTGGAGCCAAAAGCAAATGTGCAAAGTTGACAGAAAAGAATCAAATTATCTCAAGATGGTTTTCCCTTTCATTTCAAAAGTGAACTTATATTGATTGGAGGAAGCAGGGAAAAAATGGTCCAAAAAAACAATCCAACTTGTATTGACTGAATCCCACGTTTGGGCTGTTGAGGTTGGCCTGCAGTGGGAGGTTGTGAGAAGAGTGTCCTGGATTATCCTTTTCCTCTTCCTTTGAACTTTTTTCATACAGCTGCAGAAAATGTATCTGCAAAATTCAACCTGTTAGAATCAGTTCCTGAACCACTAGTGATGGTGGTATAATTGATCAAGCTTTTTTGTGGAGGCTGTAAGATAAACTGAGCTTCTTGTTCTTGAGCAGAATGTGACCCCTGTGGGCCCTCCTCCTGCAGGAGAGCTTGTGAGGGGCTGGTGCTGTGGGATTTGAAGGTGAATGCCTTCATGGGCCAACACTCCGTCATACCTGTTGGGACATGGATCATTACTTCTCTTGGAGGGAAGGTGCCTAAGCTTATACAAGAGGTTGGGAGGGGTTGGCTTTATGCAAGGCATAAAAATCAATGCCTTTAGAAGGGCTTTACTTTGGAGTTGTTCATGGTGAGAGGTGGTTGGCTGGTGTGGACCAAGTGTGGAAGTTCTTTCCCGGGGACGAGAGGGTCAAGTCCTTTTGCCTTCAGACAGGGATGTCTCTAAATGTGGTTTCAGCCTATGGGTCTAAAAGCCCTCTTGGGTAGTCCTGGAGAGGTATTAAAAAAAACAGCAAGGTGACTTTATTGTCCTCCCATGTGACTAAAATACTCTCACGGTCAACGACAGTGGTACCTAGAAGAGTATGATTGGGAGGAACATCGTGTCTGATCTACTGAGTCCTCATTTTAGTCTGTCCACAACAAACACCAGTACAGTATTTGAGCAGAAGGGTATCCAGGGACACCCTAAGTAGAAGGTTGATGACTGACTTTGAAGTCGTTTCAGGTGACCTTTAGCTTGATGTTTCAGTCAAGAGAGGGGCAGAGCTCTGAACCAATCACCAACAGGAGAAAAGTTGGTCTGAGAGGAAGATGGAAAGACTTACAAGACCCAAACATACCGTGAGGGTTTGGCGGAAAAGCCTGACTGAGCCCTCCAACCAGGAGGTCTTCAACTCCTACATTTGGATGAAGTTCACCGTACTGAGGGAGGCTGGGTACATTGAGTCAAAGTGGACCATGTTCTATTATCTCTGGGCTGTTAAAAGCTGTGGGTCTATGGTGGCAACCCCCAAAACTGCAGGTATACACCGGAAGCAATGAGTGTCATCAAGCAGAAGAAAGAAGTCCTACTAAGCATAGCTGGCTTGTAAAATTCCAGGCCATGGAGAAAGACAATTGAATAGCCTCAAAGAGATACTGGCAAAGTGTCCGGCACCTCAGAAGTAGCCCATCAGAGGAGCACGTGGGAAGCTATTAACTTTAATAGCTTTAGTTTTGGACAAGTTCCACACTCTGCATAGGGGGCAGGAAGGTTACTGAGAGGTTGCTTGTCCAGTCCACATGTGCTCTGTGGATTTTGAGAGGGAATTCACCCTCATGATGTCCTATCCTCTGGTAGTCCATGAGTATGGGGTCCAGGGAGCCTAACTGAAGACTTCCTAGTCCATTAAAGACCAGAGCAGAAGCATTGTCATGATAGCCTGATATAAGTCTGACCTGTTTTCAGTGCATGCTGGGTTCTGGTAGAGCTGCACTTGATCACTGGTTCTGTTCATAGTCTTTATTGATATTCAGGGACTGGAGGGAGTCTGGTTTTGGGGGTCTCTTTTTTATGTTCACACTGAATGAAAGCACTAATGGCAGAAATTCTTGTTTAAGGGTTTCACTACCAGGACCAGCAGGTGAAGTTTCAGATGAATTGTTAATCATTCAGATAGTTCTAGACCAGGGGCTCCCATTCCTGGTCCTCCAGAGCTATCACCCTGTCTGTTTTCCAGATCTCCAAGCTCTGTCAGCTGCTGATTAGCTCAGTCAGATGTCTTCACATTCTGATTGAATAACCACACCAGGTCCAGGTAATCAGCAGCATGGAGAGCTGGAAAACAGTCAGGGTGGTAGCCCTCGAGAACCAGGAATGGGCACCCCTGTTCTAGACAGTCTGCTCACTAGCGTAGTGGTTAGTACTCCCACCTTTCAACACATGAGTCCTGGTTTGAATCCTGACTAGAACCTTCCTGTGTGAAATGTGCATACACTCTGACTTTATCCCAAAAGTCCCAAAACATGCCTCATAGTTTTTTGGTGATTCTGAATCATTACGGGCAGCTGTGGTGCAGCGGTAGGGCGGTCGATTCCTGATTGGAAGCAAGTGGGTTCGATTCCCGCCTTGCCCGCCCATATGTCGACGTGTCCTTGGGCAAGACACTGAACCCCAAATTGACTCTGGTGGGAGGTTGGCGCCAGTGTTCGGCAGCGGAGCCACCACCAGAGTGTGAATGTGTGTGTGAATGGGTGAATGGGTCTGTGGCTGTGAAGCGCTTTGGGCCCTCGGACGAGGGTAGAAAGCGCTATACAAGTATACGCCATTTACCATGAGTGTCCAAAGTGGGGTCCACGGGCCAAATTTGGCCCGCCAAAGGTTATCTTTTGGCCCACCAAGCCTTGGCTGTGGGGGGGCAGAGTTGTTAGTTAAAACCCCTTACCCATTTTCTATTGATTCTCTACGATGTTCAAAACTCTACAGCTGTAATATACTTTCAGCCACCGCGGTGGCACTGTTGGCACTTTCTTTGGGTGAAACAACTCCCAAGTGAGTCAGCCCTTGGGTTTTTTTGGGTGTCATAAATTTCCATGAGTCAGCTCCACGTTTCTCAAGATCCCAGTTTTTTGTTTTCGTGGAAGAAAGTTTGCTTTAGCTTGCTCTTGTTTTTAGATTAAAAATGTCCTGTGAGGCCTTGCTGTTAAAGGTTTCAAAGACAAATGTTACTTTTTATTGTAACTAATGTGTATTACCTTAATGGATACAGAATCAAAATAAATAAAATAAAACCATATTCTTTATTCTCTTCTTTTATTTCATGACACTCAAAAAAATATTATATTTGGCCCGAGGACTGAGATCCCATTTAGATTTTGGCCCTTTGAGTGAAAAAGTTTGGGTACCTCTGTTCTAGATCGTGTTTAGATGCAAATGTGTGTGGTTAAATATTACACCTTCCCCCAAAAGTGACTGGGAAAGGCGCTTGTGTCCCGAAAAGGATTAAGCAGGATTAGAAAATGATGGATGTTTTGGACAGATAGTTTGTTTTGTAAAAAAAACAAATCTCCTGCTCTGATTCCATCTCTGTCTTGTTTCTCCACAGAAACACAAATAGTCTGTTTGTCTTTGAGAGTGTTTGTCTCTTCCTCTCTGGCAGCAGCTGTCTGTCTTTTCTGCTTTCTCTTCTTTCCTTAAAAAAGCAAAGAGGAGGACACAGGAGAAGGATTTGAGGGAACGTGACAAACGTTGTTTTCCTGCAGTGAGGCTTCACATTCTCCGGATGGCAGCTTTTACCTTCTCTTAGACATTTAGATGTTACAGAACTGAGCTCACACTGGCTGTAAACTCTGATCAGTGTCAGCATGATGACCCTACATCAGGGTAGGAGGCTGCTGGAGTCTTCTGTGTGACTCTGACAGACAGTTTTTCAGCCGCTCCGAGGTCTTTCAGAGGTCTGATGCTCTGTCAGAATCTGAGTCACAAGTTCAGGCATTGCTGCTTTTAGCCTCTCACACTATTCAGAGATAGTTCAACCTGCAGCTTCAAACATTCACAGTGACTTCTGAGCTCATGTTATTTTATATTGTGACCATTCTGATTTAAAGCCCCACTATGATTATCTTGTGATCTGTTTGTAAAGCATTCTCAGAGGACTTTAAATCATGACTATGCTGATTTTAGCCAGAATTAGTAAAAAAGTAAAGTAAAGTTAAAAATGTTATTTTCTAGGACATAGTTTCTGCAGAGCGGCAAATGTTCCTTATAAATTTACCCCTGAATTGTAGGGGGGGCAATTGGCGTGGCAACACTCATTTCCCATCATCCCTTTTTTTAACACCCTCTTACAGCTTCTCACAGCTCCAACCTGCAACAAAAATGGCGAGCAATATTAGAACTATCCAGCCATATGTTTAGATCCAGATTCCAGCTCAAACGAGGAAACAAAGACGTTCATGGATCTACTCGTCTGCAAGTGGATGTGTCAGGATGGAGTGGAGCAGGGGCCTCACTGAAATTCGGTTACAAGTAGGAATCGTTATGATTTACGTGGTTCTACTGAAACTGAAAAAAGCTGCTGCAATTGGTTCCTTATTTGCTATGTTTCACTGAAGGACTATTTGTCTTAGTAAATGTCAATCACTTCTACTGTGTTCAGTACATTGAAGGTCTTGCCAATCATGCTACCTTTCATGCGATAGTGGGCGGGGTCATATAAGACCGGTCATGGGACGAGCACGAGCATGCGGAGCGCTCAAATGTCTGGCTACATTTCACAGCAGGTCACAGAAGTTTGACAGGTCGCTGTGTCACATCAGCCAATCAGGAACTTAGCTTTGGGCATGTGACTTTTTCGGTGACCCAATCAGTGAGTAACATAACAATCCAATACCAGCGTTTTTCTCAAGACAATAATAATAATGATAATAAAGTTCTCTATTTTTTCCCCTCTTAGGTTAATGCGGGACAGCCTTCAAACTCAGTCACAGAGACACAGAAACACAGCGGAAGCAGCTGTCATCCAGACACACCCCCGAGCGAGATAGAAGCCCTGGTAACCCCGGTGGTGTCTAGCTCAGGATCACATGCTAGACAGACAGCACAGCGAAAGAGGGGCGGGCCACCAATTTGTGACCTGGAGGTTGTGGAGCTCTGATTTAATGGGAACAGCCAGCACGTCAAAAAACGACGACACCCAAAACGTTGATTTTGACGTAAAGGTCTTAACCATGCATCAATATGTGACGACTTGGGAATGAGAATGTGTTGATTTGGGAAGATGTCGGCATTTTTATTACTGAAGTACCAACATTGGCACCAATTAGGAACCAAAACCAAAGAACCGCTTTGGCACCAGAACCAAATAAAACCCAATCGGGGTTACTATACTTATGACTTGCCATAGTTGCTATTGTGTCACACTGTTCCAAAGGCATTTTTTCTTTTTTTCTATAAATAAAGAAATATTTAGAAAATCATTTTTAAACTTAACTTTTTCAAATATGTTCTCAATCATCAGAAAAAATGTCACAAGAACAATTAAAAACACCACTGGAGATGGTCTTTAACAAAACAGAAAGGAGAGTCGATCCATAGAAGTTTATGTTACATAGATTTCTTCAAATGTTGTATTTTACTCACAAAACCTGAGTTTGTTTCTTTTCATACAAATGTTGTGTCCTGCACTAAGAATCCCAAATCTGTTGTGAATTTGTAACTTAGAGGTGAAGCTGTTATACAAGATAACAAAGTTCAATGGTGTAAATACACAAGAATAACAGAAAATAATGAATGTAGAGTTTTATGCAAATAATATTTCAGAAAATATGCAAAATTCATACAAATTAATGTAAAATATACTAATTAAAACTCTTCATGCTTAATCAGCTTGAGTTAAAACCAATTATTCAAATGAATGTTTAATTCTATACAATCTAATGTGTCATTTTGGTCAAAATAATTATTAATAAAAAAAAAAGAAAAAAAAAAGCACCAATAATGATGTCATGGGCTACTATGCACATTCATTAGGAAAATAATAGTTTATTCTGACAAGTTCAGTAAATCAATTAAAATTACTTCATATTCACAAACAATTTAAATCCAAACATAAAATGAAGAATTTGGATAACAATAGTTGCTCAGAAAAGACACGATTCAAGAACTCTTTCAAACATTCCTTTGTCTCAATTTTCTGTAGATGAAAAGTCCATCTGAAGGACGCAGGCATGATATCTTTGATATTTAATATCTGAGCGTTTAAAAAAAGTTTTTAATCATTAAAAGTATTTTAAGAATGGAGCAGCTCTGACTGTTGTCAAGGCAACCAGTTCTCTCTTTTAGTGTTTCATTACGTCATGTAATCATGAGAAAAGGAACTCTGCTGGCATCTAGTGTTTTGTGAAACAGACTGCATTTCTGAATTATGACCCCTCATTTGGTGAAGACAGTAGAAGAGGAATTAAAAAACCAGAGAGAAAACAGACTGGTCAAACTGTACTAATAAAAAATATTATTTCCATTGACATTTAATATATTTATGTTTTATTGTTTTGGCCTAAATTATAAGTGATGAGAAGTTCTCCAAATAAATATTCATTTCAGTAGAATTCACACTAAAGTAACAAACCCTGTAGTGCTGCTTTTTTATCTTCTTTATTTGTTTGTATCCTTTAGTAACAAATCGTTCTGTTTACCTTAACAGAGTAAAACTAACTTTCCCTCCACTGATTACTTGAGTTTTGTAAGAGTTTTTTTTAACTTGATGTTAACTTTTAATAGAATTGCCCATTGGACAGCTAATGCTAACGCTTGGCCAACCTAAACATACATTGAAAAAAGTGAATCACTGGATCAATTAACAACAGTACTGTAATTCAGTACATTTAATGCAGGGGTGTCAAACTCAATCCCACAGGGGCCAAAATCGAAAACACCCCTTAGGTCCCGGGCCGAACAGGATAAACATTTGTTGAACACTAAAACTACATTTTTAAAACTTTAAAAATGTACTTATTAACATATTTATGAACTAGATATATAGCATTACCTGTGAATGATGCTAGTGTGAATGCTGTAAGCTGAATTTGGCCGCTGAAGATGCTAGTGCTGATAGCTGAAGATGCTGAAAATGCTAAATCTAAAAGCTGAAAACGCAGAGGTTTATTTCTGAAATCACTGAAGCTGAAAAGGCTAAAGCTGATAGCCAGCTAAAATATTAGCTAAATGCCAATAAATAAATAAATAAAATAAAAAAATAGGTTAGCCAAAACAGCTAGCATGTAGCTGAAAAAATAGCTTAACTTAAAAACAGCCTTAAAAAACAAAAAAAAGCCTATATTGGCCAAAACAGATACCATGTAAATATTAGCCTTACTCCAAAACAGCTTAAAAAAGCCTAAATTAACCATAACAGCTAGAATGAAGCTGAAATATTAACTAAACTCAAAATAGATTCAAAAAAATCTTAGTAAATGCCAAAATAGTCCAAAAAGCTAGCAGAATTCCAATATTTAAAACTTTAAAACTGTAAGATTTTTACATAATTATGAATAATAAAAAGGCAGGAATATTATTCCAGAATCTTCTTCTTTTCCTTTGGGCTTTTCCCTTCAGGGGTCGCCACAGCAAATCAGTTTCCTCCATCTTCAGCATCCTCCACTCTAACTCCAGCCACCTTCATGTCTTCATTCACTGCATCCATAAACCTCCTCTTTGGTCTTCCTCTAGACCTCTTTCCCGGTAGCTCTAGACTCAGCATCCTTCTACCAATATATTCACTGTCTCTCCTCTGAACATATCCAAACCATCTCAGTCTGGCCTCTCTGACTTTATCTCCAAAACCTCTAACATGTGCTGTCCCTCTGATGTATTCATTCCTGATCCTATCCATCCTGGTCACTCCCAAAGAGAACCTCAGCATCTTCATCTCTGCTACCTCCAGCTCTGCTTCCTGTCTTTTCTTCAGTCCCACTGTTTCTAGTCCAAACAACATGGCTGGTCTCACCACAGTCTTGTACACCTTTCCTTTCATTTGTGCTGAAACTCTTCTGTCACACATCACACCTGACACTTTTCTCCACCCATTCCAACCTGCTTGCACTCTCCTCTTCACTTCTTTTCCACACTCTCCATTACTCTGTACTGTTGACCCTAAATACTTAAACTCCTCCACCTTCTTTATCTCTTCTCCCTGTAACCTCACTCTTCCACTCTGGTTCCTCTCATTCACACACATGTACTCTGTCTTACTGCGGCTAACCTTCATTCCTCTCCTTTCCAGGGCAAACCTCCACCTCTCTAACTCCACCTCCACCTGTTCCCTGCTCTCACTACAAATCACAATATCATCTGCAAACATCATAGTCCATGGTGATTCCTGTCTAACCTCATCCGTCAGTCTGTCCATCACCATTGCAAACAGGAAGGGGCTCAGAGCTGATCCCTGATGTAATCCCACCTCCACCTTGAACTCCTCTGTCACCCCTACAGCACACCTCACCACTGTCTTACAGCCCTCATACATGTCCTGCACTGCTCGGACATACTTCTCTGTCACTCCAGACTTCCTCATACAATACCATAGTTCCTCTCTGGGCACTCTGTCATAAGCTTTCTCCAGATCTACAAAGACACAGTGGAGCTCTCTCTGACCTTCTCTGTACTTCTCTATCAACATCCTCAAAGCAAATGTTGCATCTGTAGTGCTCTTTCTTGGCATGAAACCATACTGCTGCTCACAAATGTTCACTTCTGCTCTTAGTCTGGCTTCCACTACTCTTTCCCACACCTTCATTGTATGGCTCATCAGCTTTATTCCTCTGTAGTTACCACAACTCTGCACATCTCCCTTATTCTTAAAAATGGGCACCATCACACTTCTCCTCCATTCCTCAGGCATCTTCTCACCACCTAAGATCCTGTTGAACAACCCGGTCAAAAACTCCACTGCCATCTCTCCTAGACACTTCCATACCTCCACAGGTATATCATCAGGACCAAGAGCCTTTCCACTCTTCATCCTCTTCAAAGCCCCTCTCACTTCACCTTTACTAATCTTTCTTACTTCCTGCTCCACAACCGTCACCTCTTCTACTCTTTGTTCTCTCTCATTCTCTTCATTCATCAACTCTTCAAAGTATTCTTTCCATCTTTCCATTACACCACTGACACCTGTCACCACATTACCATTCCTATCCTTGATCACCCTAACCTGCTGCATGTCCTTCCCATCTCGATCTCTCTGCCTTGCTAGTCTGTACAGGTCAGTCTCTCCCTCCTTACTACCCAACCTAGCGTACAAGTCATCATAAGCTCTTTGTTTGGCCTTTGACACCTCTACTTTCACCTTACGCTGCATCTCCCTGTACTCCTGTCTACTCTCCTCAGTCCTCTCAGTGTCCCACTTCTTCTTAGCTAGTCTCTTACTCCGTATACACTCCTGCACCTCCTCATTCCACCACCAAGTCTCCTTATCAACTCTCTTTCCTGATGACACACCAAGTACACTCCTACCTGTCTCCCTGATCACATTAGCTGTAGTTATCCAGTCATCTGGGAGTACCTCCTGACCACCCAGAGCCTGTTTCAACTGTTTCTTAAAAGTCATGCAACAATCTTCTTTTTTCAGCTTCCACCAGTTTGTCCTCTTCTCTGCCTTTGCCCTCTCTTTCTTCATCTTCTTCACCACCAGAGTCATTCTACACACCACCATCCTGTGCTGTCTGGAAACACTCTCACCAACCACTACTTTACAGTCACTGATCTCCTTCAGATTACACCGTCTACACAAGATGTAGTCTATCTGTGTGCTTCTACCTCCACTCTTATAGGTCACTCTATGTTCCTGTCTCTTCTCAAAGAATGTATTCACTATCGCCATTTCCATCTTTTTTGCTAAATCAACCACCATCTGTCCTTCTACATTCCTCTCCTGGATACCAAACCTGCCCATCACCTCCTCATCACCTCGGTTTCCTGCACCAACATGACCATTGAAATCTGCACCAATGACAACTCTCTCATTTCCAGGGATGCTCATCATCACTTCATCAAGATCCAACCAGAACTTCTCCTTCTCTTCCAGCTCACATCCTACCTGTGGGGCATACCCACTAACAACATTGAACATGACACCCTCCATTTCTATCTTCAGACTCATCACTCTATCTGACACTCTTTTTACCTCCACAACACTCCTAACAAACTCCTCCTTTAGGATAACTCCTACTCCATTTCTCTTCCCATCTCCACCATGATAGAACAACTAAAATCCTGCTCCTAAACTTCTATCCTTGCTACCTTTCCACCTGGTCTCCTGGACACACAGTATGTCTACCTTTCTTCTCTGCATCATGTCCACTAACTCTCTACCCTTTCCTGTCATAGTTCCAACATTCAAAGTCCCAACTCTCAGTCCAACACTAGTGACTTTCCTCTTCTCCCTCTCCCTACGAACCCGCCTTCCTCCTCTCCTTCTTCCACCAACAGTAGTCCAATTTCCACCGGCACCCTGTCGGTGAATAGCACCGATGGAGGTCGTTGTTAACCCGGGCCTCGACCGATCCGGTATGGATTTCGTAGGTCTTTAAAGTGAATCCAACTGCTAATGTCAAATCCTTAGATTACAGATTGAGGGCGGCCCACAGAGGCCCCTAGTAATGATGAAATGACAACAGAAAAAAATGTCAATAAATCATTAACCAATATATAATCAAAACATTTTTATTTTCAATGACATGGTGTCTGTAGAATTATGTTTATATTTCTTGTTTTGTTTTGGAAAGATCAACATCTTCCGGACCCCCCCCCCCCATTTCTGTTTTAAAACTGTTCGGCCCGACTGGATTAGTGCTGGCACCAGGCCATAGACTGTATATAAAATAACTGGACAGAGCAAGCCCCCCTACTTCCGTGTTCCATATAGGAAGTACCACTGGGTTGCAAAAAGGCCAAAGTCCCATTGACTTACATTGAGAAACAGACAGTTATTTCTCAGTCATTTTATATGTCAGAATAATCATTCTTCCTCTGCTGCTTTCTGATTAACTTCTTTTTTCTAATCCTAATTTTTTTAAGGATTTTTTTCCATTATCACAAGTTATTAGAGTTATAAATTGACCAATCAGATGGCTCAATAAGCGTTTGTGGGTCTGACGTCGAACGTCTGGGGGGTTTGATTGACAGATGACGGGTAGCCAATGGGAGTAGACTTCATCAATGGGTCCTTGAAGACCTTTTAACACCTACTTTACAATTCAACAATGTACCAGTCATTGTCATACTGTTGTTTTCCTCAATGGAATGTACCGATGCAGCAGTTTAAAACAAGAGGAGCATGCTGTCGACATTTTTTGATGAGGATTTACTCTGGAGAAATAGATTTCACTCTGAGGTTATGTGCTTTGGACTTTTTTCTTTGTTTAACGTTCGTTTTTCTTTTTTTCACTGTTTTGATTGTAGCTTATAAATTATAAGTTACATATATGCGCATAAAATCACCAACCAAAGTTTCATCTTCGCCGCACTTTTCCAGCTTCAGCCTGAATTAGACGCAGCCGTCTGAGGAGCGCCAGACAAACTTGAAAGGACCTGGTCGTATTTTCAAACAGAAAAAAGATCCAGCTGTTCACTTGTTAGGATGGTTATTTATTTTAAATGCTTCTCACGATCAGACTGTAACTTGGCCGTGCATGTGAAGTGCGGCGCACGCCGTTCTCCAGCGGCGTCACCCAAATGCTCCTTTTATCTCGACAAAAAGGAATAAATGTAAGTAAATCCCAAAGGACCGCTGACAGAATCTAATGTTCGAATGGTTCCCCCTCAAAGGCTTCAGCAATGACTTGTACAATTATCTCGAGCCGCCGACGCTGAAGTTGGCTTCCGATTCACAGCGAGAGCGTTCCACTGTATTTTTCGAACTCAGACCACCTAAAAACAGGTCCTGTTCGAAAAAATCGGAAGCCAATTTTAGCGTCGTCGGCTCGGGCCGGCGTTATTAAAGTAGAAGCTGTTTACATCCGCGGTCACGTGGTGGAGGTGTGGAAAGAGGCAGACGGTTGAAATAAACTCACTCCAGATTGGCGACAGTACTTCCTGTAGATTCCATGACTCAGCTATGACTCAGACCAATCGCTGAAGATAGTTTGCGAATGGCGGTATCCGTTTTAGGAATTGACGGTGAAAGCGGCGGCCTACTTTCACGAGGAGAGGAAGTAATTCATTTCAAATGGGGAACCTCATTGCTCGCTCTGTCCATTGTTTTTACAGTCTATGTACCAGGCACACGGTTTGTGACAGACAGAACCACAGTGTGTGAACACAGACAGTCTAATTAAAACTGGACATCTCGAGCCATGAGGTCGCCCCATTGACTGAATAAGGAAGACTTATTTAGAATAATTAGACTGTCTATGGATGTACCTCAAAAACTAAGATCCCTAAAAAGGAGGAAAACAATGAAGAATCATTTGTTGTTTTTAGTGTGTATCAAAAAGGGGTTTGTTAGTTACATTGCGTCACTTTATTTTTTAATGAGGTGATCTTAAAATAGTAAAATACATTTGTTTTTAACCTCTCCAGATGACTTTAAATTATCAGGCCTTCTGTGTTTTATAAAACCTGCAAAAGGAACATGCCAGATGACAGTAAAATGACGATTAAGTCTATTAGAAGTGTTTATAAGATGAAGTTTAAAGCACATGTTCTTATCTTCTGCTGCACAGCTGAACCTATAGTTTCTGCTCAGATGCAAAGTTCTTAATAAGAGAATTGCATCATCATAAGTGAACGTACATTTACTGCTTTAAGAGGATCTCTTTGAAACTGAGTTCTATTTTGAAAGGACCTTACATCAGAATTGTTGCGTGGCCTATTGAGAAACGTGACCTGTTATAGTTTAATTATTGTGAATATTTAAAAGTTAAATTGACCACAGAACCTTGTATTTCTGTAAAGAATGTAGTGAGATTTTGCTCCTCAGTTCTGTCTGTAAGAAACTGAAGCAACTGGTTCTGTTAGAGGTTGCAGACCTCTGGTTCAGCTGTTGTTATAACAAAATACACATATACTTTATACATGTACATGCTACGTATGCTGACAGAGGAATATTTACAGACTTTAATATGTTGTCCATAAATGTCAAATGACACTATAATTGATATTTTACAAATAATTCAAACTCTACCAAACAAATTCAGACTATTGGTGATAAATCTGAATTTGAATTATTCTGATCTAGATCTGATCCCATCAATCCTCCCTGTAATTATTTCCAGGATTAAATGAATCAACTCCAGGTTGGCTTCTTAAAAGTGAATAAACATAAAAAGAACCAAAAAAGCCTTCTGAACAGATCTTTGACACGAACTGATCCAAAAGATTCAGCTCCCTATAAAGAGTCATAAATCATTTCCACAGTTGGTAAGAACGCTGGACTTCAAAGACATTATTGGTGATTTTGGATATGAGAAGGTTTGACATTGGTCTGTGGGTGAACAAAGTTGATCAAGTACCAGGTTGGAAAAAAGAAGCTTGACTTACTCATTTGCTATTTGTTCATAAGTTTAGTTTAAATGAGGATGAGCCATATTTGGCCATTTTGTATTTTGATTATGCTTTTTTACTGAGGTTTTTTAATCTCTACTAATTATCAACTTTTTTCATGCAAAAGTGTATTTCTTAATTAAGAATCAGTTTTACTGCAAACATATGAAATCCATTTACATTATAAATACATGTAATTGTATTCTGACTGCTCAGTTTTCCCCATACTCTACATGTCAGTTGTCATGTTATTAGGTCATAAAGATGATAATAGTGAAAAAAAACATCATAATGCATAATTTCATGTAAACCTGGATCAACAGATTTTGCTGCTGTGTTAGGGGGGCCCTGCAAAAATGATTTTCATGGGGCCCAAAATCTCTAGCGGCGCCCCTGAGTGTTGGCAGCAGAAACATCCATGCTCCAAGGTTGAGAATTTTACTAAACTGGTTACTGCATTCTTTACATGAAAAAGGGATTTAATTGAGTTCTCTTGTGTTTTTTGAGATACTTGGTTGCGAGTAAAGCTCAATCCACATACGTCACATTAACAAGGCTTCTCTTTGTGAATTCTTTTGTGTGTTAGATGTGCTAATTTAGGAAAACGTTTATCACATTCTTCACAAGAAAAAACCTCCTCAGAATCACACTGACTTTCTGAAATGTGAGAGCCTCCCACACTTTGGACATGACTTTGGTCTGTTCTCTTCCTCTAATCGCTGTTCTGCGGGTCTGTCGCTGTCGATGTGGATTCTTAGGGTTGGTTTCCCTCTTCCTTCTGACCATTAGTTACATCAAAACTCTGCTGATTGTTAAGATCTGCCTCACTGTCCTCATTGTCCTCATTGGTATCAGTCTCCTGCTCAGATAAAGCTGCTCTTCATCCTGACTGATGCGGAGCTCTCCTAGCTCCTCTTCAATCTGTGGAGGTTCTGGATCCTCCGGCTCCTCATTAGACTTTGGAAGTTCTGGTTCCTCCTTTTCCCCACTGAAGGTCCTCTGCTGGTTGCAGAAATCCTCGTCTTCAGTCAGCCAATGCTGGGGGACGTCTACAGCAGTGGCGGCCCGTCAGGGCCTGCAAGGCCTTCTCTGCTGGCCTAAAAATATCTGAATCACAGACTGATATTAATTATTATTTATTTCCGTGAATACGTATTCTATAATTCCAAATGCTCTGTCTTCGTCCTTTCATTGCTGTCTCCCTGGTTGCGCTGCTTCCAGACGTGCATTTTCCTATTTAAGCATTAACCAATCACATTGCAGCACCATCTGTTGCTAGGGTCAAAGAAATCTGCCCGGAGGCCTTCACAATCAGTTCAGGGGGCCCTGTAGCATAAAATAATGGTCCACCAAACTGTTGCTTCAACCAATCAGATTTGGAGTAGGCGACACCAAGGCCCTCTAGCAGGCGAACGGAAACGTCATCATTTTCACGCGCTTTGATTGGATAGTCAGAGAGTGTACTAGCTAGCAAACTGCATCGGATCTGAAGCGACTCAGCGAGCTTCACCAGCAAATATATCGAGTGGATTTAATAGCTTTACTGCCAAAGCCATTTTCCAGACAGACTTTTCCAGAAAAGCTGGACATTGTTAAGCAAAGTCGGGC
>NC_050519.1:21336676-21338451 GCF_002922805.2 Oryzias melastigma | reverse complement strand
CAGGCAGCAGCCGGGACAGGAGATCACCTCCTCCTGGTCCAGAGACTGTCCGCTGCCGGAGCCAAACAGGGAGGACCCGGCGGGGTCGCTGGGAGGGGAGTGGTAGCTGTTGTTGTTGGGGGACTTGGCAGCAGCGGTCCAGCCGAGAGGTCGGCTCACGACGACGTTGTGGTTGTCCAAGCTGGGGAGAGGCGGAAGGCAGGGGGGCCCATTGGAGACAGCTGAACCCCAGCCATTTGAAAGGGGAGGTGTGGAGGGCTGGAAGGGCGTCGAGGACTGGGAGGGAGGTGTAGGCGGTTTGGAGTAAGGAGAAGATGCATCCTGTGTGTCCGGTGAGCTGCTGCAATCCATAGGCTCCTCCTCCCGCTCCTCTTTTGCGTCCAGCAGGTTCAGCGACGGCGAATCCAGAGACAGCGGAAGCCCCGAATCCCCTGCAGCCAGACTCCTCCCCTCCCCCTCGCTCGTGTCTTTTAAGGTGTCCGTCTCAAACGTCAGCTCCTCGGTGAAGACAGTTCGGCGCTGACATGAGGTGAGGAGGCGGCGTGCAGGGCAGCGAGTGGCAGCGCCAGTGCCGTCACGACTTCTCAGTTTCCTCTGCGTCAGCCGCCGGTATGTCATCGCAGTNTGCAATCCATAGGCTCCTCCTCCCGCTCCTCTTTTGCGTCCAGCAGATTCAGCGACTGCAAATCCAGAGACAGCGGAAGCCCCGAATCCCCTGCAGCCCGACTCCTCTCCTCCCCTCCCCCTCGCTGAAGACAGAGTTCGGCGCTGACGTGAGGTGAGGAGGTGGCGTGCAGGGCAGCGAGTGGCAGCGCCGGTGCCCCCGCGACTTCTCAGTTTCCTCTGCGTCAGCCGCCGGTATGTCATCGCAGTACGGCGGAGGGGGCAGTGTGAAGGTCAGGGAGATGACGGACTTGCTGGGAGTGTCGAAAAGCTTGATTTTGCCTCCTTTGAGGTCCTCCCGCTGAGAAAAGGGGTTCACCCGGGCAGGGGGGGCCTGGGGGCCCGGGAATGTGTCCAGGTTATGCAGCATGTCCAACTTGCTGCGCGAGAGGTGGGAATCCGGGAAGAAGTGAAGGGATCTCCTCCGACTGTAGTCGATGGCCGGAGACGGGACTGAGGGGAGAAAAAAACAAAATAAAATGAAAAAAAAGACAGATTTTGTTTGTTTAGCTGGGAATTCAAAAAGCTGGATCTTCTCCACTAAGGTTAGGTATTGCCAATAATTTCCAGAATCGATTAGATTCCAATTCTTTCAATCCTCTTAATTCATAAAGTTCACATACTGTAAAATGTATTAGTGAAATAATGTGATTAATAGCAATTAGTGTTTCATGAATTCCCAAACAGAGAAGCTCCAACGATTGTTCTGCTTCTCCTGGAGGGCGTTTCAGTTTGGCCACTAGGTGGCAATCACAGTATAGCATTACATCTTATTCCAGAAGAAGAAGAAAATATGAGCAAAAACTGTTTTAGACCACAAATGGTTACTTAAAAAAGTTTGGAAACTAATTCCTGTGGGTTTATAATAATATTCATTAAGTCAGAAATGTATGTTTAGGCCGACCGAGTGTTAGCATTAGCCGTCCTATGGGAAATCCCATTATACATTAGCATCAAGCTAGCAAACTTTAGAATTATGCGTTAGATCGATCTCTACTATTATGGATCTATTAAACTTAGATTAATTGTTTTTATCAAATTGTAAAAAAAATAAATAAAGACCTACTTTTAACAGGTGGTTCATCTTTTTGCTTCCTCTCAGCTTGTATCCT
>NC_050519.1:21328737-21336577 GCF_002922805.2 Oryzias melastigma | reverse complement strand
GTGCTTCCATCCATCCATCCATCTTCTTGGCCGCTACTTCCCTTTCGGGGTCGCGGGGGTGCCGGAGCCTATCCCGGTTACTGAAGGGCGAAGGTGGGGTACACCCTGGACAGGTCGCCAGTCTGTCGCAGGGCCTCAATCACACACATTCACTCTCAAATTCACATCTAGGGGCAATTTAGAGTCACCACTTAACCTATGAAGCATGTTTTTGGACGGTGGGAGGAAGCCGGAGTCCCCGGTGAAAACCCACGCATGCACGGGGAGAACATGCAAACTCCACACAGAAAGGTCCCAGCCGGGATTCGAACCGGGGCCTTCTGGCTGTGAGGCAGGAGCGCTAACCACTGCGCCACCGTACAGCCCATTTTACTGATAATCAAGGACGTAAATAAAGAAAATTATTCTAAAAATAGCACTTCTGCTAATCTTACGATGGGGTTGTGATGGGCTGTAAGCTAGCAGGAGGGAATGTAAACAGAAAGTTCCCAGCAACAGTGAGGGGAAGGGGGGGCGGGGTTGCTTCCGGCCAAGAGTCCCTCGTACAACTCACAGATGAATATTTAATGACTTACTGCCGCTCTGCAGAAACTATGTCCTAGAAAACAGCACTTTTTTAAAAATTTGGCTAAAAACAGCATAATTAAAAGTTCACTAGAAATGCTTTGAAAATAGATCATACTTTGGATTCCAGTCTGTTTCTGCACCAGTAAGTTTTAGACTGATATATTATTTTGTCCCATGCAGTTAGAATGTTTTTTCCACTATGGTATAATAAAAACATTTCTATTATTCTTAAAATACTGTGTAACAATTTAAGTTTTTAAGAATCTGTCCTATTTAGGGTTTTATTGAAGAAAACAGCACATAATAAACATTTTTGATCCCTAATCACAATGATTTGTCCCAAATATTACAGTTATTTATACACATTTAGTATAGTTTAGTTTATAGATCAAATTACAGTTATTAAAAAATAGACAACAATTCAAAAATGTCCTTTTGAATTTTTTTTTTAATATAATTATTTTTTTATGACATTTACTACATGATAGGATTTGTTTTAGCTTTATTTTATCTATTTTTTTAAGAATCTTTAACCCTTGTGTTGTCTTGAGGGTAAAACGTGTCCCTTTACTATGTTTAGTTGTAGAAAAAAATACCCCAACTTGATATTTTATGACTTTTCCTGAAGGGACTCCATTATTAAAACTGTTTTTATTTATGTTTACATGTGGAGTATGCATCATTATGAAGCAAAGATTGTATTATGCTGAGTTTCAGCTTATAGATTTTAGATTTAAGGTTGGATGAAGTTGTTTTATTTTGGGGCTTTGGTGGGGTGGGTAATTTTTGACTAAATTCCAGCTTTAAAAGAAGATGAAATAAAGAAGTTGGTGTGAACGGACCTGCTGGTCGGAGGAGTTGTGTTGGTTGTACACAGTCACTGTGGTCCAGGGGTCAATTAGTTTGGTGACAGGACAACATCCTTCCTCAGAGCACCTCCTGTTGGCAGAGCAGGGGAACTGCACCTTTACAGCCAGCCGCTCGTGCTTCCAGGACACAGACACTGATGGAGAGCTGAAGGCTGGACAGTTCATATATTAATAATCAATAAATCACCCACTTTCTGCTCTTAACATATTGGAATACAAGAGTCTGCAGCTTCACTCGTACTTACTGAAGTCGCTGTAGTCAAACTTGAGAGGCTTCATCCAGGTAGTAGAGCTGGGGCTGAAGTGAACGCCAACACGGATCATGTTGTACAACTCAAAGTTTGAGAAGACTGGAGAGACGTCACAGCTTTGAGTGGAGATCCAAACGCACCACGGCACATCCTGCCAGGGGTCCCTGCAGCACAGGAGCACTCGTTCAGTTTGGGGATGATTGTTTGAAATATTTGGTATTTTCTTGCACTGATCATTTTAGAAAGTTTTTATTTTTTTAGGCATTCCCGTATACAGACTCTATCTAATCTCCTTTTCATGTTAGACAAAACATGAAAGAAATCATGATAAAGATGTAAAGGAAGATCTGATGAGCTTTTTCCAACCACAAAATCTTACGCTTCCTGTAAAATTCAACCTTAAATTTAGTGACAACTTTATATGGTTCCAGCTATAAAAAAGTAAAATAAATAAGGTAATTAAGGTAAGAAATTGACCAGAAAGTATTTTAAAAATGCAAAAATAAACATTATAAACCATTTAAACATCTTTGGTTTGGTGAGATTCAAGCATTAAACTGCCATCAACAAATGTGGTTCAACTTCGGCATCATTTTAAGAAAACTAGTAACATTTTTTTTACAAATTGCACATAAAAAATGTCTCTAAAAGTAAATCTGGTTTCCCATAGGGATGTGTGTAGGCAAGAATCTGGCGATACGATACGTATCGTGATACACATCTCGTAATACGATACATATCGCGATATATCCCAAGAATACCAGAACATTTTTTCTTCAAAAACAAAAGTATGACGCTAAAGGACGCTTACAAATAATTAATTAAATATCATCTTGTCAGCATTTTAAATCAATACAACCATCACCAAATGAAATATCGCGATATATCACCAACTCGATTTTTCCCTACGACCCTAGTTTCCCTTCCACTATTTTGTAAACGTTTTTTTCTTTCTAAATAATTTAATTCTTTTTTTTTTTTTTTTTACAACTTTATGCAAAACATTCTTTTTCCCACAATCCTTTAACTAATTTTTACTTAATTTAAGAGTTGCACCAAAGTAACGTGTTGTTTCTTAAACGTTGAAGAGCTTTACTGCTAACAAAAGATTTATTGAAATCATTACTGAGTGTTTTCTTATCCAAACCCAAACTGAATAAAAATTTGTATGAATAAAAATGACATTTATCTGACAGATTTTGAAATTAACCTTTGATTTACCAAAGTTTAAAACTAAGAAAATGATTCTATCCAAACTACAGCAAAGATAAAAGAGTTTTATTATTATTATTTTGACAGACACACTAACAAAGTTTAGGTCATAATTAAATATCCTAAAGTCTGATTTTATGTTTTCTTAGTTTTTCAAAATAAACTTCACCTCATTAGTTGGAATAACGTTAAAAGAATTTTTGGTGTACTTTTTCGCTTAATTTTAAAATAATCTAAATAAACTGCATAAATAAAAAAAACAAATAAAGTGAAGTCCATGTCAAGATTAGACAAATTATGTCATTATTTTGTAGAAAAAAGTGTCCTTAAAATAGAAAACCCTTTATTCCACTTCCCTGTACTGTATGTATTTTTACTATCTGATCTAAAAAGGTTTCATTTGGATTTAAAACAACATAAGCTTAAAGGTCCGATGTCTCCCTACACAAAGGATAAAATCGGATCCATAATAAGGTAAATGGCTAACAAAATTAAAAAAAAGAATCTAACAGCCGAGCTGCACTTCAGAGAATGAGGTCCCACACACAGAGGTATTACTGACTCACCCCTGTGTCTTTGTCTGCACGCTGTAGCTGATATTGGGACTGGCATGTGGACAATCCCACCGCAGGAGGCAACTTAAATCCAGTGATTCCACAGCAGTGTTGCAGGCTAACCCGTCCGACCCTGAAAGGTTCGCACGAAACCAAGACACCAAAAATAGCACAGTCACACCCGTGCTCATTTACCTGCTAAGACCACATGTCTTTGTGCGGCTTTGCAGACACATGGCAGAGGATGAAGAAGAAAAGGAAACGCATCAGAGAACAAAAGAAACATGTCTTCCAAACTCACCTCTGATGAGTAATGTCATAGTGACACACAACTCTAGTGTCCATGTTAGACCATGTGTCCTCATAACACCTCTGACCTCCAGCTCTGGAGAAGCTTAAGCATGAACTAAGGCTGCCTTTTGGAACAAGACTGATGCTGCTTCTGAGAGCCGCCGAGGAGGCAGAATAAACTGCAGGGAGGAATGCTGGAGTCTAGGGGCAGGAATGAGCTGGAGGGGGTGGAGAGGGAAAAAAAGGATTCAATTAAGGACTAGTGATTTTGTAAGAGGATAGTCTGTGTCATCCAATTAAAGAGGAAGGTGAGAAAACTCAATGGCAGCATTAGAACTCACCTGGCTGGGCCAAATCTGCTCTGAAAATGGTGATCAATGTATAACATTCAAATGAATTAACCCTTTATAACTACAGGTTTCATATTTGATACACACGTCTGAGACCCATATCTAATCCGCATCATCAAAACTTTCTTCATGAATCTATTGTAGTCCATCATCCTTCCAGTGGCGCCTCCAGAAATGTGTCCTTTAAATCTTGGGGTGGCACACCAAAACATGACCTATATTTTCTAAAGTCTACTAAAAAACCTGTAGAAAAATATCAGAACATATCTGCTGATATACTTTGATCTATTGTGTCTATGTTCGTAATGTGCATAGACGAATAAAAGTACAGTTAACATTTTGAGGAAAATCAGAGGAACAGCACATGTTAGAGGTTCTGGAGATCAAGTCCAGAGATGGTTTGGACATGTTCGGAGGAGAGACAGTGAAGATATTGTTTGAAAGATTCTGAGAGCTGCAGGAAATAGGTCTAGAGGAAGACCAGAGAGGTTTATGGATGCAGTGAACAAAGAAGAGGAAAGGATGCAGAAGACGGTTAGATGGAGGAAACTCATTGGCTGTGGAGACCCTGAAGGGAAAGCCCAAAAGGAAAAGAAGATTTAAACACATAGGAGAAAAATGAAATTCTCCAGGGAAAAGTTAGAAACTAGCCATTTTTTCAGTTGTCTCAAAGGAACAGGTCGGATTCTTTAGCTGCTGTTTTCTTAAGCTTTGACTGAACTTCTTACACGGAAACACTTGTTTTTTTTTTTCAGGTAAAGCATCGGAACCAGAACAGTTTAACCGCTTATTCCGCCATTTTGGCGACCCCTCTAAAATTTTTAGCTGGCCTTGTCATTAGTTGTTCCAGTTTTTAAAATGTGCTCTTACATTTAAATGTAAACTTGTGTGGTTCATAGCACGAGACGCAGCTTACTCTCCCAATGGTGGGCTTTGGAACCTTCTGTTTGGAGGGTGTAATTTAAAAAATAATAATTTAAAAAAATAATAATCAGATCGTAGATGGAGGCTATTCAATAGTCCAACTGAAAATATCATGAAAAAGGAACTAGTGTTGAAGGTACTGGAGGACGCCCACGTCTGACTGGCTCCAATGGGTGCCATTTGTGCTGCATGACACCCATTGGCCTGCCTCATTCAATGACGTCTGATTGAACCACGTCATCTAATGAGGCCCGGAACAAAGTCACGCAGTCGGTCTGGGTAACATGTCAACCAGCCCTTCACCTTATTACCGTACTCCCCAGCACGGGAGTCCAGTACCACTAGTTCTATGTTAGTGCATTTGTTGGCGAGCGGTATATATACCCCATCTACGAACATGCATGTAAACTAATGGTTTTAAGCTTTAGATAAAAGTGCATTTTTGACAAATTTGGAATCCGTACTTTATGTTTGTTACTTGTAAATAAAAATAAGAATGACTTTAAAGGGGTTTTTTTCTCAAAAAAAATACATTTTGAGCCGCAGTGCATGCTGGGAAAAAATGTGACGCAATTCCGGCAACCTGGGTAATCTTCAGTTTGCCTTGCTGCGCAACTACTTTTATTCAAAAAGTTGTGAAAACCAACCTTACTTTGTAAAGTTTATTTCTGAATATTTTTTCTGATCTTTTGTGATCGCCATGGTGGAAAAATAAACGTGAATATTGGTCTGCAGCAAACTCCGACGTTGTTGGAGTTAGCTAGCTAGCTAGCTCATTTAAATAGTCGTGCCACTAGCTAGCTAGCTGACATCTTTGAGTCGGAATTTGCGCCGCTAACTCCAAGAAAGCCACCTGTATCAAAGACAAGGCTCAGACCCAGACTGTCATCGTCTAAAGATGACATAGCCATAACTGTTGAAAATACAGCGATCTCCTACCGCATTTTGTGGTTGTAAATAGTGATGTGACGTTCTGTTTCGAGGCTTCGAGGCGCGTGTGGAGTAGTGGAGGAGGAGCTTCCGCGAAGCGCGTGTCGAGGCCATAGACTGTATATAAAATAACTGGACAGAGCAAGTCCCCTTACTTCCGTGTTCCATATAGGAACATTCTCAGTCATTTTATATGTCAGAATAATCATTCTTCCTCTGCTGCTTTCTGATTAACTTCTTTTTTCTAATCCTATTTTTTTCAAAGATTTTTTTCCATTATCCCAAGTTATTAGAGTTATAAATTGACCAATCAGATGGCTCAATAAGCGTTTGTGGGTCTGACGTTGAACGTCTGGGGGGTTTGATTGACAGATGACGGGTAGCCAATGGGAGCAGACTTCATCAATGGGTCCGTGAAGACCTTTTAACACCTACTTTACAATTCAACAATGATGTAATCATTGTCCTACTGTTGTTTTCCTCAATGGAATGTACCGATGCAGCAGTTTAAAACAACAAGAGGCGCATGCTGTCGACATCTTTAGATGAGGATTTACTCTGTAGAAATAGATTTCAATCTTAGGTTATGTGCTTTGGACTTTTTTGTTTGTTTAACGTTCGTTTTTCTTTTTTTCATTGTTTTGATTGTAGCTTATAAATTCTAAGTTGCGTATATGCGAACAAAATCACCACCAAAGTTTCATCTTCGCCGCACTTTTCCAGCTTCAGCCTGAATTAGACGCAGCCGTCTGAGGAGCGCGAGACAAACTTGAAAGGACCTGGTCGTATTTTCAAACAGAAAAAAGATCCAGCTGTTCACTTGTTAGGATGGTTATTTATTTTAAATACCGCTGAACGCGCTTCTCACGTGCATCTGATCAGACTGTAACCTGGCCGCACATGTGAAGTAACGCTGCGGCGCGCGCGAGGGGGCCGCGCGCAGTTCGGGCACAGCATCACCCAAATGCTCCTTTTATCTCGACAAAAAGGAATAAATGTAAGTAAATCCCAAAGGACCGCTGACAGAATCAAATGTTGGAATGGTTCTCCCTCAAAGGCTTCAACAATGACTTGTACAATTCTCCGCCGTTATTAAAGTAGAAGCTGTTTACATCCTGCGGTCTCGTGGTCGAGGTGTGGAAAGCGGCAGACGGTTGCAATAAACTCACTCCTGATTGGCGACAGTACTTCCTGTAGATTCCATGACTCAGACCAATCGCTGAAGATTGGTTGCGAATGGCGATTCCGTTTCAGGAAGTGACGATGAAATCGGCGGCCTACTTTCGCGAGGAGAGGAAGTAATGCATTTCCAACGGGGGACCTCATTGCTCGCTCAGTCCATTATTTTTACAGTCTTTGGTCGAGGCTTGCTTCATCTAGGGGAGGAGCTGAAAATGACGACGTCTGCTGCCTGGCTGTACCACGTGACTGATTCATTACATTTGTTTTTACAGAAAAGAAAACAACCTGTCTCGTAAATAATCATCACTGACCATATTTCAGTGCTACTAAAGTGCGATCATTATCCACAGAGGTCCCTTATTATTCGTGGGAGTTATGTTCTAAAATTCACATTATTAAAAAAAAGAAGGTCATGAATGCAAATACAAATTTCTAAAAAGGTCCTTCTAGGTTTTGATGAGTAGAAAACTTTTTTTTACTGTTAAAGGTTGCCGACCACTGCACTAGAGGCAGCAGAAGGGATTTTTCTGTTCATTTCAAAATTGCTGCCTCCATGAAATCTCAAAAACACTTTGGGCGGGAAAAAAGTTTTGCTAATTTCAATATTTTTAAAGAGAATTACGATGGAATATTTTTCAAAGAGTGCACCCTATTCTGTAACCTGATTGGCTGGAGACCTTGTCAATCAATCTCCTCTGTAGAAATGTGCA
>NC_050519.1:21322390-21325028 GCF_002922805.2 Oryzias melastigma | reverse complement strand
ACTTGTAAATAAAAATCAGAATGACTTTTAAGGTTTTTTTCCTTGAACAAAAATAAATTTTGAGCCGCAGTGCATGCTGGGAAAACATATGACGCATTTCCCGCAACCTAATGATTTTAAGTTTGCCTTGCTTCGCACCTACTTTTATTACAAAAGTTGCGAAAACCAACCTTACTTTGTAAAGTTTACTTTTGAATATTTTTTCTGATCTTTTGTGATCGCCATGGTGGAAAAAAAACGTGAATATTGGTCTGCAGCAAACTCCGACGTTGTTGGAGTTAGCTAGCTAGCTAGCTCCATTAAATAGTCTTGGCCACTAGCTAGCTAGCTAGCTGACATCTTTGAATTGGAATTCCCGCCGCTAACTCCAAGTAAGCCACCTGTATCAAAGACAAGGCTCAGACCCAGACTGTCATCATCTAAAGATGACATAGCCATAACTGTTGAAAATACAGCGATCTCCTACCGCATTTTGTGGTTGTAAATAGTGATGTGACGTTCTGTTTCGAGGCTTGAGGCGCGTGTGGAGTAGTGGAGGAGGAGCTTCCGCGAAGCGCGTGTCGAGGCCATAGACTGTATATAAAATAACTGGACAGAGCAAGCCCCCCTACTTCCGTGTTCCATATAGGAAGTACCACTGGGTTGCAAAAAGGCCAAAGTCCCATTGACTTACATTGAGAAACAGACAGTTATTTATCAGTCATTTTATATGTCAGAATAATCATTCTTCCTCTGCTGCTTTCTGTTTAACTTCTTTTTTCTAATCCTATTTTTTTTTAAAGATTTTTTTCCCTTATCACAAGTTATTAGAGTTATAAACTGACCAATCAGATGGCTCCATAAGCGTTTGTGGGTCTGACGTCAAACATCTGGGGGGTTTGGGTGACAGATGACGGGTAGCCAATGGGAGCAGACTTCATCAATGGGTCCGTGAAGACCTTTTAACACCTACTTTACAATTCAACAATGTACTGATCATTGTCCTACTGTTGTTTTCCTCAATGGAATGTACCGATGCAGCAGTTTAAAACAACAAGAGGCGCATGCTGTCGACATTTTTAGATGAGGATTTACTCTGTAGAAATAGATTTCAATCTTAGGTTATGTCCTTCGGACTTTTATTGTTGGTTTAACGTTCGTTTTTCTTTTTTTACTGTTTTGATTGTAGCTTATAAATTCTAAGTTGTATATATGCGAATAAAATCACCAAACAAAGTTTCATCTTCGCCGCACTTTTCCAGCTGCAGCCTGAATTAGACGCAGCCGTCTGAGGAGCGCGAGACAAACTTGAAAGGACCTGGTCGTATTTTCAAACAGAAAAAAGATCCAGCTGTTCACTTGTTAGGATGGTTATTTATTTTAAATACCGCTGAACGCGCTTCTCACGTGCATCTGATCAGACTGTAACCTGGCAGCGCATGTGAAGTAACGCTGCGGCGCGCACGAGGGGGACACGCGCAGTTCGGGCACAGCATCACCCAAATACTCCTTTTATCTCGACAAAAAGGAATAAATGTAAGTAAATCCCAAAGGACCGCTGACAGAATCAAATGTTGGAATGGTTCTCCCTCAGGCTTTAACAATGACTTGTACAATTCTCCCCAGCCGCCGTTATTAAAGTAGAAGCTGTTTACATCCTGCGGTCTCGTGGTTGAGGCGTGGAAAGAGGCGGACGGTTGCAATAAACTCACTCCTGATCGGCGACAGTACTTCCTGTAGATTCCATGACTCCGCTATGACTCAGACCAATCGCTGAGGATGGGTTGCGAATGGCGATTCCGTTTCAGGAAGTGACGGTATGATGTGAACTCCGCTGGACACGTCGCTGCATCGAGCTGCAGCCAGAGAACGCGGCGGCAGTAACAGACTGTCAAACTATCCACAGTGTATCCTGCTTTTCTCAGTCTTTAATGTTTTAAAAAACAAAAGTTAATTGGAAATGATAAATCTCTATTTCATTTATTACTGCAGTTTAGCAGAGGAGGAAAAGATTTGGTCCTGACAAAAAACGAACATGAAAGTGTTTTGGAAATGTTATTTTTGATGTTTTTTATTTAATTTTACTGAACGTTGATTGAAGTTTTGAATTTAAAATGCCCTTCACTTGCACTTGGGCTTTTGTTAGGCACTTTATGTTACAGCCTTTTATTGTTAAGTTTTTCTCAATACAATGTTACAAAATAAAGTATTTCTGATGAAAACTTAATTTTGTCATTCTTGTTTTTATAATTAATGTAGAACTGTTAAATTCACCGAAGCACACATTTTTTTCCTTAAAAAGAAGGCCACATATTAATGTGCGATTAATCGCGAGTTAACTCTGGAAATGCGATTAATTGTGATTAAAATTTTTAATCGCCTGACAGCTCTAGTTTTTACGAACTAGAGCAACTAGAACAGCCAAAGTTCATTTTAATGAATTGCTTCAGGTCCAATTGAACATAGTCACAAATGAAAATATGAAGTTTTGAAGTTGAATCACTTTTATGAAAAAACAATGGGTCTTCTAACAGGACAACGATCCAAAACACACAGCCAAAAACACCCAAGACTGCACTGTAAAACCCGATAAGTTCAGTTCACTCAAACATTTCTTCGAAACTGATTACATAAATTATTTTAATTATTATTAACTTAA
>NC_050519.1:21311330-21322372 GCF_002922805.2 Oryzias melastigma | reverse complement strand
AAAATAATTAAGTCATGTGAACTTGAAACCGAAATTTTGTCAAGACAACTCAAAAAAATAGAGTTGAAATAACTTTTATACATTTTTTGAGTGATTGCAACTTGTTTTTTTTAAGGAACTTTTACTGTTTGGGTTTACAGTGTGGCTGAGAGGAAAGCGTTGGACTGTTCTAAAGTGGCCTTCCATGCATCTCAAACGCACCTAATGTTTGGCCTGAAAAAGGTCAAGGTCCACTGCTCTGGGATGCAGACACTCCTGGTG
Source organism: Oryzias melastigma (assembly GCF_002922805.2). Taxonomy (NCBI): domain Eukaryota; kingdom Metazoa; phylum Chordata; class Actinopteri; order Beloniformes; family Adrianichthyidae; genus Oryzias; species Oryzias melastigma. Next base: position 21,322,111 of record NC_050519.1, on the reverse strand, counting down.
TGTTTTCTAATCCTCATAGCAGCAGCAATAACATTAAATATTATTAATAATTCCAACATTATGGGGGATAAAAGTTGTAGGAAATCTTTGTTAAAATATATGTTTATGTTTAAAATGTTCACATTCTTAAAATGGTCTTGTGTTCTGCCTTCAATTTATCATGAGATCATTGACTGCAGTTCCTCTTCAGTCCACCAGGTGCTGCTGTCGAACAAGAACAGAACAACTGATTTTCCAATAAAGGTTTTGCTTAGAAAAGGAAATCCCTTGAAGTACTGAAGTACTTGTTGCAATAAAATTAGTTCTGTCTTTCTGGTAAGAGGCTTGGTCATAATCTTGGTGTTTTCCGAATCAAAAGACACATAAAATGCTCATTTTAACAATGATATACCTTCATATTTATTGTTCTGGTTGATGCTTTGGAACCTTTAGAATTAAACATATCAGTTTTCCTGAAGCAGAACATTGCTGGTGTAGTTCACTTGACAGAAGTTATAATGTTAATATATATTACTTGATTAGATTTTCACAGTTCTCTGGCACAACTATAGACAAGAGGTATGTTTGAGGCGAGTCTCCAAAACAGCACTAGGTACAGATATTATGTAAAAATGATCAACATTGAAATGCTACTAAAATATTAACAGTTTATGAAATCTAAAAGTTTGTGTTAGACGGAATTTTAAAGAATTCTTTGAAAGTTGTTCCTAAGATGTGTCTTCGTCTGTAGGAAAGAGATTTAAAAAAAACATTATGGCACAGAGATAAATTCTTCAAGTTGATAAAGTTTATTAGAAAATACATTAAGATTTTGAAAACAATTTACATTTAGACTCTGCAAAATAACATAATGACTTACTAAACTTAAAAAACTTCTTAAAAATAATCAAGAAAATCTGAATTTTTTTTTTTTCTTAGCTTCACTTTCCCATGTTTGGAATAAAAAGATGAATAATCAACAATTCCAAACATTGGAGCAGGAAATGTACAAGTATGCACACTTAAACTGCTTCCAAATGTATGATGGGATCTGTTCAAAGATATCCAGTTTTATCTATTTTGTATTTTGTCCATTGTTTTTTTTTAGTTGCTGGTTATCATGATCACATCCAGAGCATAAACTTGAGTTCCTTATGAACAATATTTGAAACAGTGATAAATCTGATGAACAGCATCTGTTTTCCAGTGAAAATATTCCGTTTTTGACAAGTTCTCATCTACCTTGTTCTTTTTTCTCCACTTTTTTTAACAATCAGTTTCTTTCGTGCTCTGTGGCTCGATGGGGATGATATACTCGTCGGCAGCTCCTGGGACGTTGTAGACCGTATCCACCTTCTCTACCTCCTGGTCCTCCACTGGACCGCTCTTCTCTCTGATCGGGGTGTCCTCCAGATTCTCATAGGAGTGTTCAGCATCACTAGACGATGAAGCAGAGAGTCTGGGCTCAGGTCGCTGATCTTTCTCAAACGGGGCACTTTGGATGGTCTGAGAAGGTGTAGAAGATGTTATCTGGATAAAAACAAAACACCCCACAATCTTTAGAAGTCATTATTCAAAGATTGAATGATGAGGCTAGAAAATCATTTATTTAATTTACCTTTAGTCGCCTGAGTTTCCATATTCCACATGCAACTATAAAGGCAGCACACAAAAGAGCAGCGATTATAAACCCAATCGTGGAATACATAACTCTCCTAGTCTTCGCCTTTTTCTCTCCTTCTTTGCTTTTAGGATCATCAGCAAAACCTACAAATACAAAAACAAGTTTGTAAATATGCAACCACATTTTAAAGACAAAACATGTTAAAATTTATAGCATGTTGATTTGAAATGGTTTATTTTAAGCAATCAAAAACAAGTATAATTTATGTGCAATACAATTAACAGAGGATTTTTACATTCATATAAGGATATGTCAAACATAAAATTACAGATTGCTTGAAAGGGAGTGGGAGAAAGCAAACTTATATAATCCCACCCCAGCAAATGATTATACTAAAGAAAACTGACAATAAAATAACTTAATTTGAATTTGAATCTTATGACGTGAAAAAAATCACAAACATTTTAAAGAAAGGCTATTTGCAATTTTGTTTAAATTCATGAGGTTTTGTGTTCTTTTATTTCTAAACATGTGCAATATATTCTCACTGGCCACGTTATCAGGCACACCTGTCCAGGTGTTCATCAGCGCAACTTCAGAGAATGGTCCGTAAAAGAGAAAATATCCATCGGAAATGCAATAAAATATGTGAAAAGTGTCTATTTCTGCTGTGAGATTGAGATAGTAGGGTCAGAATTTGGCATCAACAACATAAAAGCATAGATCCATCCTGACTTGTATTAACTGTTAAGGGTGGTGGTGGTGGTGGTATAATGGTGTGGGGCCCCTTAATACCAATTGATCATGATTATAACACCATAGCCTGCCTTAGTATTGTTGCTGACCATGTCCATCCCTATATGACCACGGTATACCATCTTCTGATGCTACTTAGAGCAGGATAAGACTCCATTTTATAGATCTGGAATCATCTTAAACTAATTTATTGAACATGACAATGAGTTCACCGGACTCAAATGACCTCCACAGTCATTTGATCTCAACCCAATAGGGATGTGGTGGAACCGGAGATCGGCATCATGGAGGTTCAACCGACAAATAGGCAGTAACTTTGTGATACTGTTATGTCAACATGGACCAAACTCTCTGAGGAATGTTTCCTTGTTGAATTGATGCCAAGGCAGTTCTGAAGACATAAGGGGGTCCAAGCCGGTTCTAGCAAGGTAATCCTAATAAAGTGCCAGGTGAGTGTAGACCCACAGCTCTAGAGTTTTGGTTGAGCATCCCTTTCATTTATTTCAAAAAAGTCCTTTTTCGCCTCACCTTTTATAGATGTGTGTAGTTGATGCTTACTCCACCTGTCTTTTTCTAACTCCATCAATCACGAATTTGAAGACTTAACTTAGTAAATTGTATGAAAACTCCTCACAGAAACATTTTCAACTTCTCTAAAAGTTGCATCTAATATGAAAAATTAAACAAAGTTTAGAATAAATATATCTCGTTAGAATCTAGTGGGGCTCTTCTACTTTTTTATTTTTGTTTTCAGATTATAACTCTTTCGTGGTCTAGATTGTCTCCCAGTGAAAGGCTTTTTACAGTTGGTGCAAAAAATCCCCAGGTCTTACAATCAGTTAAATAGCTGCCTGTCCTTTTTAAACTTGAGATAAAGAGATATGAAGTCTTCATTCACTGTCGTTTGTGGTCAAGCCCCACATTTGTTTCAGACTTCCTTCCCCTCAGCGGCTTCTGTCAGCCATTAGACCAAACACAACAGTTGTTCCTGAAAGCCTTTTTTTATACTTAATTTTTTGATTCATTAAAAAACATGTTTTATTTGTAAAAATATACCACAAAAAGTCTGTTTGATTTGATAAACTTCAGACATCATAAATACTTGATACCTACACTCAGCTGGTAGGCTTTTCGAGGAGGTGTTGTTGCTCACATGGTTGTTGACGCTGCAGACGGCGGTTTTGTGTCTCACATAGATGCTAATGTTGAGATTGCCAAACGTCTGTGATATTTCGCAGCTTTCATCCCCACAATAAGACACCAGCAAGTGATTGTGGATGGAGCAGGTGACATTGACCGTGCAGGGCAGTGCAGACTGGTTGGAGGGCTGGACTGATCTGACCGTCACCTGAGGGTTAGGAACCTCTTCTAAAAAAATAAAAAAATAAAGATATTATATTATTATATTTTATTTATGTACTTTAAGGGAAATGAAAACACAAATTTGATTTGCTTACCTTCCATGATGACTTGGTGTATGTGTGTTACTATAGTGAATTTGATAGTGTGTGTAAATTTATAGAGGCCGGTATCTGACTCACTTATGTTGTTTATGCATAAACTCCAGTTATCACGATTTATTTTAGCTTTATTTGTGTATACTGGATTAGTATCTTCTTCGTTTGCAATTACGGTATTTTTGAAATTCCAGCTTGGACTTGTATACGGTGGTTGTTCCCTCACATAAAGACAGACTTGTTGATATTTTTGAACGTAGTGCATCACTGGTTCGGGTTCGTCGTTTCCCATGATTCCTAAAAAAAAAATCATGAAAAAATTTGTAAATTTTTGATCACTTAACAACTTTTTCAAAGACAATAAAGAACAAATATATAAACAGATTATCTTTAAGTAAAAAAACAAAAATAAAACAAAAAGCATAATTGTTCAGACATTTAAACAAAGGTTAAAACCTCATTATTGTGTCCTCTTTTGTTGCACCTTAAAAGAAGAAAATGTTTAAACATGATGTTTAAAGACCCACTCAAGTGACAATGGTGTTCTGGTGTTTTTAACATGTTCTAGTGGAATTTTTTCTAATGATGGAGGAAATATATTGTCACACATCTGCCCTGCTCCACCTTAGACCAGCAGAGGGAGCCATCACCCGAGTTTTGACACTCTCCCAAGAACCTTCTCTACTCCATCTCTTATCAGCCGTTGCCCTCTGCTCCCATGGTTCACCAGCTGTTCCACATCAGGCAATTCGTGCAAAGTCTTGTTTTGCCCCGCATATAGTCTGAGCATTCTTTCCATGTCGGATTCTGTGTGTTTTGACTCCTGCCAGTTTATTCGCCATCCTGCCTCGCTCATTGTGTTTGACCATTGACTGTAAAAATAATGGACTTGGCAAGCCATGAGGTCCTCCATTGGAAATGCAGTACCTTCACTCCTCGCGAAAGTAGGCCACCGCTTTCACCGTCACTTCCTGAAACGGATATCGCCATTTGCAACCCATCTTCAGCGATTGGTCTGAGTCTCTGTCAGTCATAGCTGAGTCATAGAATCTATAGGAAGTACTGTCGCCAATCAGGAGTGAGTTTATTGCAACCATCCGCCTCTTTCCACACCTCGACCACGAGACCGCGGATGTAAACAGGTTCTACTTTAATAACGACGGAGAATTGTACAAGTCATTGTTGAAGCCTTTGAGGGAGAACCATTCCAACATTGGATTCTGTCAGCAGTCCTTTGGGATTTACTTACATTTATTCCTTTTTGTCGAGGTAAAAGGAGCATTTGGGTGATGCCGTGCCCGAACTGCGCGTGTCCCCCTCGCCCGCACCGCAGCATTACTTCACATGCGCTAACAGGTTACAGTCTGATCAGATGCACGTGAGAAGCGCGTTCAGCAGTATTTATAATAAATAACCATCCTAACAAGTGAACAGCTGGATCTTTTTTCTGTTTGAAAATACGACCAGGTCCTTTCAAGTTTGTCTCGTGCTCCTCAGACGGCTGCGTCTAATTCAGGCTGAAGCTGGAAAAGTGCAGCAAAGATTAAACTTTGGTTGGTGATTTTATGTGCATATATGCAACTTAGAATTTATAAGCTACAATAAAAAAGTGAAAAATGAATGTTAAACAAACAATAAAAGTCCAAAGCACATAACCTCAGAGTGAAATCTATTTCTACAGAGTAAATCCTCATCTAAAAATGTCGACAGCATGCTCCTCTTGTTGTTTTAAACTGCTGCATCGGTACATTCCATTGAGGAAAACAACAGTAGGACAATGATTGGTACATTGTTGAATTGTAAAGTAGGTGTTAAAAGGTCTTCACGGACCCATTGATGAAGTCTGCTCCCATTTGCTACCCGTCATCTGTCACCCAAACCCCCCAGATGTTTGACGTCAGACCCACAAACGCTTATTGAGCCATCTGATTGGTCAATTTATAACTCTAATAACTTGTGATAATGGAAAAAAATCTTTGAAAAAAATTAGGATTAGAAAAAAGAAGTTAAGCAGAAAGCAGCAGAGGAAGAATGATTATTCTGAGATATTAAATGACTGAGAAATAACTGTCTGTTTCTCAATGTAAGTCAATGGGACTTTGGCCTTTTTGCAACCCAGTGGTACTTCCTATATGGAACACGGAAGTAGGGGGGCTTGCTCTGTCCAGATATTTTATATACAGTCTATGCGTTTGACCCTTACCTGGACTCTGACTCCGTTCATGTCTTGCCCTTGCTCACTAAACCGTTTGCACATGAATCTAAATTTCTCAGCCTCTTCATCAAAGTAGACTTCGTCTGACTCCGATACAGCAATGAGCACACCCACTCCTTTGGATCTATCAGGCTAAGATTCTGGAGCATGGTTGACGACTCCACCATCTGACTCTTTCTACCGACGCCACTATGGAGCAACTCCTAGCTAGCCTGGTAACCAATCCAACAACCCCTGTGCCACCTCCGTCCACACCCACCACGACAGCAGAACCTGGGGACTCCTCTGCATCACTGAGTCTGGTGTCTGGTCCACGTCTTTTCTTTTTTTTTTTTAAGTTGTCCTATAATCACAATTAAAAGACCACTGGGAACACTTTGAAAATGGATAAAAGCATGATTGGAGTGGGACTTTAAAAAGATCGTTTTAGAGGGGATGTAGTTAAAATGATTAGATTGCCAACCCAACTGCATGTCAAAAGCAAATCAGTATTTAAGCTTTACTAAAAGTATGTGGGAATACTGTTAATTTTGTTTAAATACATGTCTGTATTGGGCTACCTACAGATGTCAACACTTTAGCTTCAGAGATTCAGGCGTGCCGATTGGATATTTCTTCTTTTCACCCGCTTCTCTAAATCCTACACCTTGCTCAGGGAGCCTGTCAGTGTAGTACAAATATTTCGCAATACATTTACCACACGCTCAACAATCCATTTTCATGATGTCCCTTAAGACTACGGTCACATATTCCGTAATGCCACAGAGCGGCAACCTAAATAACCCAGTGGCAGTTGTATCTGTGAGTGTAGCATAAGGTGGCTGCATGAGCCTCAAGGGAACTGCAAGACATGCCTCCCTTTAATATATGGCCATTCCTCTCTACAACTGTCTACGGATCTGGACAACCCCCCAAAAAACCTGCAACTCCTGTAGGGGTCCATTTGACTAAGGTACTACAGTTACATCATTGGATGAGACATCAAGTGGAAAAAAAACTTTCCAGGTTCACACGTTTCATTACTAATGGGACTTTCAAAACAAGTGTTTGTGAATGGAAGCCATAGGAAAACTCAAACACCAAAACTTTAAAGACCTTTGTCACAATTGGATGGTTCACACAGACTGAATTACTCATTTTCTCTCAGTATCTGTTGATTTGAGGGGTAAACCTGTCTGTCTTTGCAGGTGTTGTGGCTATAGAAGAGAGGAATATGCAAAGCCAAACACCAGACCTGATAAGGGTTCCACGGGGGGAATTGAAACTTCGAAAATACACCTTACGCTGGGGCTCACACAAGTTTGTATCATTTCCTGTGTAAGAACTTACTTAAAAAAGACATTTAAGAAGCATCATCAGATATAAATTTTATTTTTAAATAATACGTTTTTTTCTGTAAGTTAATTTTAAACTGAACTTTTAGGTTTTTGAGGGTTTTTTTCAAACCAAAACATCCATCATGGGAAGCAAGCTGTAAAAAAAATAACATACATTGACTGATTCTACACTTTTTATATATTATATACCTAAATCTTCTTTTAACAACTTACATGAACTTTCACAACCTTTTCATTAAATCACAAATGAGTCCATTCCATTAAAATGTCAACTTCTGGGAAATGTTGCAGTTCAGTGTTTTATTAAACCCCATTTAACAAATACTTATCGTTAACAGTTTCAATGTAAATTAAGATTGTTGCATACACACACAAACACACGCACAAGTATTCCTAAACACCAAGCAACAATCCAACCGTAATCTCCCCAACTCTCTGTTAATTATTTTGAGTTTTCTTCTCCAATTTGAATTAGAATCAGCTTTTAGAAAGTAAAAAATGTGGCCTTACCTGTAAAAACCCAGCAATTTAGAAGAAGAAATGTTATAAATCTGCTCATGATGGTATAGTAACAGATCGGGACAGGGAGGAAGGAAGGTTCATGTGAAAGAAGGATGCAAACGAAAGCGTATGAAGAGACAGAGCCCGCAGCTGCTAGATAAAAGCACAGGAAGTGAAACAAACTGTGGGTCTACACTCCTGAAAAAAAAGTGCAATAGTCTTTACTTAATTTGATTAAATGTAAAAACAAATATTGGTTATAAATATGTTTTGAGTTGTTTCCTTGTTTTTGACAACTTCAGTGTGTTGTTCCCCTCTTGTAGACTTTAAGACAAATGAAAGTGATTCATTCTCTCTGTATTAGTGAAGTGGAGAAAAGTTTGTATCAGCCAAGCTGCACTTCCCGGAAGAAAAGCAGGTTTAGTCTCTTACTCAATTTGCTTCTTTAAATATATCAAACAAATCACTTTAAATAGTTCAGGTTTTCATCTACATGCAAGTTATAAGGGAAACCGCCTTTAGGGTATCAATTAAGAGATGACAAAAAATAAAGTTCTTAGAATACATAGAGTTTCTGTATGTGTCAGTGACAGTGAAAAACCTAAAATGTAATCATGAACCATCTATGGATTAAAATGACTTTCAAAGCCTTCGTCACATGAACTTGTTTAGTGTGTTTCCAGGGTGTACCCCACCTTCACCCAACAGTAGTCGGGTCAGGCTCTGGTAACCCCTTGATCCCAAAAGGCATACAGCAGGTAAATTGGCAGATAAATTGAGCACAGCTAGTAAAGTTTTTAAAATGTCTCTACCCATACTGGAGTTTTCATCTCAGATTTTAATAGACTAAAGAGAAATTATTTACCACCATCTTGAAACTCCAAGGAATCCTAGAATTTTAATTTGTCTAATGTCAGAGTGATAGTTATTAAACCTTAACAAAATAAAAAAAAAGACCTGTTATCTTAGAATTATTACGCCTTGTTTTAAGAAAATATTTAGGATATTTTTAATGCATTTTATTTATTTAGTTAGTTAGGTAGTTCTCTACTGTGTGCTTCTGTTTGGTGCAGTACAATTCATGTGTTGTCCCTCTTTCCCACTCCCGGGAGTGATTTCAGATTCCAGTTGATCGCCTGTAGTCCTTTTCTACACCATGGACCACGCCTCTGGCTCGTCTCCCATCTCGGAGTGGGAGAGATTCCAGGTGGATTGTTTGTGCTCCTGTTCTTTGCCGTGGACCACGGCTCTGGCTCGTCTTGGCTGTGGACCTCGCCCCCATCTATCCCACAATTCTATCTCAATGAACACTTTTCAAACATTGTACAGTTAGATATGCTAATTCTTCTTTAACAGTCCTGGTAAATTGCCGGTCTGTCCTGGGAGAGGATCTCTCCTTCATGTGGACATCCCTAAGGTTTCTCCTTTTTTTCCTGGAATCAGTTTTTTTAGGAGTCTTTCCATACCAAGAAGAAGGGAATAAGGGCAGGGATAACCAGTTTAGTTTAGTCTATAATTCTAAAGTCAAATTATGTGGAAAGAGGTTAAACACACAACAAACCGTAGATGTTTGCAAACATCTTCATAGAACTCAAATTAAATAATGCAAAGAAAATAATAATTTAATCTGCCAAAACAGAAATAGCCATAAAATTTTTGTTTATATTCTGTTTTTTTTGGTACTAATTAATATTTAATTTAAAACCATAAACATATTTATAACAGTGCTAGAATGTGCAGCATCTTTTGGAAATGCCAAGAATATGTTGCAAACAACCACAACAACCACATCCTGCCATCCTCACATATTACATTTTCTAATCTGATTTTAATCTGTGCAGCTATGGAAGCACAAATATGTAGGTTTCTGATTGACTGATAACCTAATTGGATATTTTTTTTATGATTGTCAAACAGTGAAACTTTGTTTTTAACTGAGCTTCATTTTATGGTGTGACAGTCATTAAAATGGAGGAATGAAAGAAACCAGTGGCAGTTAATGTATTGTATTTAAAAGGCGAAGCATCAAATGTCAATGCATACAGATACAAATAAACATTATTACACATACTTTATATAGATACATATAAACATACACTGTACAAAAACACAACATAGTTCAAAAGTTCGTTCGTAAAGCACTGTCGCTCTCACACACAACGTGTTTTCAATGTAAACTCAGAAACACCAAACAGTCGTCGGATCACTTAATACAGCGAGTTAGTTTAGGTATTTCTCATATATTCGTTCACGTTAAAGTGCCTTAAGTTTTGTTAGTCTCCATTTGTACCCCAGCAGGTAAGTCACAGTTAATATCAAGAAACATGGTAGGAGATACTGAGACTGTTAGAGACCTTCATACAGAACAATAATTACCTTTGTAGAGAATTAAAAGTGACAGAAATACAAAATAATGTGAAGCGGGAATACGTTCAAGGTCATATTTACAGCTGGACATTTGTCAAAATAATATTTGAAGCTATAAGTCTCAAAAAGTGAGATATCATGTGAAAATCTGAGATTATATCTTAGAAAATAAATCTACTGTAAAAAGAGAAACATTCGATCAATTAATATAAGTTATGTAATTTGTTATATTTTAAAATATTAGTTTTATCAAATTACATTTTTAAGTTGAGTAAACTATTAGCTCAAAAGTTTTATTTGATGAAACTAATCATTTAAAATGTGACCGATTAATTTTGTTAATTGATCCAACATTTCACTTTTTACAGTGTAGAGACGTTCAAAAGCTTCAACATCTACTGTTTGAAATCCTTCAAGAACATCTGAAATGGAGTCAATTTGTTGGTCAAAATTTCCAAAACACAAATAAAATGTGAAACCACAAATATTAAAAGGAAACCATAACTGTTTTCAATGATTAGTGGTAATGTTACTGCCAAGCTGTA
>NC_050519.1:21274910-21311230 GCF_002922805.2 Oryzias melastigma | reverse complement strand
GACAGTTTGATTGATTTAAAAGGAGAAATACTCGGAAATGAAAAAACTAGATGATTTGTTCTCTTTCGGTAGAAAAATGACACACAGACATGTTAAAAACTCTAAAAACAGAATTTTTATCGGATTGGGGCTTTTTATAGGCTTGGGAGGATTTTACACTGGAAACAATTTGTATCCCTAAACTTGCCCCCCCTGATATTCTGCTTGCACCCCCAATAGGGGCTGGCTAGATCCGGCCCTGGTTCAGCTGTACAACATAAAAAGGATAAAAATCACTTTGGTTTTGAGTCACTTAACAACAACACCTGAAAATGTTCTACACAGTTTTTTTTATCTTCAAAGTTCTTCAATATTTTACGTTCTAAGCATCACATATTGCTGCAGAGCTCCAATGAAAAGTCTTTTTTCCACAGCAGAATCAGCTGATTCACGTTGATTACATTCACTTTTCAGCAGGGCGAGGCTGTTTCTTCAGAATAAGCTGGAGTTTCGTTAATTGCGTCAAATGTTGAAGAGGTATCATAACCAAAATAATGTCAACACTGGAGCTAAAGCTACGATGTTAAAGCTAATTCATTTTTTCAGAAGTTATGTCTGTGAGCGGAACTTCAGTCTCAGTTTTTGAACGGAAAAAAAGCTCTTGTAGTTTTACTTTGAAAAGCGGAAGCTTCACCGTCAGGAACATGTGTTTACTTCCGGTGGAAGTACGGCGGCTCTTTCGGCTTTATTTTTGTTCGTAGACTTAAAATCTGACATTAATCTGCATTTTAGAACAAAATACATCGTCCCCAATTGATATTTTGATCATCTTTTGCTACAATTTACTACATTTATAAAGATTGCGAATCAGCGATCTTGGACGTCACGAATATCCGTACCCTAAATTTTGGGAGCAGATGCAAATACCCGAGCACCCGGATACTCGTTATAGCCCTAGTAGCTAACAGTAAGATGAATTATTACCTAAACTCAAAAATAGCCCAAAAAAGCGGAAAAAAATCATAAATTAGCCAAAATAGCTAGCATGTAGCCGAAATTTTAGCTAAACTCCAAATTAGCCTAAAAAAATTGAAAAAAATCATAAATTAGCAAAGATAGCAAGCATGTAGCTGAAATATTAGCTACACTTCAAAATAGCCTAAAAAACTGTAATAAATGCCAAAATAGTCCAAAAAGCTAGCAGAATGTCATTATAACTTCAACTTTACTACACGCCAAATTTAAAGAAACGACTGATTGACTATTTAATTAGTCGTCGACTATTTTAATAGTCGATTGGTCGACTCAGCGTAGAACTTCCATCTTTTTGCTGCTATAACTGCTCACACTCTTTGAATGAAGCTTCTCTCCATGTTTTGGAAAGTTTCTGTGGGAATTTGTGTCGGTTTGTTGTTTATGAGGTCAGCCACCGATGTTGGATTGGATTACCTGTGTCTGTTTCTGTTCATTCTACAAGTATTTAAGCGGGACGGAGTCACGGTTCCATATAAGGGCTGTGTTTATCTGCTGGGTTAAACTTTATTTCATGATCTCCTCACAGCAGCTGCTTTGATTTCATTGAAACTACACAGTTTCAGTTTGTCTGCCCTGCATGATTCAGTTTCTCGGACTAACTTCATTTGACAAAGTGAGGCTTGATTGTTTAAAGATAAACACTAATGTCATCCTGTCATGTAAAGAAATTTCAAAGCAGATGAGAAACAAGTCGACCCACGTTTAACCAGCAACAAAAAAGAAAGGAGCTTTGGGCTCCAAATGAACGTTGGAGAAGGTGATGCAATCAGTATAGAAGTCCATTATAGAGTCACACTTAGTTGTCGTGAGATAAATGATAAAATAATAACCATTGTAATAATTAAATGCTACTTTGAAGTACAAAAAGTGGAATAATCTGCTTTTTTGTTTCCACTCATACTTGATAGTTGTACTACAGCTACATTTTTCTAAACTCTCTTTGAAAAGATACAGATATTTTACCTCCATTTTCATTGGTTTGTGGGAAAAAATTGTCAATTGGTTGGCAAATCCTAGTCTCTGATTGGTCAAAGTTCAACTGGTTTACCTTTTACTGAATTCAATAAATGCGCGCTTTGTTCACATAGAGCCCAAAAACAGACTTATAAAAGAACAAAAGGGAACACATGAACACGAGAGTTTTGAACGTGAAAGCCTGAAATGCTCATTCACATGCGGTTCCGTAGACTTCTCAATGGAAGTGGTTGCTTGCAGTGTTAAGGCCAGTGTGAACGTAGCATAAGATGCTCTTACTATGGTAATTGGTGTATGCTTACATAGCCCTTTACAACCTCTTAGAAGGCCAAAAGTTTTTTACTGTCACAGTCATTAACCCATGCACACATTCACCGCTGCTGAACACTGGTCCAAACCTATAACCACCAGGGGGAATGTGAGGTTCACTGTCTTGCTCAAGGACACTTTCGATACATGGGCGCACTTAGCGGGAATCTTGTGATCTCCCAGTCCGAGGTCAACCGCTCTATCTCTGGACCAGGGATAGGCAACTCCAGGCCTCGGGGGCTTTCAGATATTCTATCCCTATTCGTGACTGATTACCTGGTTCAGGCGTATCCAGCCATATAGAACAAACCGTAGCCTTGTATGTTGCAAAACATACAGGAATGTTCCCAGGGTCGGAGCTGGGTATAGCCGTCCCAGGCGGCCGCCTAGGGGCCATCTGCTAAAGGGGGCGTCTAAATTGCAATGATTTTTTTTTTTTTTTACTATTTACACATCACTCATTTTGTGTAGAAATGTTTAAAATGGTAATAATTAAAACCATGAATAAAATAACTCAAAAGTTTGACATAATGAATAATTTTGCCTGGTGCTGCGCCCCTCCTTGCCCCAGTCAAAGCAAAAATTATTTTTCAGTGATTATTATTTAATTCTTGAGAATTAAAATTAAACAAATACTTATTTTAACACATTCCAGGCAGTTACAGTGATCTTTTTTGCGTGCAGTGATATGTGTATGTGTGCACGTTTCGCCTACGCAGCCATGCAGCCCAGGGCCGGCACCGAATGTGGCCCCCGAGTTCTGGAGTTCCCTATCTCTGCTCTGGACCATGGTCGCCCATAGATGGCTGAGATGTTATTGGTGAGACGTCATTGTTGTGTCTTCTCTGATGTGTTTGGGGCAATAATTCCACAAAGCTTGAATATTAATGTCTGTGAGAGATCTTTGGTGCCCTGACACAGGTTGATAATCTCTCCGGAGTGAACCTCGCCTTCACCCAACAGTAGCTGGAACAGGCTCCAGCAACCCCAGAAAGGATACAGCGGGTTAAGAAAATGGATGGATCAATAGTAAACTAATGTATCTGTAAAAATGTAAAATAAACTCTCAACACTTTGCGTTTATTTGGGGATTTTGGAGGTGGAGTACTCACATAATCAGCAGTTTCCTGTTGTTAGGAAAAACAATGTCAGTTTAGTCATTGTTTACTGACAAACACCGTCACTATTTGACATTGTCAACTACTTGACAAAAATAAAGGAGTATTAAATGCTTCATGTGCTCGTTTACTGGTTGATCTTTTGGTGTAAGACCATTTTTTTTCTTCCGGTTTAATGTTGGTCTTTTGGAGAAAAGAAAGCAGCTTTAGCTCCACTTTGGCAGCAGCTGTGATCCGTGTTGGAGCCTTTGTTGAGTGTTGTCAGAAGTGGGATTTTTCCAACAGTAAGTGGAAAAACGACGAGCGCTGTGGGAGTAGCCATGTTTGGAAAGTAACAAGAGGACTGGACTCTTGGAGGAGCATTGCAGAGCTGAGCTGATGCATCCTCGAGTTTCACAGAGAGAGACTTGAGCCTGGAACTTTTTTATTTTTACCAGAACATCGCTGTTGTATATAAACGATGAAGACTTTCCTTAGGAACATTTAGTCTACCAGTAATTTTAACACATTCAACAGCAGATGAACTCAACGGACTACTACCATGACATAAAAACCTTCAGAATGACAGACTGATGATAATCTAGAAGTTGGAACCAGTCCAAAACGCCCTCCAGGAGAGGCTGAACAATGTTATTCAGTGTTAATGATCTGAACATTTTTATTAGAACTTCTTCTTTAGTTAAACCATGTAACACTGTATGATATTACAGCTCAGTGGCCTTGTGGTAGAGTGTCCGCCCTGAGATTGGAAGTTCATGGGTTCAAATCCCGGCCGAGTCATACCAAAGACTGTAAAAATGGGACCCAGTGCCTCCCTGCTTGACACTCAGCACTAAGGAGTTGGACTGGGGGGTTAAACCACCAAATGGTTCCCGAGCGCGGCTGTGTCTGCAGCTCACCACTCCCCCAGGGGATGGGTCAAATGCGGAGAACAAATTTCACACACTTAGGTGCGTGACAAATAGTGGGACTTTAACAATCTCATTATTTTACTAATACAGTTTAGAATATGCGAACTATATCAGATCAATATAAATATATTCAAATTATGTAGTAGATTATTAATATATTTCTAAAAAATTGTGTATAAATGTGTAAACTCAAAATTGAATTAAACTGAAGAATCAAAAGACTAGAAAAAAAATCAGAATCGAATCGATTCAGGTACTTATGAACCGTATCCAATCGTTTCTGGAAGTTATAACTGATACCCAGCCCGAGCCGCATGATGAAGCCGGTGCGTGAGCACCTTGAGTGGCGGGTATCGTGCTAAGCAGGTGCAGGTGCAGAGCGGTCCGTCACACGCGGAGGACAACATGATCACTATTATTGGTAATACAAAGGAAGAACCTTCTGCAGGACAGAGCAGATCGTTACCGACAGAAGAAACCAGATCAGCTCCTCAAAGACTTGGTCTTCCTCTACCAGAAACTCACCAGTGAAGCTGTTGAGATAAACAAAAAGGAAGAGTTTGAGGAAAACGTGGAGATCTGAGGCTTAATCAGAATAAACCGTTTTTTTTATTTTCTAAGTTTTTAATTTTTCCCTACAAAATGTTGTTTTATTCCAAAGTGTGTTTAAATCAAAACACAAATATTTGGGTTATTGTGAGCAAAAACCCAAAAGTTCATTTTGGGTTTCACAGTTTATGTTAAATGAAAGCACAACAATGTCGTATATAATAATAATGCGGTATTTTCCTAAAGCACATGTCACAATATGAAGAGTTGGAATATGAGAATGTGAAGTTTATTTCATAATTAAAATATTTAAGGTGCTTTTCAAAAAATATATATAATAAAAAATATTGCATCAGGTGCTTTAGTCCACATAATCCTGGAGGGTTTGATTTAACTATCAAGAAACAAAAATCAAAGTGTTTTTTTTTTCCAGCTCCTTCACTCTGTAACGGGACATGCTCCGCTCCAAAGAATACAGTCACATTTGCTAACACATGCCTAATTGTGTCCACCATTAAGGTTATGTAAAAGCTTTTCATAAGTCCTGAAAAAAAAGCACTAATGTTTGTCTGGACTGGAAATGCACTGTCAGACCACTTTGAGGAGAGAGGGGAAAAAAACTTGTTGAAATCTGGGCCCAATTTTATTTTATTTTTTAAAGGAAAACCATAAACCCAGTAAAAGGAAAGGGAGCACAGAAGCTCAAAAACTGTCAAACAGCTGAGCGTTTGCAGAGAAGGGTTGTGTTAAAATCTCCTATCTGATAAATACTTTAGATGTAAACATTTCTTCTTCTGGGAAACAGCAAGAGAAATATGCTGAGTCACTGTAGCACTGTAGGTGTTGGTCTCCCTGCCTTTAACTGAGAAGGTTTTGTGAATATTTCCCATGATTTAATCTGCTCTCACTTTACCTCCTAGATGAAATATAAAAAGTATTGAGTAATTTAAATGTTCACCTGTCAGACTGTTTTATTGTCAAAAGATGAATTAGACATAAAAAAACTACAGGGCTGTGAACATTTATGCATTAACACACGCAATTAGTCAAAAAGAATTAGGGTAAGGGTTACATGATGGTCACTTAGAAAATAAATAAATATTCATTCGGTTTTTAGTACTTTATTCTTGCTGTTTTGTCTTTTAGATCAATTTTCCCCCCAAAATTGACTATTTGATTCATAGTCCGGTAATCCATCCATCCATCCATTTTCTTGACCGCTTCCTCCCTTTCGGGGTCGCGGGGGTGCCGGAGCCTATCCCGGCTGCTGAAGGGCGAAGGCGGGGTACACCCTGGACAGGTCGCCAGTCTGTCTCAGGGCCTCAATCACACATCCATGCACTCACACCTAGGGACAATTTAGAGTCACCAATTCACCTATGAAGCATGTTTTTGGACGGTGGGAGGAAGCCGGAGTCCCCGGTGAAAACCCACGCATGCACGGGGAGAACATGCAAACTCCACACAGAAAGGTCCCAGCCGGGATTTGAACCGGGGCCTTCTCGCTGTGAGGCGAGAGCGCTAACCACTTGCGCCACCGTGCAGCCCTAGTCCGGTAATATGTTATACAAATAAATTTTACCTGGTAAAACATTGTGATTAATCCCAACACAAAAAAGCGATTAATCAGAATTTTTTTTGTAATCGATTGCCAGCAGTACTTAAAAATAAATGCTCTAAATGTAGAGTTTCGTGTATGATTTCATATTGTGATTATTCACAGATAATAAGTGGTCGACAAATACTGAGACAAAGAAAAAGATTATACCAATTATCGCAATTAATTTTTCCATTTTGCGATTAATCAGTTAATTTTTTTTTAATCGATACCCAGACCTAAGAAAAAAAAAATAGATTGGAAAAACAAATTTAAAAAATGACTTCACTGCTATTTTAAACATTATTTGAGTTTGAAATATGAACAAAAAAATAAAGTTAAACATATCTATTCATAAATAAATTAGGAAATTCAGATGTTTAAACTGGTTTAAGACGAGAACTTGTTTTTATTTTCTTGTTTTAGTGATCAATGTTTCCTAAAATTCTGAAAAATAAAAGAATCAGATACATACTTTCTCTGCCTTAATGGATGTAAATGTGTATTGTCCTCCTTTTTACAAGTTAAATGAAGAAAACTTGATTTGTGGTTTTATCTCTTGTAGTCAGTGGTCACATGTCCACCACAAAATGTAAAATCTTTTTGAATATGTAGAAATGTCAATATAAATTTATCTTCACAAATACTGATTTTGTTTGAAACCTGCTTTCACTCTTCACATCAGTCTCACGATGCATCGCTCCTCTCCAGATTAGTCCTCTTTGCCTTCATGTGCCATAAATCAAGCTAATTAGGCAATTCCTTGGTAACGATCCTGCTTAATTTCCCTTTCATTAGATTCCCTCTACGCCCTTTACAGATAAATGCGAAATATCTTATAAACTCATCAGCCTCGAATTGATTTTTTAATTAGACGACCACGAGATGTTAGGATCCTATTCTGAAAGATGTGATTTATTCCCGGCAGTTTGGAGGGTTTGAAGTATTCTCCCTGAGGGTCTGAAGGCCGCTCCTCTTGTCTCCTGAGAGACGTCAGGAAAACAAGGTGCTGCTGTGCCAGGAAAAGGAATTACACGAACAATTACTGTGAGAAGGTTTGAAGGAGGGATGAAAGTCACAATTCGGTTTTATTGGTTTTTAATTTTGTTGAACAAAGAAAGCAAAGTAAAACATGGTATTAAGTTGTTGAAGTTTAAACATATTTTTGTTATCTGTAATGCAAACGTATAAATGATAACGTTCACACAGGCCTACAACAACATGCAGGAGATTCCAATAAAAATGAAATGTAAAATCGCCTTTTGGGTTGAACATTGCATTACGCAACCTAACATTAAATATCATTTTACACTCAAGACAAAACACACTTAAAAGCAACTTTTCAGTAGGATGCAGCAACTTGATTTAAGACAATGAATCTAGAATAATTTGTTGAGCTATTTGATCTTGAAAATATCTTATTTTCAGCTATTTTCTTTATTCTGAAGCAACATTTTCAACAACAAAAAATATTTGGTTTAAGTAAACTATGAAGTTTGATTTAATCCTAATCTGCAGGTATTTTTTAAACAAATTTATCCTAGTTTGTGATTCTATAATTATTTTATTCGATAATGGAATAGTGTATTCACGAGGGGGTCCAAGCCAGGGTGTGCCGGTCCCAAGCCCGGATAAATACAGAGGGTTGGAAAAAAAAAACATTATCCAAATGTTTATGCTGGTTTTATCTCCATAGCAACCTTTTTAATCTTTGGTCCCCTGGAGGTGACGGACAGATTTAGGTCATTTTTAAAAGGATCAGCAAAATTAAACTTTAGGATTTCCTTGGCAACAGAGGGTTTTTATTTACCAAACCCACATTTCTATGTCCATATGTTTTATCATGTCATTCCGATTGTGCCACAGATTCATGCATTAAGTTTTCACTATATTTTGATATAAAATCTGTGAGCAACGGGATAACGCCACGTTTGTGGGCTTCAAAATCTACAACTTCTAATTCCAACATTTTTTCCCAAGTAGCTTCCCACTGGGAATAAGGAAGCGATGTATCAAAATTTGTAGAAGGTACTAAAGGTGATTTCTTTAGGAAAATTCTTGAGGTCAACAGTCAACAAAACATCGGTTGTGGTTGTAGACTTAAGCTAGTGACACGTTTGTGACCTTTGGTGAAGATTGTTTTTCCAAGATTTTGGGAAAATGTCAAAATCGCCAAATTTCACACTTTGCCACAAAATGACCGCCAAGTAGTGCTGGGCAGATAGATCCAAAATATCAATATCAAGTTTGTATAAGTATCGGATCAATATCAGCCCAAAGAAATTGATATTTTCTGTATCTGCTAAACGGATCCAGCTGAGTCACTGCCTCACTACTCTCTCCAGTCCATTCACGCACTGTTCACACTATTTACACTCGATTTAAATGCTGAGTTGTTTTTTACAGGTTACTTTTCTCCTGTTTTTATTGTTCTATTTAAAGGATGAGAAGTTATAAATTATCTATATATTTCTACCAGTTGGTTTTTTAAATCGTTTAACATTTTTGATTTATTCTTGCATGATTATTACTTTTTCTTTTGGTTTTTAGACTGTTTTGCTTTCACTTCTTAATTTTTTATTAATTTCAAGAAGATTTTATTTTATTAGCTATTTTCCATGTAATTGAAAATATTGTCCTAATTCTGTTTTTATGTTTAACAAATAATTAAAAAAGGAAACCAAAAAAAAAAAAAAAAAAACATTCATGGCGATTTTGAGGATCATGTCACATCCACCGCATTAACACAAAATATCGATACTGGCGATTTTGATCGGAATACTCCGTATCGCCCAGCCCTGCCACGAAGCTGCAGGTGCTGTGGCCATCCCATAATAATTTCAAAAATTCCTTTTGATATCCCATACTCGTGTGTTTATGTTATTTTGAAATATTTTTTGAGACCCTCAGGAGATTTTGGCCCCAATCATGTTTTTGACAGCATGTGGCGAGGTGACATTTTTGCTTAAAGATACAGTAAGAGAGAAGAACAGCAACAACGATGTAGTCCTTGCACTCTAGGACTGCTGCGGGACATATTTGTGCACAAAAGCTACATTTGTGTTCAACTTTAAAGCGTAATCAACTTTATTTCTGCCAACAGTTGAAGGGTCTTTGGCTCCAACTTCCATATGTGGTCCGGTGTTTCATTTTCTGAGAAAGTCACCGCAACACTTGTGCTGTTGGCCTGACATGTTTGAGTTTAAATGTCAGAGAGCGGTTTGAACGGGCTGTTCTGTTCAGAGGGTCGGGTCCAGACTTCTCACAGAAAGTCTCATTCACTCAGTTCCTGTCAGAAAGCGAAGCAGCGGTCCGCCTGTGGCATCCTGAATTGAGACCAGATGCTGGAAAAGTCAGACTTTAGCAGAGTCTGGACCCGACGGCACGACCTTCTGTCTGTGGCTACTGCGCAGGGAGGGGGGGTGTTGAGGGGGTAGTTGGAGCAGATGCTCCCTCTTGACTTTGATGTTGAATTTGTACAGTGGACGCATTGAGTATTAGTCTTTTGCTCCAGAATCAAAACACTGTTAACTCTAATTTTGCAGCTGCATCCGTTTTGTCCAAAGGTAAAACTCAACCTGCTTTGAGATTTAGAAGCACGACAGTTTCACTCAGAACGTCTTAAATGAAACACCTCGCAGGTAGGAAGTGGATCTTTTTCCGTCTGGACGGTAAAATAAAAAGTGAGTCACAGCTGCACAGAACACAGCTCCACAGTTCAGTGGTGTGTTTTTACTCCACCCAGCGCTTGGCTTTGGACTTTATGATGTGAGGCTCGCATGCAGCTGCTCAGCCATGGAAATCCAATTTACGATCTTCATGTTTTATTATTTTTGAGTTTAAATTGAAGCCAGAGAAAGTTTAGACGCCAAGACTTTAGCTAAATGTTGAGGATTTTTGTGCAGCTGTTGACTCGTTTGGTGATGCCCAAATAAGTGTGCACAGAGAAGTAAATAAATAAACTCATGCTTTCATATTTTAAGTAATTGCAGGACTCACATAAACATTTTTACATAAGAATTTTTCCTTTTTAGAGAAGGAAAAAGTTAAACCTTGTTTGTTTGGTGAGTCAGGAAATAACAAAACTGATGGAAAACATTTAAAGACCTACTCTGATGGAAATGGTGTTTTTAACATGTTCTTG
Organism: Oryzias melastigma; assembly: GCF_002922805.2. Lineage (NCBI taxonomy): Eukaryota > Metazoa > Chordata > Actinopteri > Beloniformes > Adrianichthyidae > Oryzias > Oryzias melastigma. The sequence continues at coordinate 21,300,613 of NC_050519.1, read as the reverse complement.
TAACATCTTTCTGCCATAAATAAAGATAATTAGGATTTCTGAGAGTTTATTCAAATTACTGAGGAGCAGTCAAACAGTGACTGTTGGATAGCTGGGGCGTAGGTGCGATGGGCGGGTCATAAGATCTCTGCTCCATCCACTTGGAGACAAATGGATCCGTGTACATTGTTGTTTTTAGAAGAAAACAAGAAGTATTTCATGCATACAAGACGCATCTAAACTCCAAACAATTAGTAGTCCAATTTTTATTAGCAGTGTCTGACATTTTTTTGTGGCATTTTGGTTTATTTTCCCAGGTAAGTGAGATTTAGGGTGTATTCAGACTGGAAATGTCCGTTGGTCCAGACTGAGTCCGCTTATTTGTTCCAGACCGAGTCGGCTTATTTGTCTCGGAAGTCTGGAAGTCTGCGTTTGGTCTGTATTCTTACTGGCGTCTACCAGAGATTTCTGTTTCGTACCAAACTTTGTAAAGAAAACCTCGTGACTAAAGATCTCTTCAGTGATTGGCCAGCAGCTATGGGGGCGGGGCAAAACAGAAGAGAAAGATGGATGAGCTGCTTTTTGCAAAATCTTGTCTGGATTTTTCTCTTTTTCAAACTTTGTATTTTGCTGATGGATTATGAAGGCCAGGTTCAACACTTTTTACTGCTGCTTTGGTACCACGGAGGAATCCTGCATGACGGTTACTGGGACACTACAGGTACATAAGTTAAAAAACATGTCGGTAGAATCAATGTGGATCACGTTAAAAGTTGTTTTATTGAGCATGAATTCATCCGACCACATTTTAATGAGTTACCGTGTCTCATCGTTGTGGTTTTATAGCGTGGTTTTTAAGAGAATTCTGTTAGAACTATAATGGAACTTTTAAGACGACGTCACATTAGCAAGAAACAAAAGCGAGTAATAAGTTTCTTAGTGGTGTTAAAATAAACATTCTAACAAGTAAGCAGTTGGAGCAATTATTTATTTTTGGCTAACCTGACAATCAATGTTCTACATTTGCCCGCGCCTCACTGATCGCTTCATTTCTAAAACGTTTACATCACATGACTGTCAGGTACGGTGGCGGTTTTGGTTCAGTTGTTCCGATCTCAGTTGGTTTTATATTCAAACTGAAGAATCTCAGAGTGAACAGAAGTTTAGTCCGATTGGAAACAAACCGAGACCATCTGAAAGATGGGTCAGAGAGTGGTTCCTGGTACAGTACCAGAGTTCGTTTGTGTGTATTCTTTGTTCCGCATTATCGGGGAAATGAACTCTGGTTCATTTTAAGTGGACCAAACATGTCCAGTCTGAATACACCCTTAAAGATGTTAGTCTCACGAACTGAACACATTTGGTTCACTTAGAGTGAACTAGACTTAGTTTCCCCTGATAATCCGAAACAATTTTTCAGTCTGTATTCACTCAAGTGGACCCCGGTCCGAGACCAGGAACCGCTCTCTGACCCATCTTTCAAAGTCTCCAATCAGACTGAGCTCTGGTTCCCTCCGAGTTTCCTCAGTCTGAATAGACTCCACAATCAGAGTGGAACAACTGGACCAAAATGGTCACCGTACCCAGTCATTATGGGCTAGGTGAAGGGCTGACACGCAGGAGCCCTGGGTTCGATTCCCAGGGTTGTCCACTGATCCCCACCCAGATTGTGTCCCTAGGAAAGACCCTTGACGCTGGTGACTAACTGGGTCCCTGTGCCCCTCAAGTACAGTCAAGAAGGGCAAAAAATCTCTGCCAAATCACTGCTGCAAAACTATGGGTGCTGTTTCGTTTTGGCGACCCAGAAAGGGATAAACCGAAAGGTGAACAACAACAAACAGAGTACCGGAACAACAATGAGACACAGAAACTCATTAAAATGTGGTTGAATAAATGCAAGGCAGGTGATAAATGCAACTTTTAATGTGATACACATTGCTTCCCAGACTTTTTTCCCCACAATCTTCAGGTCAAACATCAGAGGACCTTCTCATTCATCTCCTCGGTAACCGTCTTGCAGCGTCCCTCCACTGTACTAATGCAGCAGTAAAAAGTGTTGAAGCTGATGTTGATACAGACGTTCAAACCTGTTCCAAGAAATAGAAAGTTTAAATAAGTGAACTATCAATGATTGTTTGACTTCCATTATTCTTTCTCTCGACGTTTAGCCCCGCCCCTTGTAATTCAAGGCCAATGAATTGGTTTGGAACAGAAAAGTTTAGTTGAAAGGCGGTCTGAGAACAGATCAAATTCAAGGTTCAGGACTCCAAATTAAACGGTCCGGACCAGCAGACTTTCCCAGTCTCCACTCTTTGATGAATTCACGTGCTGACCGTCATCTGGATTCTGTGGAGTGTGCTCTCCTAAAAACAAACTCTTCACCTCAGTTTACGGACTCTCAAAGGAGAGGAGAAAACAACACCGTCTGAACTCCGCTCACCATCATCTGCTGGTTCTGTTTGTGTTTGGGGTCCGACCGGGAAAACAAACAAAAAAGTCGAATGGAAACTCCCTGTGAACTGCTCCTTATTTATTTACTTTTCTCTGAGACAAATAACATATTTATCGTTACCTATACCCAGATTTTCTGATCTCTTGGCAGAAGAGTTTTTAAAAAAATTAACATTTATCAAATGATATCAACATTAAAAAATGTGTTAACGTATTAAAAGACCCAGAACAAACAAAAACAGGAACATAAAATCATAATTTTGACTTTTCTGTCAAAATTACTCAAAAGTTTAACATAATCACACCTGATGATGCAGCTAATTTTTGGAACAAAAATAGAAACAACTCCCTTTTTTTGAAATATCTAATCATAAGAATTCATCTAAGTTCTGTTGAAAATGTAAATATGTCCATAAACCAGAAATACTTGACCTCAAAGTTCTTTATAGATCAGGGAGCTCCAAAGGCCACAATGTACAAAAACTAGAGCCAGAATTGTGCGGTCCCCGTGGTGGGAGGGCTGTCTGCTGCCATATCTAAAACAAACCTCAACAATAGCACAATAGCACTGACTGATACAATCTGCCCTTGATTTTTGTGCCTTCCTTGACGTGTCAACACTGATGATTTGCGATCTGTTGGCTCAAGTTTCATTCACAAAATCACCTCCTCCATTTCCGCTTGACTTCCTACAGTCGTCAGGAGTTCTCCTGCAGAAAGCCAAAAACCTGTCAAATCAAATTTGACAATAAATGAGCCTAACATCCTCAGACAGGTCAGCTTCAAATGAAAATGATAAGAGATTGGCATTCAGACCGCGTTCTTATGGCCTCAGCATGTATCGATTCCCCAAACGGCTGAAGGAGTCATCCAGTGTCTGCTGCTCGGTGGAGGGCCCTGCAGGTTGACAGCCGCCTCAGGGATTTCCTCATCATCTTTAGAGCTTTGAAAGCTGCAGCACAGATGCAGTGAAAAATGCAAAGCATTTGAGTCTGTAAAACAAACTCTCAAACACATCAGGTTGAACTTCTGTTCACACAGAGGCTCGTTTTTCATACAGATCATGTTAAAAAAATGAACCACAGGCAACATCACTGATTATTGTTGGGTGAGTTCTTCATGTCCACCACACCAAACAGGCTTTTTTAAACTTAACAGCTGCAAAAATGAAGATTTAAATAACATGTTTCACAGTTTAAAAACAAAATACATATTAAAGCGTTTATATTTAAATCTATAAGCTAAACTACAGGGAAAAAAATCCAAAGTATTTGCTGATTTTTACAGATTCATGGTTGTGTCTGATGGTGTTTGGAGTTCACTGATGTGCAAACATTTTTCTTCTAAATTTTCTTAATATTTTAGACTGAGGAGGCTACTTTGATGAGTGATAAAACGTTAAAAAAGATTCTAATCCCAGATATCAGGAACTTCAGGAATAAATCATCTGCATAAATGAGAACCTTCACAGACATATGCAGAGGGCTGAAGAAACTTCTAACTTGAACTGATCTTGTGCTACGGTTTGAATTTTATGTTCTCCTTCTGTCTTCATTTTGGTTTGCTGTGACTTCTTTCATCATCAACTCCTCTGAACATACTGGATTTGTTTGATAATAGATAATAAAATCTATGATTTAAGTGGAACTTTCAGAAATGGCATCCATTTTTATTTCCTCACATCCATCGTTCTTATCATCAATCAGTTGCACCACAACCAAAATGTTAACGCCATTGCCTAACATCAGCAAGTAGTTTTCCAAGAACCAGAGAAAGAGAGACCACAGGTCTACGATAGAGAAGAGGTAGAAACCATGAAGGTAAATTATCACTGAAGCACCAACAAGACTTCACTTGAAACTCCGGGAAAGATTCTGCGCTCTTACAGGTTGTTTAAGGAGGAATTTCCTTCTTGGCAGCTTTTACTTTCTGGAATCTAAACAAAGTCAGACCTAAACCTTTTTTATGGAAAAAACCCCTAACCAGCAGCTGAAAACATGGATCTGCTTGTACACTTTTCCTCTACACACTCTAAAAAATACTAACATTTCAGATGTTCAGACCTCTTCATCTTAATTTGAAACATCAAACTTCATAACAATAGGAAACTGAGATTTTGTTGGCAGCTGGATTACAAATGGAAAACTAGAACTCTGACAGCTATAAACCACACATTCTGGAAGAAACTTGTGATTCCAGCTAGTGTTTTTTTGGTTGACTTGATCATCTATTTTGCAATAAATCTCCAAATCTTTTGGATTGCAATGGCTTCTCCTTCTCAAATCACCCCTCAGTTCTTCAGCTTCCAATGCAACCAACTTTTTTTATTTTTTGCTGAAGCTGTTACCAATCTGAAGGACAAAATTTTTCTTTTGTTAGCAGTCAAACTGTTCATTATTCCTTTGACTGCTGTTTTAATGGAAGTGTTATGGCTGTGGCCGTTCTTAGAGTTGTTTGTTCTTTTTATTCTGTGTTTTGCATATTTTTTTCCCCATCAGAGTGGGACTTCTGTGTTTTTGTGGATCTTTGTGATCCTGTAGATTACGTTCAGGTGTGGTGTTGGAAAAGGGTTGGCTTCTATTTCACCCAAGCTGATGGAGGGACGTAGATCTCCAGCCCACGAGAAGGGAGGGAAGATAGACCCAAGCCATGATACTGCCACCACCATGCTTTTATTAAGGATTTTTTTTAATTTATTTTTTATTTTTTAGCACTTGGGGGACGTCACATGCGTTTTTACTAAATTTGCTTGTTATCATGTGTGAAAAGACTCTCACAGGTACATCACAATTAGCACTTACCAGAAGTTTCTGCAGTTCTTTTAAATCTAAAAATAAGTCATAAAATAAAGTCTTAAGAGGCTAAAGATTTTATTTTTATTTTTGATTGATTTTAAAGGTTGCGGATTAATCACCTTTCAGGTTAAATTCTGTACTGTAGTTTTATAATTTATGGCATTAACGTTATTTGCTTATCCATCCTTACAGCTTCAATCCTTTCAGGGGTTGCTGGAGCCTATCCCAGCTGCTTGAAGCGAAGGTGGGGTACACCCTGGAAAGCAGTGAAAGAATTTGCCTCATCACCACTTATTCTGTCTAAAAATGTTGCTTTACAGTCTCCTAATTTCTTTCAGAATGCTGTTTTATTACAATTTATGAGAAGACGCAACAAGAAATCCCAGGTTATGACACTTCCACCACCATGTTTCAAAGTGCAGATGATGAAGTTCTTGGATTCTTTTTTGCCAAACATAAAGCTTTTGATCAAACAAAAGTCGGCGGTTATAGTTTTTTCTGGATATTTTGGTTTTAAAACAAAAGGAAATGAAACCAGATCAGTTCACCAGGTAACCACAAGGGGAAACAACACAACCTGTTGGTTTTGAGAAAAGCACGTGTGTCATTGTGATGGAGTCATGAAGGTAAACATTCACCACAGTGACCCCTGTATGACCCCTGGAGTCCTCCTCTCTATTTTGATGTTTGTCTGCTGGTCATCCTGTGAAATGTAACAATGATCTACACAACATGTGAGTTTAAACAGCCAGATCTCTCTGCGGTCGGTTCCTGGCATTCCTTAGCCTGTTGAGCGTCATCAGCTCTTTTTCCGTCAGAAATGCCTTTTGTTTGAGGTTCATGTAAACAGGAAAAAAAAAATGTCAATAGATCTGTGTTTTCTAAACAAATAGGGTCACCCTCTCACATCGGATTGTTTTCTAAAAATAAGTGATGTCATTTCTGGAGTTGAACACTTGAGCTAAATACTTTTGATCCTTACATTTTTGCAGAATTTAATCATTTCTTTCAACTGTAATGAAACCCAAATAAGTCTACACTTGAGACATTTTATTATGACATTTTTATATTAACTATGCTAAAACTAGGATGTTAAAATCAAATTGCAATTATTACAAATATTGATTATAGATTATAAATGCTTTAGTTCCTCTCAACAAAATATTAATTTAGTTGAACATTAGTGGATTGCTTAAAAAAGATAAATGTGTATTTTTATCTGATGATTATCTTTTTTTAAACTACTCCGATCATCTTTTAATCTTGTTTCAAAGCACTCCTGGTGGTCTTTTGTTTATGATGATGCAGATTTTAGCCCAATCTGAAAAAAAAAGGTCATTTTCTAGGATATAATTTTTGTAGAGCAGGAGTTCATTAGATATTCACCTCTGAGCTGTGCTGAGCAACCCCTCCGCCCTTCCCATCACCCTGAGAGCTCTCTATTTACTCTCTCTCCCACTACCTCACATCCACAAACATTACCGGTGCATCAAAAACGAAAAGCAACATTGCAGCTGTGTAATTCTGATCCAGATTCCAGCTCAGACGAGGAAAACAAAGACATGTAAATCTAGTCGTCTACAAGCGGATGCATCCGAATGGAACAAGAGGACCTGGTGACAGACATGATGGCGGCTGAAAAATCATTATCTGGAAGCAGAAATTCCACAAGATTTCAGAGTTGTAACCACTATAAAACTTCTTAATGTAAAATGAGTCAAAAAGAGGATACACGTTTTATTGAATTAAAAAAAGGATATTAACAAAAGTGTTCAGATTTATAAAATTGTTCTGACTTTTACATTGGAGCCAAGCTTGGTTTGTAGGATAACAGAAAAAGTGTAACAATCACAGCCTAAACGTAAACATTTATGGTTTACTAGAAAGCCACACAAAGCCGAATTTTAAATAATTAATTTCTGTAATCTTCACAGAAAAAAACAATACTGAAGCGTTTAAAAAATTAGATACAGCATGAACTGCAAGAATGCTAGTGTTAATGCTGTGAGTTAAATGTGGCCGAAGTTGATAGCTGAAAAATGCAGAAGCTAATAGCTAGCTAAAATATTAGCAAAATCCCAAATTTGCGTAAAAAAAAAAAAAAAAACCTCTAAATTTGTCAAAACAGCAAGCATGCTGATATAGTAGCTAAACTCAAGATTAGCATTAAAAACTGAGAAAAAGCCTAAATTAGCCAAAACAGCTAGCATCTCGCTAAAATATTAGCTAAATTCCAAAATAGCCAAGAAATCCTTAGTAACTTCCAAAACAGCCGAAAAAGCTAGCATAAAAAGAGCTGAATATTTTAATAGTTGAATGAGATAAATAGCTGAAAGAGCTGAAGAACTGTGGACGTCCAAACAACATACGGGTTTCACTCCTTGACTTCCTTTCTGCTAATGATTTTCAGCCGCCATCTTGTCTGCCACCAGGACCCCCTCAAATGGATATAAGCAGGGAGCCTGTCACCTGCCCAACATATTTTCTACGGCCCAAATATAGTCATTTTTTGCATCTGGCCCTTATTCACAACAATTTAAATGAATTAAGAAATACTCAGAAATGCAGTTTTATTTTTTTTAATATATGTCCTCCATCAACAGAAATATTTTACAAGAACACGTTAAAAATATCAAAATTACAATTATTAGAGTGGATATTTGATGAACTGGTTTGCAACATTTTAAGAAATGTTGCTCAGAGTTGACAGAAAAAAGAGATGAAGTGGGTGAGGTTTTTTTAGGGGGTGAGCAGGAAGGATCAGTAATGAACCCATCAGATGAACAGATCATGATAGATGTTCTGGAGAGAAATGCAGGGAAACAGACTGAGATTAAGAAGAGGAACAGTGATGATGATGGTAAAAGGAGGCAGAGATTGGAGCAACCATGAAAGAGGATGTTTGTGGATGTAGAGAAGGAGGCGTTGAGTTCTTTATTGTGGCCACCCTCAAAGAGAAGATTTTCATAGGAAGTAGAATTAATAACAGAGCCAACAAAAGACAGTCTGTTAGAACAATAAACCCTTTGGATGCTCACTGGAGTCCATACTGACTGTGTATTCCCAGCTCACTTCACATTGTACTTGTTGTGTTTGCAGCACAATAAGTCAGTGTTAATAATAGGACCCCCAGATATACACAGCGATAAACTAGGGCGAGCCTGAGTTGTCACTCGGCACCTCTTTTCTTTGACTTCCTGAACTCATACGCTCATTCTAAAAAGTCTTGAGCCAAAGATTACAACCACTGGTGTGGACAGAGTCTGAAAAAACATTCCCTGAAACTGGTTACGTGCAATATTAATAAACAATAAATGAAAAATGAAATGAAGGGGAATGTTGTTGGAGATTTTCAAAACCGCTGACGACTTATAATAAGCTCGATTTAATAAATAATTTGTAGCTTTTATTAAAAATATAAAAAGATGATTAAAACATTTAAGCTGTAAATTTAAATATTAAAAGAAATAGTTATCCCCTTGACTTAAAACTCACTTTTATTAAAGTTTGTGTCCAAAACAAAGCCAAAATTTGCTAGTTGTCTTCATTTATTCTGTAATTGTTTCAAAGCTATTTCTTCTGCATATAAACAGGGAAAACAAATGAATCTGCTGACAGCTACGTTGAAGATCAAGGCTTTTCTCCTGTCAGCTGTTGACAGGAAAACATTTATTTGTGACCACGGGGCGAGGTGGAAGCCAGCAGAATTGATTGCCAAAGGCAAACTATTTACAGATCATTGTGACACCGACTGTTTATGTGGAGTCTTGACGTTTATCGTGACAATGTTCACTCTCACTTTTGGATTTACTGCGGTTTCCTTTGGCGGTGTTCTTCCTTTTGTGGTCAGACCGCGTCCGTCCTCCGCCTCTGCTGATGTCCACAGCTGTGAAGCCTCACTAGAAGAGCGTGTCCTCCACACCTCCAGAACTTCAAACCCATCACGAGATTCAAACTCGTCTGAATCCGCCCTCGCTTCAACTACTTCCTGCTCAGCCCTTCTCTGTGGAATGTCATCACTATGTAATCGTCTGGACACAATTCATGTGAGGAGAGATCAGGTGATGACAGGCGGTGAAAAGATTCAAACGTCTAGCTGCAGCTTAACAAACAGTGTGTGCGTGACTTCCAGTAATTCTTAACCTTTTCCCAGTGTGTGCGTGTAGGTAACAACTTTTATGGCAGGATGAGAACATGTCTCCTGTCAAATTTCAAGATCAGAATGTAATTATATATACTACTCACAAAAATTGAAGGAACACTGTTTTTATTGGGCCTGTCGTGAATTGAATTAAACCTGTCTGATAATTTTCTGGTTGGTTAACCAGCCGAGGGCCTCGTTAATCAATTTCACCTGTATTGGTGTTCATGAATTAACAACAGGTGCACTTCAGTGGGAACAATTAGAAAACCCTCCAAACAGGACTGGTGTTACATGTTACTTATGCTGCAGCAAGAAGGTTTAATGTGTCTCCCAGCACAATCTCCAGAACATGGAGGAGATTTCAGGAGACTGGTGGTTATTCTGGGAGAACTAAATATATAGCACAGGTAATCCTATATATCTAGTTCATAATTATGTTAAAAAGTTACTGTTTAAAAGTTTTAAAGAAATTTGTTTTAGATTATTCAATAAATGTTTATCCTGTTCGGTCCGTGACCTAAGGCGTGTTTTGGATTTTGGCCCCTGTGCGATTGAGTTTGACACCACTCCATTATATTGGTACTTCCTGCATTTTTTTTCTCCTATGTCTATGAAATTACTAACATCTAGTGTAGTGGAGAGCACGCAAACTGATGTTTGTGCTGTATACTAGTTTAAGGGTGCATTCAGACTATAAAAGTATGTTAGTCCGGGTCCACTTAATTTGGTCCAGATCAAGTCTTTCAACGTTTATTTTGGTCTGTGTTCAGATTGCCTTTTAACCAGACACTTCAAACTTAAGCTTGTAAACAAAACTACATGAACAAAGATTTTTTTCAGTCACTGGCCAGGAATTACGAGGGCGGGGCAAAGCAACGAAAGAAAGAATAATGGAAGTACTGAGCTTTGCAATGCTTGTTGGGATACTTCACTCAGTCAAACCTTATATGTCTCGGATCATTCTGAACGTCTGTATCAAAGTGTGGGACAGCTATTGACTGTCGATGAGAACTGGACCGAGTATCCCTCCCCCCATGGCAATCCAAACAGGAAGTATCCACTGGTCCTAAGAAGCCAGGACTTTTTTAGAGAGACAGCTATCAGTCAGCCTAGTCAAAATAACCATTCGTGCTCTGATACATATTTTTGATAATCCTGGTTTTCTTTTCATTGTATTTTTTTGTATTTTTTTTTTTACCCTTTAACACCTTAGATGTTGCCTGCGACGCCTTTAACACATTTCAATCATTTACGCGTTAAAGCAGCTTTCCGTCGCTTTTCTCCATTTCAGAATCCACTGTAATTATGTTGGTCACCTAGATGGTTGAAGTGCTACAAGAATTCAAAATACATCAACACTTGAGCTAATGCTTCAGTGTCAAAGGTTTAACCTCAGTTTTTGACATTTGTGGCTCCCGTAGAACACCGCGGTTAAGCTAATTAGCTCACTGTTTATTTAGTGTTTCTGGCCCTTTGAAAAGCATCACGTCAGCTCCCAGATGGTTTGCTTGCAGATTAGAAGTCAAATCTATGATGTTTAGAAGATAAGATCGAGTTTCTTTTGCCAGCAAAGCATAGCTGTCTCCTAAACATCAAGATGTTAGCGTTTCCTGTGGGAATTTGCTGATGTTAGCGGGTAGCAGCGCTCTGTGCGATCCCAAAGCATCAGCAGTTGTAGCGTTTGAGGACGGTCACAAGAAATAAATAAATAAACAGAACAAAATTGTACTGTGGTACACTTATGTTGGGTAAAGAAAAGCCAATTAAGCCTAATAAAATACCCAAATCTTTTACAAAACTAAAAAAATTATGAAACCAACTAAGACATTTCAGACATTTAACAAACTTTTTTTGTTTAATATAATCATAAAATCTAAACAGAATGACATTTTGATTATAGGAAATGTCAAATCCAAATTCTTCCCCTACAGTTTCTTCTTACCCCTCCAATTGTTGGGGCATTTGAAGCTGTTGTGGTCTCCGAAATTGCTCTTTTAGGGGTAGCCATGGGGACTTATGACTCCGTATGCCGTATGCCTCCATCACGAGGGTGATCCACGGTGTGCTTTGCTGCGGAGGACAAACATTTTTCTTCACGTGGTTGTGCTCTGAAACAGAGACGTTTACATTTAAATGTAACTGCAGTAGTCCCCCCTTATTCGCGGTGGTTAGGCACCGGAGGCATCTCCAAATGTGGAAAATCCCCCTCCCCCGAGGCCCAAGGATGTCTGTTACAGGTCCATACTCATCAGAAACACTCTGATCATGCTTTGTAAAACATTCACTAAAGAACATTGGAGCATTGCTCAACATAAAGGTTTAAAAAAAAAAAAAATCCAAACAAAAGACTGTACAGTAGCCACTGGGATAGCGTTGTTTATGATGCAGATGCCTCAACATCAGGAGCGTGTTTCCTCCTTTATCAAATAATAAACATCTGCCTCGGATGATAATTATCCTCCGCCATTATGTTCTTTACCGTATCAGGATTTTTTTACCACTTCGTCCGCTGATTCCGTTTCTCCATGCAGGGGCCTGCAGAGAGAAGGCGTTGCTCCTCTCGTTGATGGCGCTCCTCCGCGCCCTAGAGGGGGCTCAGCTGTGCGGAGATACACCTCAGCAGCGTAACACCTCCTTTAGGTGCAATAATTTCATGCAAGTATCTTGAGTTGTTAGAGTTTTTGTGACAAACTGGAAGAGTCACGTGACTGTAAAAAATCAGCAAATACGTGAAACCGAGAATAAAGAAAAGCGGGGAAACGCTGTAATTTCTTTTTGATTTAGCGTGACTTTTACATTTATAAGATTTACGTTCTTATGTATTTTCTAAGTGCTGGTAGCTACGCGCTAACACAGACGAGCGGCAACTATTGTTGACAACCAAATTCCATCCCTACTCCCTAACTACTAAACAACTGTACAATGTGGGACTAAAGTGAAATGAAAACCTAAATAAGTTAAGCATTTTATGAGGTTTATGAATCCTATGTGTTATGATGATGAAATTGTAGATGGTTTGATAAAGAAATACATTTAAACTCTTTTTTGCAAAAATTGCTTAAATGCAATACATTGTGGTCCATATTCCTGAATCTAGTGAGCATCGATGCACACTGCTTTTTCACTTAGAATTCTGGGAAATTTCTTGGGCATTCGATTTTGGAAGTGTAGATTTGGACAGCACTACATAGTGGCCAATGCACTATATAGGGCACAGTAGTGAGCAGGGAAGGAATTCAGATAACTATTTTTCCATAACTCTCTGTTTGGAGGGCTAAATGTATATAGGGGAAGAATTTGGCCTCAGTGTGTTCTCTAATTAAACACAAAATGAAAATATCTATGCTGCTCATGATGAACGCACAACATTGTGTTTCAGCTTGTTGATTCTGCATAACATTCCCTTTCGTCTGTCAGCACATGACCCGGTTCCCACACAGCCCTGGACCTTCTCAGCTTTCCAAAGTCCAACTCAGTTTACAGTAATCAGTAAATTTTGATGTAGTTTCACTCTTTAGTAATAGTACAAAAACACACAATGTAACATAGTTTTTGGTGGTTATAAACCTGGTTTCAGATCAAAATGGTCATAAATATCTCCATTTCAATCGATCGATTTCTGTATTATTTAAAAAAACGGAATAAAGTTTTATAGTAAACATTTATTTATATTATTTTACATTTGGTTTATTCTTAAAATTAAATCTTAAGTCATTCTTCATGCTCTGCCCTAAAAGGGATACAGCAGGTTAAGAAAATGGATGGTAGTTCAGACGGAGAACTATCAGATCAATCTACCATAATGGATGTGTATTCTACCCGCCTTCACTGAAAAAGTCACGTGTCCAAAGCTGATTTCCTGATTGGTTGACACACTGAAGCCAGCTCGCCAAAGTTCAAATATTTCAACCCTTGCCGCATCTTTCAAATGCATCCAAACCTGAGCGCCGCATCCTTCGCTCAAATCCCACCGCAGGACCTCAGATTGTATCTGTTCCATTGACTTATTGAAACACCTCTGCTGCACGAATCGGTTTAGGTTGAGTGTCTGATGCAGTAAAATGAGCTAAAGTTTAATTTGAGCCTCCAGAGACGCACAGTTTAGCTGCTGTTTATCTGAGATCAGTGTTAACATCAGCTGGGATCACTGTGGGTTGTGGGCCAAAACGAACTGACCCCCTTTGTGCCATTGTGTGAGCTAAATGTTATTTTTAACTCAGAGAGTTGTACAAAAGCTAAAGTACGTCACAGCTTCAGGGAAGTTGTATGCAGTTCCTGTTTTTCCTGTTTTACATCTGAATTCTAACAGAAACAAACCTCTTTTCCTTTGTTCTTCTCTTTGATCTCATAGAAAATTTGATCCACGTTAAGAATGAAAGCAGACGTTGGCATCAAGAACAGCTACACCAATAGAAAGAACATTTATATCCAGCAATGAAACATTCACTCAAAGATAAATATTTACTCAGAATAGATTGAATGTCCAAGAATTGCAGGTTCAAAGCAGCTTCTGCCTCAAAGAGCGATGCTTCACAATTATGCTTTAATTATTGGCTATTAGGATCTTTTTTTCAATCCAAAAAATATTTGAAATGTTTGACTTGAAGGCAGCAACTAAATATTTTACTCACAAACACACCAGAGATATTTAATTGGTAAATAACACACTAGGAAACTTTGACAATCGAGATTCACTTTGGTAACAAATAGAACTTTTATATTTATTCTGGTCTCTGTTTCAATTTAAGATTGAGACACTATAAATGAGGCTGAATACACAGATTCTTGAGATTCTTCATTATAATGTAATTTTATTTTACGTTTTACTTTAAAGACCTACCCCCATGAAAAATGTGTATTTTATGTTTTTAACTTGTTCTATTGGCATTTTACTGATGATGGATGATGTAGAAAGAAAATCAGGATAGTAAAAAATAGTATTTAAGGACTTAAAATAGTATTTCTGAGTAAATATTTATTACAATCATTGTGAATCAGGAACATACAAAAAAATACAGTTGGAAAAACTGTAAAAAATACTCTGGGTGGGCCACAGTCTCCCTGCTCAGCTCCATTCTGATCATCCACTTGCAGACTAATAGATCCATGAACGTCTTTGTTTTCCTCGTCTGAGCTGGAATCTTATCCTAATCTGGACAACTGGAAAGCTCCAATATTTCGTGTCATTTTTGTTGCACTGTGTTGCTCTGCGTCAAAAGCCCCGCCCACAACTCAGAGGTGAATTTCTAATGAACTCCTTCCGCTCTGCAGAAACTATGTCCTACAAAACGACACAATGATTTTTGCAAAAAAAAATCCAGGATAAGTAAGAATTTATAAGATATTGTTGATGTGTAAAACATTATATTTATGACATGGTAACACTATTTTGCTGCTTGGTTTTCTTTTTATCTCAATCTGTGAATTTCAAACCAAGACGTTTTACTAAATACTAGAAAATGTTTTATTTGGAGAAAAATTATGTCCCAGACAGCCTTTTTGTAATAACAATTTTAGCAATCAGACATAAAGAAATCGTTTTTTTAATCTTGTATTTTTTTGCTCTTAATCTTATTTAATAATCTGTAACAGCTTCCTATTGTTTCTTTCTGTGCTTTAAATAAAAAACTGAATATGTCTGAATATCTTAGGGATCTAAAATCCTTATTTGAACATTTATTTATTTATTTATTTCGCTCAAAATGTCACTAAAATGTGGCCCAAAATGGTCAACATAATTACTAAAGATTTTGGCACCAAGCGTTCCTCCAGTTGGAGCGGTGGCAGTGGTTATAAATAACAGTTTGGGAAACTCTGCTGGTAATGCCACTGGAATGTTATTGGCGGCAAAAAAAAAAAGTGGATCCAGACGGCTGAAATACAATCAGTGAAATAAGAAAACTATAGTAAATTTTGGATCCTGCATGAAAATACAGGAATTTTTCTCATAAATGGAAAAAGGTTTGAATTGAGTTAATCAACTTATGTTTAGTTTGGGTTCAAAACTGTATTTGATTAGATACAGCTGATGGTCTCTATGTGCTGCTTCATTTTAAGATCTTATCGATATAATACAGCAGCCAAGTTGGCATAGCGCTTTATATGTACACATTCGTATTCATTTTAAAGCTTTTAGTCATGTTCTCCGTCACTGCTGTGGTGTTTGGTGATCCCTATGGGGCAACGTTGTGCACAAATTTGGGAAGAAATATGAATATAACATTTATTCTTGCAGTTTATATGTTGGTTTTTAAAACAACTTTTCTTTGTTTTGAATAGAATTTGTTGTCCAGAATACAAAATTTCTCCTGTTGACGTACTATCAAAAATGCGTCACAGTATGCATATACTGTATATTGAGATCTGAAAAATCGCTACATTAATAATTAAAATGTATTAACCCTTTAACACCGGAGCTCCAGTCATTATGTCCCATTAACCATAACTATTATAACACGTTTCTCCTTCAGAATCTGCTGGAATTATGTTAATTGTGTAAATTTTTGAAAAGTTACAGTGTTATAGATTGTGTGTTTAACCGTCACCAGCGACATCTCAGGTGTAAAAGGGTTGAACTAAAATAGAAAACCACTTTTCGGAATGTTACTGATCCCATATATGGGAAATAACCTTGTTACCACATTCTGTTCAATAAGATCAGATGATAGTAATAACAGCGATCTCCGGTGGTAAACACTGCACTTCGTGGATGGTTACAGACCTGGAAGGGCTGAAAAATAGTCCAAAGTGCAGCAGCAGACATGCCACTTATTACAGGTAACAAAGTCCATGTTCGTCTAAAAAGATGAAGTTAGTTTAAGATGGCTAGCTGGAAGGAAAATAAAAAAAAGAAGGAAAAATAATCTGAATAATAAACTTGGTTTCTTTTTCTTATTTTTTTAAATGTTTTTTTTATTATTTTGCTGGTATATGACAGAAGTTGTTATTAATTAATTAATTCATATATATACTCCTTTTTTTACTAATTCATTATGTGTGCTGCTGTGCACACTGCACCTTGCTGCTGTGACATGTGTGACTTTGTAGTTATTAACAGAACTACAAAGTCTATTATCTATTACGTAAGGTATAAAGCCAGACGTGTTCGTTATCATGAATTCATGAGGTGCATGGAGGGCTGGTAAACTGTGGAATGAGGTATGTTAACAGGTATTATGGGACTAATAAGAACTTCGTGGTCAATCATTTTTGGATGGCTAAAGGAAAGGTTTTGTGTTGTTTTTATGTGATAAATTAGAAAGATATAGACCTGCTGTTTAGTTGTTGTTGTTTTTGGTATGTTTTTTCTTAATTGCTCGACATTGATAAAAGTATACCACTTGTTGGTGTAAAAGTAAAGGGTTCCAAAAGTAGTTTTTCTAGTTTTTTGATCTCAAAATGAGACCTTTTACATCAATTATTAGGTTGAAAATATTTGCAAAATCGATTAATTAGACTAATTATTTACTATCACAATTAATTATTTGCACAAAGAAATCAAATGTACAACAGCACTCACACTAATAAAATAAAGCTACAAGATAGAAACATGTAAGCCACGTGTCAAAGTCAAGGCCCGGGGGCCGGATCCGGCCCTCCAGATCATTTTATTTTACCATTATTAATGGCCCGATGTTATCTTACACTTATTTCTAATTTGTACAATTTTGACAAAATATATTTTTATGGAGAGTAAAATATTGAAAGTTAATTAAGGTTTAAGTTGATTTATTCCATCCATCCATCTTCCTCCGCTTCATCCGGGACCGGGTCGCGGGGGCAGCAGTCTGAGCAAAGATGCCCA
Organism: Oryzias melastigma; assembly: GCF_002922805.2. Taxonomy (NCBI): domain Eukaryota; kingdom Metazoa; phylum Chordata; class Actinopteri; order Beloniformes; family Adrianichthyidae; genus Oryzias; species Oryzias melastigma. Next base: position 21,283,440 of record NC_050519.1, on the reverse strand, counting down.
GACTTCCCTCTCCCCGGCCACTTCCTCCAGCTCCTCTGGGGGGACCCCGAGGCGTTCCCAGGCTAGCCGAGAAACATAGTCTCTCCAGCGTGTCCTGGGTCTTCCCCGGGGCCTCCGCCCAGTTGGATTAATATTCCTGCTTTTTTATTATTCATAATTATGTTAAAAAATTACGATTTGAAGGTTTTAAAAATTGGCATTACACTATCTTTTTGGATTTTTTTGTCATTTACTAAAAGGTTTTTAGTCTGTTTTGGAGTTTAGCTAATATTTCAGCTAAATGTACACTCTAACTGTTTTGGGTATTTTTGGCTTTATTCAGTTTTTTTCTAGTTTTTCCAGCTATTCGTAGCTGTTTTGGCTAACCTGGGTTTTATTTTCAGTTTTTTAGGCTTATGTGGCATTTAGCTAATATTTTGGCTGGCTTTCAGCTTCAGCGTTTTTAGCTATCAATTTTAGCATCTTCAGCTATCAGCACTAGCATCTTTAGTGGCCAAATTCAGCTTACAGCATTCACACTAGCATTTTGTAGGTAATGCTATATATCTAGTTCATATTTATGTTAAAAAGTTATGGTTTGAAGTTTTAAAAATTTAATTTTAGAGTGTTCAATAAATGTTTATCCTGTTCAGCCTAAGATGTGTTTTGGATCTTGGCCTCTTGCGTTTGACACTCACTGATATAAACTGTTCATCAGGGCCTGATTCAGCAATCACCTTTGCTCACTGCCGAGCTCCACAGAGAGATACCGCAGGTCCTGGAGCAACAGACTGCCATAATTCTATCTATCCATCCATCCATCCATCCATCCGTCTATCTATCTATCTATCTGATTGTTGTCATTGCAGGGCATCTTTTTTCTATGATGTTTTGTCTAAGTTCTTGTCAGTACATTTGAAGATGTTTCGTGACTCGATATTAATGTCTGTGATCCCATGACATATTTTTGACAGTCATCTAACAGGAGAAAAGTTATAATCACACTAGACTTGTCAATATAAAAGAAAATCTTGTATTCAAATTTATTGGCAAAGATGTGCACAATGTATTAATTTGTAGACAACTTTGTTATTGTGCACATGTTACTTTCTGATAGTTTTCTTACCCCACACATCTCTCATTGAGATCTGAAGAGAACGCACTGCAGAGCTTTGCTTTATGCAGCTTTCTTTTCAGAGTTTCTGAGTGAGGCTGAAGGTTTTGACTTGAAGCCAAGAAGTAGCCGAAAACAAGGACTTAAATATTCTCCAGAGCTTGAAAACCAGTCAGCTCACCAAAGTTTGATGTGATTGACATCAAAACTCCCGTCCGATTCACTTCGTCACAAAGATACAACGGCTCCGGAGCAGCGGCGTTCCGGGAAAGGGAGTTCAGGATCTCTGACAGCATGACTCACAGCTGACAAAACACACCAGCTCTGAAACAGGAGCCATTTTTAGAGTCAGTTCAATCAACGGAATGCCAACAAGTCTACGCAACACTAATGAAAGGTAGATTTTCTAGCAGGAAACAATCATAGGAAAATGTTTTTGAATCACAAGTCCTTCCAACAGCATGACTTTACAGAGATTTATGAGCTTTAGCCATCCACAACTGGTTTGACTGGACTGAAACCCTTTGGTCTCACATCAAAGAAATCTGATTTTATCACCAAATAACATTTTTGCAATATAAGGTGTCCATGTAATGCGCTGCGAGATGCCAACATGAAGAACTAATGAATAAGTCGACCCACAGCCTGCAGATTTTTCCTTTTAATTGGCCACAGATGTCCTCAAATCATCTATAAAATAATATCTTAAAAAATAATCATGCATTAGAGGAAACAGAGCCAGGATGGTGCCTCATAAAACACTGAGTATTTACAGCGAGAGAAGTTCCTCTACGGTGAGACTACTGAGACTGCAGGGGTGAACTTTGCATCTCTGTTCATTTTCCAGAGAGGCTGTGAAGTCACTGATGAATGGCTGCACAGAGAGTATCTGTAAACCTGGCTGAGTGCTCCATCAGCTGACTAAAATAACGTTTTTCTGGAATAATGTAAGGTAAACAGGAAACCTCGTTCTGAAAGGCAAACAAACTTCCTGACCACTTCTCCAGAAGAACTGACCAGTTGTCCATAGGGATCGGTTAGCAGGGTAATATTTCTGCGCTCACATCCCTCCATGCAATGATCCTGGACTGTAAGGACCAGATTGTTTTTCACAATTCTTCTTCTTCTAAGTGAGCTTTTTCTTCCTTTTTCAAAAGAATTTCACAGCATCGCAGTGGAAGAAACCATCAAAAAAATAAATAAATAAAAACTCATGTGTCTGTGAAATCTGGACGAAGGTTTGAAATTATTATGGGATGGCCATGTTTTGGCAAAGTGCAAAAGTTTTTTTCACAAAATTTCACACACACCACAAGGTTAACCCTTTAACACCTGAGGCGTCGTCGGTAAACACAAAATCTTTGACATAAAGTGACAAAAAAGATCAGTTTTTTAAAGGTGATTTCAAATACTTCACATAAAAACATTTAATACTGACAGTGGTGGTTTGTGTCATGGTTTAGTGAATGGTCCAAGGTTTGCTTTCAAACAATTCCTTAAAAATGTTCATTTAAGTTGCTCTGAAATGCTTGAGATGAGCATTTTTCTCAGCTGGATCGTTGATCGTGTTAACAATTAAAAAATTACAGTAAATCCAAGAACAAGAACACTGGAGCTCCGGTGTTAAAGGGTTAAGTCTACAAACACAGCCAAAGTTTTGTTGACCTTTGACCTCGGGACCTTTGACCTCCTTTAGTAGCAGCTGCACATTTAAAGTTCTCCTATGGGTCAATTGAAAGTGTGACCAAATCTGCTGGGTTTAAAACATACATACATCAGTGCTAATATTTGGTTACGAGTCCTTTCACTTCAATTGGGCCCTTTTGGTTGCCATTCAAAAGCTTCTGGTTAAATCTTTGATAGAATTGGTGTAGTTAGGTTACATTTGTTGGCTTCTGACAGACTGTTTTTTCTTCAGCATTGACCATTGTCTCAATGGGGCTCAAGTCAGGACTTCAGGATGACCGTTCTAAAGCCTTAAGCCTGATTTGAACATTTCCTTACCACTTATGTTGTGTGTTTGGGGTCATTGTCCTGTTGAGACAACCAACTGCGCTCAAGATCTAACAGAATTCATTTAATAATTCAATGGTAATCCTCCTTCGCCATAATCACATTTAGTCTGTGTGAAGCACCAGCTCCACTGGCAGCAAAATAGGCCCACAGCATCATTTTACCACCACCATGCTTGATGGGATGCATGGTGTTCTTGGGTTGAAGGCCTCACTTTTTCTCCTCCAAACATATTGCTAGGCGTTGTGGCCAAAGAGCTTGATTTCCTGGGACCTGCAGCTGCTTGGAGTGGCTCCAAGTGACTCTCCTGACTTGATCAAGTCAATGACTAGCTTTTTCTGATCTGTGCTGAACTCCTTTGCCCTTCCCATTGTAGCGTTTGTGTGTGATTCCAATGATGTCTCAGAGAATTCACCAGCTGAAGTCACTGTGGGCCATACTACAACAGCGCTTGAAGCTTTAATTTTTTATTTTCCCATAATTCATCAGAAGTTTTTCACACAGAAAAATGCGTATCTTCCCACAACTTCTGAAAGCTAGACTCATTACCAGTGATCGATCCGCTGAGACGCGTCATCTTGAATGAACCGATGCATTAATTATTCTGAAACTTTCCAGAGAACATCTTATCCCATCTTTAACTTGAGAGCTGCCTGATTAATGGGATTCCCAATGCTAGCAGCGTGCCTGCACTTGGTTTGGTCCAAACCACCAGAGGACAGAGAAAAAACATGATTTGATTTGAATAAAGCAGAACAAAGAAAGCAGAAGAGACACACCATGAAGGACTGCAGGAGCTTTGAGATGTGTCTGGATTTTGTTCTTTTGACACTTCAAACTAAGAGCTTCATTCTTGAGTTTTGTGGGAATATTAAAAAAAATAATGTAACTTAGCAACCAGAGTCAAAAGTTTAGCCTTGTTTCTAAAGTATTTTTTATTCATTTTGTCATATTTTAATATAAACAGGTGAATTAAATCTTTTAATTATAAGTAAAGAGCGGAATTCTCCTGTCTTATTTCATTGCAGTTGCTCTCAACTTTATAGTAAAAGAATTGAGAGTGTGAAAACAAGAAAACACCACAAGTTTATAGAGCATCTGGTTTAAAATAAATGTTTCAGGCTTTTTTTTCACAGCTCTATTCTGATACACGACAGACATGGCGTCATAGAGTTCCGTTCCGTTATAGTATTTTCTAATCAAAGATCAACTTGTCAGGAACCTGCCCCGCCTTCACCTGCTCCGAGTGCTCATTGATGCTTCCACATTTAAGACTCTTCCTCTGCGTGTTCGTGAAGAGGAAGAAAGTTATCAAAAGACTCAGCTGGAATTTAGTCCATTTATTAAAAGTTGGATCAGACTTGTACAGAAATCTCTGGGTCTCAGGCCATGCAAAGACAAAGAGTAATAAAACAAGATTGGCTATAAATGTTTAAAGAGGGCTCTATTTGGCTCCAGACCAATATTCTGTCAGGAAAGGGCCCCCATGACCTTAGCACCTTGTATGGTAACATCTTCACCAAACCTAAAGCTTCAGTGGTCAATGCCTCTGACTCTTGTTCCGCCAACAAGGTAGTTTATGACTTTGTTTTCCAGTGGAAAAGTACTGATTAGTGCCCTAAAACCTCCCCTGACTGGTTTAACTAGTGTGGAGCTCCATGTGGTTCATGTAACAATGCCTTCATCAATGGTTTAATAATAAAATCTAAATGTGTAGTATAGCATAAAAGTATAAAAAGCCTTCATTTAACGTTCTGAACCGCTGCCCTGTTTTCGCCCCAGCGGTACCTCAGCCTTGGATCCGCTCTGACCTCCGTCCCGCTAACCCTCGCCTTCATCTTCGTTTTGCCGTCTCTGCCTGCCCCTTTAGATTTTCCAGCCTCTCTGGTGAGACTTTTCTGTTTTTCCTCGTTTGGATTATTGGAGCGCATTTTCTGGAAGATTGGATTAAGAGTGTTTCCCTCCACTTGTCTTTCTCTTCTCCTCAGAACTCTTGTACTCCCCCTACTGCTTGGAGGACTTTACTGCAACCCAAATAAACTGCTTAAAAACTCTCATTGCGTTTTTGGGGTTCACCCTCGCCTATTATCCCTGACACAACTTTCAGTGAATCAAAAGGGATACCATCCATACGTCACTACCAAAGCTGAGTCCCTGATTGGTCATAATCTGATTTCACTTGCAACATGCGTTCAATGGTCCCGGGTAGAGCTTGGAAGCATTTGTAGAAACTTCAACAACAATGTGTAAACATGAGAGTTTTGAATGTGAAAGCACAAAGACTTTTCATTGGAAGTGGCTCCTTGAATGAATGTTGCCAAAGGCGGTGGGAATGTTTTTTTAAACTCAGGCTTCAGTCAGCATTATTACATTGAAGTAAAGTTACTGTTAAGAACGATTTCTGGAGACTCTACCTGCATAAGTGCTCTGAACAATCAGCAGAAGACATCTCAACACATTTGTCTTGTTTCATCCGTGCTCTTTGCCTGAGCAGAGATAAATAAATCAAATCTTAACTTCTCAGCTGTGCTGATCCCAACAATACTCACGGAACATTGGATTTACTGCAGCGTTCTCCATCAGTGACACGGTTCGTCTTCCTCAGGAGTACGTGAGCACCGTCATGTCCCAAACTCCTGCAGAGGCGGGGTGGAACAGAATATAGAGGAGGACAGTTTAATGGATACGAAACAATAAAATGCAGTTTAGCAGCTCACTATTGTGCATAAAATCGAATTATTAACCACACCAGCAGTCCTTATGAATGTTGTTGCTGCTGTGCTTCTTTTACTCACATTTTCTTATGATTAAAAACTTGAAGACTGGAAACAGATTCATTCTCTGCACGATGTTTATGGATGTAAGTCAACAGACGACATCGTCTTTTTATCTTCCAGCTCCAAATATGGACTTTTCTGTCTCCACACTTTATCCTGGACTATCTCAGATTTTGTGGGAAAACTTTTGAACCAGGTTTAAAGGTAAAAAACAAACCATACCAAGCCCTAAAAGTTGCTTCATGTTTCCTCTGATTTGGGCCAGTTAAGTCTTTCCAACGTAATGTGAGATTATCATCACTGCTGGAAGAAGGATGAGGCGTTTTAAGAAGTCTAAAAATAATCTTTATACCGGAAACGGTCTTATAACTTGAAGGCATCTCAATTATATATAAACACGTGTAAGATGCCTTTCTGCTGTGTAATAACATGCTAAGAGGTTGCATTTGTACAACCAGGCTCCAATTTTCAGCTTTAATAAATGACTGGCACTCATGAATTTTTCATCCTTGTTAAAGGCTCTTAAAACACGTTAAGAACTTTTCAAACTTTCCTTAACATCCTCCTCTCATTGCTCTCTCTGTTTGTCAGATATGGATGAGTCTTCCTCCTCCTCGCTGCCTCCTCTTCTTGTTTTTTGTCCATGCAGTGGTTCTGGGAGCACTCTTCCTCTTAATGCATCCCCAGACTTCAGAAAGCCTCCAAACAGATCAATACTGGCTGGCAGCACTGAAAGCTTGTTTCGACCTCGGGCCGGTAAATAACACCGGGATGGCTCGCACTCATCTGAAGCCTGTTGAAAGCAGATGGATCCGGTTTGGCTGCGCTCTCGATTGGGGGGGGGTGTTCCCTGGAAAAATAACAAAGCTTTTATTTAGAGAATTTGTCTGATTTGGAAGGAGAGAGCAGAAACTCTTCCAAGAGGGGATGACACGGAAACATCAATGATCATGTGAGGTCCAGTCAAACGCTTGACTCTGACGAGCTACAGCTCAGAGCTCTTACCTGATGTTGTCACTGGAGATCCAGCACAAAAACACTGTGGGTGATAATTACATTTAAAGACCCACTCTGATGAAACGGGTGTTGTTAAACATAGTCTTGTGGCCTCTACCTCTACAGACTTTTATTTTGAAGGGTCCGAAATTCACACTGGTCACTTGCTACTCTTTGGCGAGTGAAGGATAGAGAGTTAGTCGCCACATGAGTAAATGTTTGAACCAAAAGAGGGGTGTCCGACCTGATGCTCCGGAGCCCCTTTACTCCTCCTTTGTGGCTCTCTGGTTAAAGAAAAATAAAAGGTTTTAGTTTTTAAAAAGTAACTGTACAGTAAAAAGTAAGTAAGTAAACTCCTTCTAACATTTTGCATTATTTGTTCTTTTTACTGTCAGTTGTACGTGCTTTTGTTGATCACAAACTTACACCGTGCTCAGGGACCATTGAAAATTAGCTTTGAAGCTAACGCTGGAACCTTTACAGACATGTACATTCATGTACACTGTCCCAGTTCAGATATAAATAAATACATGCAATAAAGTAAGTAGTGAAGGAAAAATACTTCATTTAAACTTTATTCAGGTCATTCAGACATTTGAAAGACAGTATTTAACACAGGTTGAACTAAAACATTCTGACAGATTTTCTATCTCTCTTGTACCACAGAAAACACAAGCAGAATTAAGGCACACTGGATTACAAGGTACATTTTCTATTTCTGAACAAATTCAAGGGTTTTTGATGCAAGGAAAAAGAAGGTAATCGTCACTTAACTCCAATTTCGTTTTAGTTTGATTCACACATTTCAGGCTGAGAGAAAGTGGTTCCTTTTTTTGTTTTTAGATAACTGTTTACATGAGGGGCTGCACGGTGGCGCAGTGGTTAGCGCTCTCGCCTCACAGCGAGAAGGCCCCGGTTCGAATCCCGGCTGGGACCTTTCTGTGTGGAGTTTGCATGTTCTCCCCGTGCATGCGTGGGTTTTCACCGGGGACTCCGGCTTCCTCCCACCGTCCAAAAACATGCTTCATAGGTTAATTGGTGACTCTAAATTGCCCCTAGGTGTGAATGTGACAGTGAATGGGTGTGATTGAGGCCCTGTGACGGACTGGAGACCTGTCCAGGGTGTACCCCGCCTTCGCCCATAAGTAGCCGGGTTAGGCTCCGGCACCCCGCGACCCCGACAGGGACAAAGCGGTCAAGAAGATGGATGGATGGATGGATGTTTACATGAGACCCTACTAGTAAAAGTGCTTCTCTGAGATGACCTTATGTGACACAGAGGGTCTTTTATTTTGAAAGGAAGTCATGTGAATGTCTTTCTAAAGTCACCAGCAGTCAGAGCACCATTTCCTAGGCAGTAGAGGTCTGTGCGTCCCTCCATGGATGTCCTTCCCCAGACCATCACTGACCCACCACTAAACCTGTCATGTTGAACCACGTTGCAGGCAGCATAACCTTCTCCTTGTCTTCTCCAGACTCTTTCTCAGGGTGAACCTGCTCTCGTCTGTGAAAAGTACAGGGCGCCAGTGGCGGACTTCCAATTCTGGTGTTCTTGAGCAAATGCCAGTGGAGCTCCACGGTGCTGGGCAGTGAGCACAGGGCCCACTACAGGACGTAGGGCCCTCAGGCCACCTTCATGAAGTCTGTTCCT
>NC_050519.1:21271387-21274530 GCF_002922805.2 Oryzias melastigma | reverse complement strand
AGTTTGAACTAGAAGTTACTCCTAATTTATGGCTTAAATAAACTTTTCAAGCTCACCAAAAACCCCAATCGAGGTTCTCTTTCCATTAAAAAATACATTGAAATTCTGATCCATAGGTGGGGGGGGTCACTGCCAGTAAATGACCTCAAGATTGACGTGTCACGAGAAGACAATCCCAGGCAGGATGTGCAATGAGTTTCCGAAAAAGTCCTGCAACCCCTGCTGCTCTCTGTGGACCAAGTGGCATTTGAAGCCATTAAAAAGCATCGATGAGACGCTCGAGTGTTTACTGCCAACCTCTCCCCAAAGATCACAGACGTGGGTCATTACAGTCAATCAGCACCGGGCTCTCCAGATGGTGTCTGCGACGTCAGCACCCTCATGCACACTCGATGAACTTCTCTTAATGGGTGCATGATGTCAACATTGAAATGATGATGACTGTAAAGGCTGCAGCTCGGTGAGACAGACGGCATCAAGTTAAATATTCTTTATCACAACACAAATGCTAAATCATCTTTTATGAAAGTCCATTTAGGACCATTTTTGTCCTTAAAACTAAATAAAATGTTCATCTTTTAACCAATTTATAAAGAATTCCATTTCCTAAATGCGGAAAATATTATGAAGTTTTGATTTCCATAAGATTCAAAACATGAATAAAACTTTTGACTTTTTTTTTCATTTGATCATGTTTCTTCCATAAGAGAAAAAATAATATTCTGGAATTTTTTACAGATTTAATTTTTTAATTTTTTAAGTTTTATTCCTTCAAACTTGACCATCCAACAGATTTTAGGTGTTGTCTGTTGTGACACCTGTTTCTGGCTGTGTTCTCACAGACGTGGCTTTAACCTCCATCAATAGACCAAATGGTTTGTGTTTATGTGGGTGATCAACAATACAGACCTGAAGTGACTTCAAACAGCTCTGCAGGTGCTGCACCATGATGGTTTGATGTTTGGAAGTGTAGTTCTGTGGCATTAAACTTGTTCAGTAGATCAAAAGATAAAAGCATAGTTTAAAAAACGTATGGATATTATCAAAGAAAAGAAATGGAAGATAAAAAAAGTGGTATCAGACAAATGTAATTTTAGAGTAATATTTTTTGACACATTTAAAAAAATCTGAAAAAAGAGATCAAAGAAATGACCTTTTTTGAAATAAGTTTTAGCTTAATTAGCAACAGCTGACTTTAGTTAATTGATTGACTTTTTTTCTTACCTTATAAGTAAAAAAAATGTTGTCTTGGTGGTAAAAAAATAATTTAGGCTGCACAAAGGAGGGTTCATTTACAATTTTCATAGTATTCTTTCAAGGGTTTTTATTCAATATCATCACAGGCAAAATATTGGGTTTGCAAAATTCAAAAATTGACTCCCCAACTGAGTCTAACCCAAGCATGTCCACGGTGGACTTCCAATGAGCTCGCTCCTGATTGGTGAGAGTGGTTGACATAGAAACATTGATTCAGACTAACTTGGACCAATCAGTGCTTAGTTATATTGTCTGGCTCCAACATGGTAGATTAAAAAACAAATTTTACTGACTTCATTTGGTGAAGCAGAAGTAAACCATTTTCTTTGGGTGACATCACGTTCACTCGGTCCAGTTTTCTTATACAGTCAGTGGCTTAGCTAGTTTGAACAACTCTGAGGCTGATTACAGTACAAAACCTGTGGGGTTGTTTTGTTCGTGTCCTGTGATGATTGGTGGATTCTTCTAAGATCTAATCACTAATTTCTGCAGTTACCATGACAAAACCATTTCCTTGAACATTTTTATGGCTTCATTATTAATATTTACCTATGGGAGTGTGATAGATGCACAGTTCAAAATAGAGATTGAACAGAGTGATGTCACTTACTGCAGCTTTGGACAAGAACTCTGTGACCTGAGGTGTTCATCTGCATGAGAACTCTCACCAGCAAGTCTACAACTCACATTTAAGACCTGCGAAGAACCCGTCCTGACATAAATGCAGTAGAATTTTAATAAACACACCAAATAAACTAATAAAAAGCTATAAAACAAAGAGACATGAACGAATCTGAGCCAGAACTTAAAAATTAATCATAATGAGGATGGCATGTATTGATCTAAAGCATCAAAAACTATGAACTAATTAGATTAAAGGAGAGTAATTAACAGATTGGAATCATCTGAGTGATGATTAACTTAATCCAGTTGATGTCAAGAATCACTGATCTAAAAATCAGAGCTTTTCTCCAATTAAACTCTATTGGATGTAACTGCAAAGATAAAATAATAGTTGTTGGAATTTCATTCATGAGCTTTAAACTTAAAGAAACTGCTGTAAGACAACAAAAGGTCAAAGGTGAGACCACATTTGGTAAGTTCATGTGTAGTATACTTGGATAATACTTCAGAATTATACTATAGGTTTAAATATATGTAACCTACATTTATCACTATCCTTAAATATTTTTGACACAGCATTAAAACTGGAGTAGATGTACTCTGGGGATATTTCCAGTATATTAAAAAATGTATTTTAATACAGTAATAAGTAGAAGTTTATTACTTGTAAACTAAAAGCAAACCTAAAAGCTACATTGGATATACTTCAATGTGTACTTTCATAAACTTAGAGTAACCCTAGTTTATTGCCAGTAAACTAATACTCTACCAGAAAGGTTACTTGAAGTATACTTGTTAGTAAACTGCCAATATTCTTTTCAAGTGTACTTGGTACACTTCGAGAAATATACTTTTCTATACTTAAGAATACTTTAAAGGGGCCATACCATGAAAATACAACTTTTTGAGGTTTTAAGGTTTAAACTGTTCATTCCAAATGTAGTCATTTATTTGGATATAGTTCACTCAGAAAGGCTTAAGAAAATCATGGTATGGCCCCTTTAAAACTTCAAGTATACTTATTTTTGGTAAGGGACATTCTACCACAACACGAGAAAAAAAAAAAATTGTTGAGCAATCTTCATGGTATTTCACACACATGGCACCAGGTTAAGTGTACACCCACAAGCGTTGACTTTTAACACTAGAAGTCCTAAGCCTGCGCAAATTTGCACAGGGAAGAGTTCCCCCCCCTTTAGTCCGAGAGCCCATTGTTGTGTCATGGTGGGTCACTGATGAGCCATTAACTTGCCCATGTATAT
>NC_050519.1:21254368-21270846 GCF_002922805.2 Oryzias melastigma | reverse complement strand
CTCTATTTCAAATAATCCTCGATGTGGACTCTGGGAGCAGTGAAGACGATTCTTTTGTTGTGGAATCAGAGTTCATCTTCTGAGATTCCTCCTATGATGATGATATGCCAGTACATGGATTTGCAGCCAGAACATCCTCTCCACATGATACTTATACATAAGTAGAATAATAAACTATTAATTGTTGAAGAAGAGAATGATGAGAAGCCTTCATCTGTAAAAAGACAATTTTCCCAATTCAAAAAAGGCAACCAGAATGTTGAAGACAGCCAGTGGTGCCACAAAACACAGACACACTGGAGAAAAGTCTTTCTTGTAGGCCAGGACTGCCTGGTCCTAAAAAACCTGTTTCTTTTAGGTATGTGGATGGGGGGAGGGAGCAGAACTGTGTGCTGTCGTACAACCTAGATCTAATTTGAAATTTGAAGGTCATTAAATGCTTCAAAAAGGAATCAAACGCCCCCCGCCCATGTCACCAGTTTTGAGGTAAAAATAAAATTCAAAAGTAAAAACAAATATTTAATGTGGACTATTCCTGAGTGGGATTTGAACCCATGACCTTCTGAATGTGAGTCCGCAGCCATAACCACTTGACCGTCTAGTGGCGGAATCTGGAATGCATGTCAAACTTAAATTTAAACATGACATTCTGCATTGCGAAATCAGGAAGTCATTGTTGATGGTTTAAAGGCATTTGTCTGTGTTAAAAATATTTCTTTCACCTGCATTGAACAGTTTTGAGGTAAAAATAAAATTTAAAAGTAAAAACAAATATTTCATGTGGACTATTCCTGAGCGGGATTCGAACCCATGACCTTCTGAATGTGAGTCCGCAGCCATAACCACTTGACCGTCTAGTGGCGGAATCTGGAATGCATGTCAAACTTAAATTTAAACATGACATTCTGCATTGCGAAATCAGGAAGTCATTGTTGATGGTTTAAAGGCATTTGTCTGTGTTAAAAATATTTCTTTCACCTGCATTGAACAGTTTTGAGGTAAAAATAACATTTAAAAGTAAAAACAAATATTTCATGTGGACTATTCCTGAGCGGGATTTGAACCCATGACCTTCTGAATGTGAGTCAGCAGCCATAACCACTTGACCGTGTAGTGGCGGAACCTGAAATGCATGTCAAACTTAAATTTAAACGTGGCTGTCCTACAGTCCTATCTGGCTGAACTCTCTTTAAATACGTGGTTATAGAGCTAGCTAAGCTAATTCTTCTTTTTTAGTCTTAGTAAATCTCCTGGCCGTCCTGGGAGGGGATCCCTCCTTCAAGGTTTCTATTTTTTTCCCAGATCAATGTTTTTTTAACGAGTTTTTCCTTACCCGAACAGAGGGTCTAAGGACAGGGATAACCAGTTTTATTTAGTCTGTTTAGTTTAGCAATCAACTATGGCTTATATTTCATGACTAACCTTCTGCTTCTGTACAATTATCGGCGTGAAACCCAATGACGCAACTTTTATTGTGATATTGTGCTATATAATAAAATTTAATGAAATGAAAAGTTTACTTCTGCCAATTCTTTTAAAAAATGTACTCAGACATGTTCATCACTCTCAAGTGACCGAAAAATCTGGAGGGGGCCACAGGGTGGGGGGGGGGGGTAGCGCCTGCACGCCGTTGCTTTCATTCTTATATACCAGTAAGAGGGAAAATGGTGCATAAATGATGATGACTGATGGGAAAAACTTGATAGCTCCTCTCAACAATTAAGACCCTTTTTCCATCACTTATAAGGCAATTTTGTGTTTCAGTAGATCATGATAAGGATAGTTCTGTAGTTTTAGGAAAGAAAACTGTATCTAAGTCTGAGGACATTTTTGATTTATGTTTTTATTGGAAAATCTCACTTGTTTTAAAGTTGAGCTTTCTTTCTGTCAGAATAATGTTTTAGATATGGAGAAAAAAGCCAATTTTTTTGTTTGTTGCATTAAATGTTTGTATTCCACCATGTTTTGAAGCTCTTAATTATACAGTTTAGACTCGTTGTTTATGTGCGCTGCTGGCGCCTCTGGTTCTTAAAATACTGGAGGGGAAAGACGCCTGATGCAGATCTATACTGTTGTTGCCTTTAAAAGAACCTGCTTTTTATTTTTAGGGAAAAGTGTGACTAAATGTGGAACTAAATCAATGTTTGCTCCAAAATAAATCTCATTAAAGTGAGACTAACTGTTAGGAGGCTTCAAAGATGCAGCTCTGTAGCAAAAAAAAAAAAAAGACGTTAATGAAATTCAGATATCCTGTCTAATTTCAGCCAGAGAAGATTGACTCAACATTGATTTCTTGAATTTCCTGCATGATTTTATGTGTTCGTCTAACCTTCCAGTATGACAGATAGGATCTTTTGGGATTTATAAAAGCACGTCGAAGAGTGGACAAAGCTAAGCATCTCCTCCTGCAGCTATTTAGGGATTTACACCTCTGTCCTCACATGGTCATCCACTTCTCCGGCCCTGATTAGAGAGGCTGAGCAGAGCCTTCATTTCCTGAGGACCATCAACCGACAGTTTGGAGAGCTGCCCAAGGTCTTATCACTGCTCTGTTGGGAGCGCTCCTGCACACACAACCACAACAGGGTATGCAAGTTCCACAGAAACTGAAATGAAAAGCCTCCAGACAGCAATCATGATATCCCAGACTCCCACTGCCCATCCTGGGTGACGTCTTCAAAGCACTCTGCCTGTGCAAAGCCATTTGGAGACATAAAAGTCGTATCGACCATCTCAGTGCTGCAGGTTCTTTACGTCTGACAACCACAGAATAATCATCCTTTTCTCATCAAAGTGGGCTGCAACCAACACTCCCTCCTTTCACTTCCCGATGATTAATGTCTGAGATTTAACTATGAATGCCACTCTGGTTATCCTCAGTAACCTTGAACATTCAGTTGATCAGAGCGTCTCACTCCCCGGTCATATTAGCATTCTTCACCTACTTTCTGCTGCGTTGACTGGAAACATCAAAATAATTAATTGTGGATCCAGCTCTCTGCTTTGATTTTAGGAGCTTATTTACTGAAAGATTCTAGTCCATTTGCTTTAAGCCTTGTTTGGGGGGGCTGACCCATAGTGCTGCGTTTTTGGTTGACCAGACCCATGAAGGGTCGTAGAGAGGAGCGGCTACATCTTCAGGGTAACATGGAGTCCTGCAGTTCCCTTGAGACTCATACGGATACCTTAAACCTTTAAAACCTGAGGTGTCACAAAATATGTAACGTTCTGTAACTTTTCAACTGCTAACACGATCAATGTCATTCCAGTAGATTTTGAAGGAGAAAAGCGTCATGAAAATAGAGCATAAGATTGTTGTTGGTGTGATGAGTGTATTGTAATTGTAGCATAATGGAAGTCACACGCACTGTCGTACAGTGTCCTTATGCTACACTCTAGTCCAGGGGTGCACAAATGTTTCACTAAGAGGGTCAAAATCTAAATGGTAACCCGGTCCGCGTGCCAAATAAAGTATTTATTATCATGCCATGAAATAAACAAAGAAAATTAAGAATCTGAATATAAAAGCACCAAACTGGGAACCTAATGAGAGAGGTGGAGCTGGTTTGTTGACTTTATGGAGAGTAAAATACTGAAATGTATTTACGCTTTAAGTTGATTTATTCTGGAATAATATTCCTGCCTGTTTTATTATTCATAATTATGTTAAAAAGTTACAGTTTTAAAGTTTTAAAAGTTGCAATTCTGCTAGCTTTCTGGACTATTTTGGCAATTTTTTCCATTTTGTAAGCTAATTTGGATCTTAGCTAATATTTAATGTTTTTGCTAATTTAGGCTTTTTCAGATTTGTATGATATTTTGAAGTTTAGCGATTTTTCAGCTACAAGCTAGCTGTTTTTTTTTTCTTTCTTTTTTAAATTTTTATAGGCTAATTTGGCATTTAGCTATTATTTTTGCTGGCTATCTGCATCAGCGTTTACATCCATTAGCTTCAGTGATTCGAGCTATCAACTTCAGTATTTTCAGCAATTAGCCTCAGCGTTTTCAGCTATTAGATTCAGTGTTTTCAGCTATCAATTTCAGCCTTTTCAGCTATTAGCACTAGCATCTTGAGCTGCCAAATTCAGCTTACCACATTCACACTAGCATTATTGCAGGTAATGCTACATATCTAGTTCATAATTAAAATAAAAAATGTTAGGCTTTTTTGGAGTTAGGCTAATATGTACACGCTAGTTGTGTTGAGTATTTTTGGCTTTTTTCTATTTTTTAGGGTATTTTGAAGTTTAGCTATTTTTTCAGCTACATGCTAATTGTTTTGGCTAACCTGTTTTTTTTTTGTTTGTTTTGTTTTGTTTTTTAGGCTTATGTGGCATTTAGCTAATGTTTTAGCAGGCTTTCAGATTCAGTGTTTTCAGCTGGACTATCTATGTATCTTAGTTTGCGGGATTTGTTTGTTTTGTTGACCCTGTCACCATTTTGTCTGACATCACTGTGAAAAGACTCTATTGGGAGGGGAACAACCTCCTTCCATCAGTCAGAACATTGGAGATGGTCGTGGCTGGGTCTTCCAGCATGACAATGACCTGAAGCACACAGCCAGGAGAACCAAGCAGTGGTTCTGGCCAGTCTCCCGACCTAAACCTGACAGAAAATCTTTGGAGGGAGCTCAAACTTTCTTCTCAGCCACAGTTTAGAAACCTGACTGATCTAGAGAAGATCTGTGTGGAGGAGTGGGCCAAAATCCCTCCTTCAGTGTGTAAATCTGGGGAAAAACTACAGTAAATGTTTAACCTTGGAATCACGACCAAAGGCGACTGAACCAAATATTAACATTGATTTTCTCTGATGTTTAATTACTTATTTGCAGCCGTTGCATAAAAATCATACAGTGTGATTTCCAAATAGTTTAATTAAATTTCAAGTCAATTCAATTTTATTTATGTAGCCTAATATCACAAAACAATTGCTTCATTGTTGGGATTTAGATTATGTCTCTCAGAGTGGATCTGCACACAAGAGGAACATTTCAGACCCCTCCATGATTCCCAAGTGGGAGAACTTGCACAATCACACAGTGTTCACATACTTATTTACCTCACTGTAAATACAGACTTTTTTTTGGCCATAGTTTACTGGGTCTGAAGGAGTACTTAAATGAGTTAAATGTTGTTTTTGTTATGTCAAAGGGAGACATGGAGAGTCTTGGTTTATCTGATGTTACCTTTATAATATGTTTGAGATAAATAAAACTAAAACATTTAGGTCTAGTCTTCTGCTTTTCAATTTTGATGACTAATCAGGGGTCATTAACAGTCATGAATGGTCTATGAAGCCACGTGGTAGATTTTTATAGTAAACCTTCCATATTTGTAAAAAATAGTATTCATAATACTTCTAGTAGCTTTCCTAAATTTTTAAATTGGTTCAAGACATTAGCCCTTTTAAAGTGAGACGTTGTCGTTCTTTTAAACTGTAAAAAGTTTACTAATTTAACAATTATACATTTATCAAGTACTAAAAAGAAAAGTTTACTTGTGTGAGAGGATAGAAAGGAATAAAAGACAGTTTGATCAAGTTAAAGATGAAATGTTTGACTCACATCATTTTCAGAAGTTCATATCAAATGTGTTTGACAGTTTGTGAAATGGTTTCAAGAAACTCCAATTCCTGGCAGAGTCTCCTGGGAGCCTGAATCCCAGCTACACACCTGCCACCATCCCGCTGTGTTTTTGTTATCTGTGTGGAGTCAGGAAAGGTTTCCAGGTCAAGCTGTCTTAAGACGCCACAGATAATGACTAAAACAACAAATGGGAACAGCGTAATGCAGCCAAAGCCAAAAAAGGCCAGAGTCTGCTGTGATAGCTGTTGGATCTCACAGCCCTGTAAATGTATCCAATGGGAGGTTCCAGTGGGTCAGTAAATGTGCTTCATACTAGCCTGTAACGGCCCACCCACTTCTGTGTCGCCACGGTGACAAACGACATCCAGGAGGAGACACGAGGATGGAGACCAGGCTGCTCTGGCCTTTCTCTTTTAGGAAACTACTCATTCCAAACAGAAACTAAAAATAATCGCACTCCTGCTTGTTTTTCTGAAACTGAAAAAAACTGTAAAAGAAGTTTGGATTTGACCTTCTGATGTCAGGAAACCTTTTGGCCCCACTTTTCTTTTTCAAGCACCTATTGGAATGTCATAAAACATTTAATCTTTTTTTGTACATTTTCTGAAAATCTACCAAAAATAAATTTTAAAAAAGCAAGCTAAGAACACATTAGTTGTGTGGTTGACAGTCGTTGAGTCTAATTTTTTCATTCCGTTCTTGAGGTATTTCTTCTAACATATTTAAAGAAAATTAAGCTGAAATTTGCATTTCTATGTATTTCTTTCATTAAATTGTTGTCAATCAAGAGCCAACAATAAAATGAGCTTTGAGAACTTATTTGTGATATAGAAAACATGCTGGGCGGGCCTCAAGCTCCCTGGAGAGGACATAAATCATCATCAGAAAGAAAATAATCTACATTAGTCTATGCAAAAATAAGAATAATAAAATAAATCCCTAAATATACTCATTAATAAAGACAATTTGTGTAGATAAAGTAAGTTATTACATCTTAATTAGCTTGAGAAAATATTTCTAAGTAACTAGAATATTTTACTAAAATGAGAATTCTTGATAAGACAATTTTTCTGACCTTATTGGGAGACATTTTTATTTTAAGAATTTTAAATGTGTATGTAGGGGTGCGCTTTTGAAGATAAGTCATTATGAAAGTAACTTTTTCAAGGAAATATCTGTTTTACATATTTTGCAATATTTAAGAGGATTTAGTTTCCACTGAAGCAGCTGTTTCAACGAAAAGGAAACTGTGTACGTGTCCCTACATTCCTCAGGCACTGAGTTTTACGGGTTTTTTCTTCACACTCAAACATCTCACATATGAGGACGTGTCGTAACAAATCTCAAATACCTCGACAGCCAGAGTGGAGTCAGTGAAGGTCTCCAGCTAATTGAGAAGGCCCACACAGGTCAGACTCCGTGTTCTGATTTATGTCGCACGTTTGCTTCATGGAGGGCTGACAGATAAACAAGATATGGAGGCAGACAGAAGGTCCAGCCCGGCTGAGGTCGCTGGTTCTTCTTCTGATTGCATGTTCATAAACGGGAAAAGCTTTTCCGTTCCATTTGGAAGCCTTCACTTTAAGCCTTTAACACCGGAGCTACAGTGTTGATGTTGTTTGATTTACTGTAACTTTTCAATCATCAACACGATAATTCCAGTAGATTCTAAAGGAGAAAAGCGGCTCGACGACGAGCCGCTTTTCTCCTTTAGAATCTACTGGAATTACATTGATCTTGTTAACGGTTTAAGTTACAGCATTTCAAAGATTTTGTGTTTAAGCGCCTTAGGTGTTAAAGGGTTAATCGGAATCAGTCAACAACTAGTGTGAAATTTTTCAGAAAAATTCAGACTTATAGTTGTGTCCTAGTTCCTTTACTACTTAGTATACTATAGCTACTGTGCCTTCAGTATTTTTAACTCCAAAATCCAGTGCCATAGAAATGTTTCAGTAGTATCTATAAAAACTAGAGCATCGAGGGTCTCCAGATTGGCAAATATAGACCACAATGCATTGCATTTGAACATTTTTTATGTATTTCAATGAATTTTTCATAAATCATCCAAGTTTTCATCTTCAGAATTCATAAAATGTTCAATTTTATCAGTTTTTTACTTCAGAACATCCACTAAACTTGACGTCGGTGTTTTTGTTATCATTTTCAGGATGTTAACTTTAAATTTCTTCAGCTGTTTGTCCAGAACTCTGGTGTTTCCATCTTTTTTATTTTAGCTTGACCCCCTCCCTCCTGGAGAGCACCCTGTTTGGTTTGTGTGTCCTCTGCAGGCTAACAATAGATCCTGTTTGGACATTGATGTGAAACCTCAGGGGTCCACAGATTCAATCTCCTCAAAGTTACTGCAACCTTTCCTGTTTCCTTCCATTTCCTCCTTCAATCCTCTCAGCGAGCCTCTCTCGAGATGGAAAATGATTGTCAAGTAGGACGTGCAGATCCTCTTTTTGCTGAAAAATAAAGACATGTGAAGGGTTTGGATTTTTCACCTCCAGCAAACGTCACTGTGTGCACACAGAAACGATTTTAAAGGTGGAATGATTTCCCTACAAACATATTTCTGACCACCTGTAGCTGTTTAAAAGTATTCAGGCCAGTTTGATCAGGGAAACAACGCATCTTCTCACAAAACCCTTCAGCGTTTTGGTAATATTTTGATCTAAATATGATTTAAAGACTTTTAAATGACTAAAAATAAATGGATTTACTGGCATGTGGAAGAACTGTTTGACTGTAACCAGAATAACAAACACAGCAAATGAAAAGAAATGGAAGGTTAGCTTTGCACTCTGGGAGGTTTTTTACTGATGTGTTTTCCATGGCATTCTTGTGCAGGATCATCCATTTACGCAGATGAAACTGTGTTTAGCAAATTAAAAATTTAGAGGACAGATTCAAGCTGTGTGTGCTGCACTTTGTTGTATATTCTACAGATAAACTAACAGTAACTTCAAAAAACAGCAACACCTCGGGGCTATAAAGCAAAATAATTTAACGTTATTTTTGTTTTTCTGTGCTTGGAAAATATTGAATTGATCTGTCTTTCTGAAACCATTTGAAGCTCTCATTTTTCTATCAAATTGTTTATGCATCCATATGAGCTCATTAAATGTTGACTCAATACATCTTGTTCTGTTTATACATTAAACTAAGTTTCTAATAAGTTGCTCTAATAATTTGTAAATCTAATCATGTCAGTTCAAGGTAAAAAAAGTTTAAATTTAAAAAAAAAAATTGAATTTAACCTTTATTTATCCAGGCAGGACAGAAACTTCTATAAAACTTGTATATTTTCCTGTAATTCTTTGTCCTCAACTGTTTACATATTACATTTTTTGAAGGACTTGCCTTACACTTTATTTAAAATATATTAAGTTATAAATAATTTGTCAGATTCTAGAGGAGGGGTGTCAAACTCAATCACACAATGGGCCGAAATCCAAAACACTAATTAGGTCTCGGGCCGATCAGGATAAACATTTATTGAACACTCTAAAACTACATTTTTAAAACTTTAAAAACATAACTTTTTAACATAATTATGAGCTAGATAAACAGCATTACCTGCCATAATGCTATAGAGTGAATGCTGTAAGCTGAATTTGGCTGCTGAAAATACTAGTGCTGATGGCTGAAGATGCTAAAATTGGTAGCTGAAAACGCTGAAGCTGAGAGCTGGAATTACTGAAGCTGATGACCAGCTAAAATATTAGCTAAATAACAAATTAGCCTAAAAAACTAAGAAAAAAAAAGAAAAAAATAGGTGAGCCAAAGCAATTGGCATGTAGCTGAAAAAAATAGCTGAACTTCAAAATAGCCTAAACAATTGAAAAAAGCCTAAATTAACTCAAAACAGCAAGTGCGTAAAATTAACCAAACTCCAAAACAGCTTAAAAAACGTTTTTTGTTTTTTTTAAGCTTAAACTAGCCAAAAAGCCTAGCATGCACCTGCAATATTAGTGAAATTTCAAAAAAGACAAAATTTAAAAAAAAAATGGACAAAAGCCTAAATTAGCCAAAACAGCTAGTATGTAGCTGAAATATTAGCTAAACTCCAAAAAAAAGCCAAAAAAATCTTAGCAAATGCCAAAAGAATTAAAAAAAAAACTAGCATGATACCAAATTTTCAAAGTTTTAAAATCTTAACTTTTTAATACAATCATGAACTAGATATATACCAGTGGCGGGCCGTCAGGGCCTGCAAGGCCTTCTCTGCTGGCCTAAAAATATCTGAATCACAGACTGATATTAATTATTATTTATTTCCGTGAATACGTATTCTATAATTCCAAATGCTCTGTCTCGTCCTTTCATTGCTGCCTCCCTGGCTGCGCTGCTTCCAGACGTGTATTTTCCTATTTAAGCATTAACCAATCACATTGCAGCACCATTTGTTGCTAGGGTCAAAGAAATCTGCCCGGAGGCCTTCACAATCAGTTCTGCAGGCCCTGTAGCATAAAATAATGGTCGACCAAACTGTTGCTTCAACCAATCAGATTTGGAGTAGGCGACTCCAACGCCCTCTAGCAGGCGCACGGAAACGTCAGCATTTTCACGAGCTTTGATTGGATAGCTCGCAGCTCGCTCTGGTTCTGCGTTATGTGACGGACACAGGTGCCGAGGAGCGGCGTGTCAGGTTTGAAGATGTTACCAGTGGAAAGCGTCTCATCGTCTGATTTTTGGTGGAAAATGAATGTCTGGGTAAAGTTGTGGCACAGTTTTGTCTGGCACGGGTAAAGGAGTTCCGTGACTCCGTTGAGCGGGAGTGAAGCTGATACGATGAAATCTACGAGGCCCCTGAACGCACCACGGGCGCTCCGAGCTCACGAAGAGGTGCAGCGCAAAATCCTCGCGCGCACTACCGACAATATTATTTTCCAGACACAGACCAGATTTCACGATCACAAAAACTGATGTTTGTCTCCCTCCTGGACCACAAGAGGCTTCAGGAATACCAGAACATTTCCCGCATGCAGCCTTTTCCAGCTTATCACAGCCACGGAACACTTTCTATCTGCGAAACGCACGGATTCTGCACGACAGAGTGATTGAAATCTTCTTGAGGATAGAAAGGATGGATTTTGTGTTTAAATAATCTGGATTTTTGGTGAGTAAAATTTTGCTATCTCCCTACATAATATTGAAATTTTATCAGGTTATTTTTTATGCTTTTGGTGTGTGTGTGGCAGCTGTACCTGTACTAGAAGTTTTATTGCCATAAAATAGTTATTGAGGGTTGGATTGATTCAGATGGAGCACTACTGAAGGCCTAGGTGTGAAATGCACGGCCCGCCACTGATATATAGCATTATCTGCAATAATGCTAGTGTGAATGCTGTAAGCTAAAATTGGGCCGCTGAAGATGCTGAAATTGACAGCTAACAACACTCAAGCTAATAGCTGAAAACGCTAAAGCTGATAAGCAGCTAAAATATTAGCTAAGTGCCAAATTAGTATAAAAAAAATAATTTAAAAAAAAGCTAGCATGTAGCTGAAATATTCGGATTCGGAATTCGGCCCCCGGGCCTTAACTTTGACACATGTGCTTTAAGCTGATCCAGATTTCCCCCAATATGCTTGTTTTTAAACTACTAAACCCCTGAGAAAATTTTGGATGCAGCAAAGGAATGTTTGTCCCTCTGCATTTTACTCTAACTATAATTACATAATAGGGATTTTATTCCTATCCTGATTTAATATTTTGCATGACTAAAAGTCGTTAGCTGAATTTGATAATGCCGTCTGTCAGTTTGTGTTTTCTCCAGAAATGGATGGGTTTGTTGGCTCCGCCTCCTCCAGCTCAGCAGCTACATTTGATTGTTGAAGCCAGCAGCCTTTGGCTAATCACCATCAGGTGTGTTTGTTTTTGTGTAGGCTGGAGGATTAACCGAGATTTCCCATGACACGAAACACTTAAGTTTTACTGATTTGTTTGCCTTAGTTCCCCCCGTTTTATTTATGTTTTTAAGTAACTGTTGTGTATTTATGTGATCTTTCTTATATAATACAGCAGTACTGTAAGTAAAAGGAAGTCACCAAAATAAAAGCATACCTGGAGCGTTATCATAATTTATTATATTTACAGGAAGCTAAAAGCAGGAGATTGCAATCTTTGTGATAAAAGGCAGGGGAAACTTTTTTCTTTTTTTTGTTCCAATTCTTTGAATTATCCCAAACAGGAAGCTTTAGCTCATAAGGAACGTCCTCTGATAAAATCGCAGACATATTTTCCCTTTCATCTGAACTCTAACCCCGGCTCTTTTATTGTTTTAGGATGTAAACACCACCACACACGTGAACTGATGACCTGCTGGATTGAAGCTGCAGGGACTGAACTCCTGACCCACATTCGCAGCTTTCTCTGACTTTCCACTGAGGATCAGAGTCCGAACTCAGTCACACATTCTCCAGAATATTCTCAAAATCTGCATTTGTATTTGAGGTTGGGCCCCACTGGACCCCCAGTCCTTCCTGAGAGCATTTCCACTCATATATGCAGACCTTTGGGACAACATCATGGTCTTGTTTGGCCAAAATCACGCTTACTTTAATGTTTCAGTCCACCTTCAATCAATAATAATTAATTGATCCTCCTGCGTTGTTACAGTAGGTCAAATGACTAATCAATGTACATCTTTGTGTAAATCCAGATTGTTTGTTTTAGATAGAAGCAGAGCCGTTTGTGTGGGCAGATGCAGGAACAGCTGCAGCTGCATCAGACGAGTTACTTTCATATAAAGATTTTATTGTTTTTCTGTCAGGACTCTCAGGGTTTGATCCGTCGCCTTCATCTGTGACACAGATGTTACTCATTGTCAAAAATCAAAAACAACAAATTAAAAAAAACAACAACAACAATCTGTTCCTCTCTTCAGGAATGATTACTACATTTTTTTTATTTGTCTGGACTAAGTTGCTGTAATTTTTCTGCCATGCATGACTTAACGTCTAAAGTAAAGCTGGAAAGAGGATAAAGTGGTTTTGTATCCATGTAGTAGACGTGGAGACACACCTTTGTTTGCTTTGCTTTCACACTGCTCTTTGGATTACAGACTGATTGAAACAGCACCAAACCAGACGAAACATAAGAAAAAAACACAAATACTTTAATTCAGGAGTGTCAAAATCAACCGCACAAGAGGCCAAAATCCAAAACACACCTTAGGTCACGGGCTGAACAGGAACGTTTATTGAACACTCTAAAACTACATTTTTGAAACTTTAAAAACGTAACTTTTCAACATATATATATAGATATATATACCGTATATATCTATATATATATAGATATAAATATAAAGCATTATCAGCGATAATACTCGTGTGAATGCTGTAAGCTGAATTTGGCCGCTGAAGATGTTTGAGCTGATAGCTGAAGATGCTGATATTGATAGGTAAAAACGCTGAAGCTGATAGCTAAAAGTGTTGAAGTTGAAGGCTGAAATCACTGAGGCTAATATCTGAAAAACTGAAGCTGATAACCAGATAAAATATTAGCTAAATGCCAAATTAGCCTGAAAAACAAACAAACAAAAAAAAAACTTAGGTTAGCCAAAATAGCTAGCATGTAGCTGAAATATTATTAACAGGGACAGTAAAGAATTATCTCTGTATCCAGGTGCTCTCAACCGGACTTCTCTGATTGTAAACAAAACCATGTGACTAAAGATAGCATTGGTCATAAGAAGAAACGTCTGTCACATTAAGAGTTGATTTAATAAATCAACCACATTTTGCCTCATCGTTGCTCCACGTTCGTCTCCGCTTCATGGCTGCTTCCTTCCTACACTGTTCACATCCTCTCTTTTGGTCCAGTTGCTCTGCTCCTTGAGCCTATTCAGACTGAGGAAACTCAGGGAAAACCAGAGCTCAGTCCATCTGGAATCCAACCGAGACCACCTCGAAACTTTGGAGGGGCTGTAAGCTAGTGTTTAAACAGATGGATGATGGGAAATGAATGCAGGCTTACTCCATGGCAACAGCCCCGCCGACAATTCAGAAGTGAATTTCTAATGAAATTCTGCTTTTCTAAATAAATTATGTCCAAGAAAATCACAAAGATTTTTGATTTTGACTAAAAACAACATAATCATGATGAAAATTCCACTGGGAATGATTTGAAAATAGATCAACAGATCAGATATGACATCTTTAAAAGCTTATTGGACCACATTGTGCTCACACCTGTGTACTTGATCTCAACTGATGTTGAAACTTTTTTTAACTAAACCAAATGAATGAGACAGGTGTGAATAAACACTATGTCAGTAAAAAAAAGAAAAAACTTTCAAATGTCTATGAAGATACATTTTAATGATCAGTCTACATTTAAATGACTGAGTTTCAGTGAAAGATGACGCCTTGGAATTAGTGTTTTTAGTGTTTTATTTCCATCTACTTTAAAATGTCTTATATTTAATCAATCGACATTCTAAGGTAGATGTTAAAACCTTTCTTAAGAGTAACTTCATAAAAACTCTTGGGAATGCAGTCATAAATAATGCCCAATACCTCCTCATTTTACACAAACACGGTCAATAACCTTTAGAAATTTCAGCTGAATTCAAAAACAGAGACGTGTTCTTCTTGAGGTGTTAGTTCTTGGCTACTTTGGTTTTCTGATTCTCCAAAAGTGTGTTTTCTCTCAGCCACATCCAGCTCACGTCCAATGCAACTTTTGACACTCAGAAAGCAAATATAGCAAATCATTTAAACGGATTTGGCCCTAATACAGAACCCTGAGGGACGCTCGGAGGACAAAACAGCCAGAAAGTTGTCCATATTAGGCCTGAAGAAGTACACAAAGTTTTCATTTGAATCCAATATCTTGCAGTGCGGCTCGTGAGAGTAAAATCGTCTGTATTTTCACTCCATTCTTGCGATGCCTGTTTTGTCTTCCACACATAAAGAGGGTTTTTAATAACCCTAGAGTCAAAACAATGAAATCTGTGTGACAGTTCTCAGGAACAGGTTTGTTCTGTTGTGTTGGAGCAGGTCGTCCAAGTAAAACATTCGGAGTGGTCCCCCGGTGACTTCAGTGAGGAATCATCTGCCCACGCTGTTCAGATGATGCAGAACATGTTCCCAAGGAAAGCAAAAGCCAAGACATGAATGCAACACAATGTTCAAGTTATCCAAAGACAAAGGAGTTCAATCTAAAGTGAAAAAACTCTGCCCCTGATCTGACCTGTTGGAGCTTCTCCAACTTTGTTGATTCTTGTTTTTGCAGTTTGAGCTCTGACAGAGACGGCTTCCTTCATCAACGTATTTTCAAAGATATTTCCTCTTCTTTACAGTAGATAACTGCAAAAATAAACTGTATTCCTCCATCAGAATAAGTGAAGCGGTTAATCTTGGACGTCTGCCCGGCCTCTTCACATAAACACCATCAGTGTTGTATTTCCTGTCCGGTTTTTAATTATCCAGCTGAGCTCCAAAGTATCAATTGTCCTTTCTGGGTCTTTCTGTTTCCTAAATCCTCAAAACTATGCCTCACCTCTAGCTATAAAAGGCTGTATGTGTTTGCATTAGCGCCGATCATGTGTGTCTAACATTAACAGTTCAGTTTGTTGATTATTTGTAGCAAAAAAAGTGTCACTCTTGCGTTGGAGATCCAGGAACAGGGAAGTGTAAATAGATTATGGTTATTTGTTTATTCTTTGCTTAAACTACACAACCTGTTGACTCTATATCAGGAATCAGTCATTTTTGAGACCTCTATCTCATTGCATAATCCAAACTTTCCTTATAAACCTATAAATAATCTTTATTAAATTTGGCCGATGTTTGTCGTCCTGTAATTCATCATCTCTCCAATAGGGGCAGTAGGACGGCTGCTCATTTCAAAATGGCTGCTTCCACGTAATCTCAAAAACTAATTTTCAAAACTTTATTTTGAGAACTACTGATGGATTTTTCTCATTTTTTAAAATGACTACTTGCTGTGTTGAAAGAACACAAAATGTGTTGACAATAAATTCTTTGTAGTATGAGGGGGATCTGGTTGCAGACAAGATGGCGGCTGAAAGAACCTGAAACATCACTCCTGATCTGCTGAGAAAAGCGGCTTCACGCTGGTAAGCAACATTTTAAAGCATCTTTTCACCAATATGCAACACATTACAAATGTAAAGTGTTATATTTAGGTACCAAGCTGCTTTTCTCCAGGAGAGAATAAGCTGATTTATGTTAAAGGCCTTAACAGTTTTATGACTCTGAACATTTTTGTTAATATTCTTTTTGAAATCAATAAAGTGTTTACCCTCTCTTGACACATTTCAAGCTAATCCTGAACACTAAAATCATTTATTCACAGTAAAACATTTTAATAAAAGTGCTTCTGAAATCTTATGGAATTTCCATTTCTGGCTAATAATTTTCAGTCACCATCTTGGCAGGTCCTCTTTAATAATACAGTTAAATCATCTTAAATATGTGTGAATCAAATTTGATACGGTGAGTAAATAAGGTCCTTTTTTCCCTGAACATCCATGTCAATAATTTTGCATCTTAAACTAACTTTGTGAGCAAGAACTTACCAAATCACCCAAACATGATCGATATAATCTATCTCATTAAATATTGAGATTTCATCAAAGTGTTTAAAAACATCTTAATAAAAAAAATTAAAAAAAACTAGTTTTCTGTGAATTATTTGATGTAAAGGGCTTTACAGGGTTAAAGTGTGATGGAGAGGGAGTTCGGGGAAGAACAGGCAGGTTAAAGGTCCAGACTAGAAAACTATGAGTCAAGATGATCTCAGATAAAACAAGATCGAAGTCTCCAAAAATTAGAATTTTTTTTAGCTTGTTTTCAAAATGCAGACAAAATGTGACTTTAGTATAAATAGTTTTTTTTTTTTTTTTAGTATTTGTTTGCA
>NC_050519.1:21246217-21254348 GCF_002922805.2 Oryzias melastigma | reverse complement strand
AGTTAGGAGACTATAAGTGAAAATAGCTTTTAAGCTAATTGTTTTTTTAGATTGATCAAGTGTTTTTATGAAATTGCAAATATTTTAATTTTTTTTCTCCAGTCAACCTTTTTTTTTTAAACTTTACTTCTTTAAAAATCAATTCTAAATGCATGTTTGCAGGGACTATATGTTTGTGGACATTCATTCTTTTGTAATTTTAGGTGTAATCAATTGAATTATCCAAAAACCTTGGTAAAAATGTAACTTTTTCAAGCATTTTTAACCTAAAATTGATTAAAATGTCATTTTTCCTGATTTTAAATATATTTTTTTACACTACTGCTAATAAAACACTTGTACCCAAGTCCCCAAAAACAGCATGTTATGTCTGGTACTTTACCGCCCCCTGGTGGTCAAAAACTACCAACACAGCTGTTGTGTGCTTTCTTGATCATCTCAGCTGCTGCAATGTTCCACTCAGAAGCCACAGACAGTGATTGAAATTGAAATCACATTTATTGTTTGTTCTGGAGTTGATTCGCTTGAAACGTAACCCTTTGAGTACTGTACAGTTCATTCCTCCGACACGTATTCGCTCGCTTTGTGGCATCTGTTTCACGCACACGCTCACACACTCGCGAACAGACACACAACGAACAGCAAGTGACAGCAGCTCAGGCTATTTCCAGCGCGCCCCGACACTCTGGTGAATGCAGAGGCTGGATTTTCTCTCAACTTTGCAAAGTGGTCCCCTTTGACGGCTGCTTTGTTCAAATCTGCGACTTCTCACATCCAAATCTGTTCCTGGTGTTCAGTCACTTGCTGCAACACTCTCACCAGCACCGAGGTTTCAGCTTGGAGAAGCAAAAATAAAAAAACTGAACTTCACCTTGCAGGACTGCCAATACGGAAATGCACAGAGCGATAAAAATACATCAAATTGTGCAAATCAAATCACAACAAAGGAAGTTAAGATCACTTATTTGAACTACTTTGCTAACAGAACCGCTGATAGCTCTATTAGAACCAGCAGTGTCTTAAGTATATGTAGTTATATAGCATGTTTCTATACTCCATAAAATGGTGGGGATAATGTAGCTTCAACAAGTGGGCCGAACCAAGAAGCTCGCCAACACACGTGGACCCTTTCTTTGACGCTTCACCTGCAGAAGGATTTGAGAACTAAGACTGCTTTTGGTTTGTGTCGACGCTGAATTCAACTCAACAGTAGTCCAGCGAGTCCTTCAGAACCAGGGGAACCGGTTCGGTTCCATTGTCACTTCGCAGTTTCCTCCACTTTCAGCTCTGGTGTAAACGGATTCACGCAGGCAAGACGTGGAAGTAAACAGACTCTTTGGCTCCTCCTACCACGGATGCCATCAGGGCCCGATTGGACGACAACGCTCGCAGATTTGTTCCTTTTCGACCTCCAGTCGAGCAGGTTCACTCCTCTTTCTCTTCGTAAAATGGAAAACCAATGCACGTTTGCTACATATGTACATGAACATCCAGACTAACGCACACCGGCGGTCTGTCTTCAGACCTTCCTAAGTTACACTGAAGCTTGAAACTCACCACATTCAGTTGCAAAAGAATAAATAACTTATTTGGGTCACATTGAAAAAGGCAGGAAGGAAACTGCAACGCGGTGCATGGAAGGAAAAAAAACAAAAAAATGCGACTCAAAAGCAGGAAAAAGCTGTGTCTTCAACAGCAGCAGCGGTGGGGATTGGAGCCGTGATGACAGGAAAAAGCATCGGGGGCTTGACAACATGGCCTCGATTGGGAATGAACGTGTGCAAAAGTGTTCCGATCAAGCGCTTCACGCTACATTAAAGCTAAATGTATATCGGAAGGACCGTTTTGAATCTGCTGCGCTCTTGGATGTGCTTCCACTTCTTGATCCGATTGGATTCGACCCATTTTATGGGCGATTTGTTAAGTGCTGTGTCAACGTTCAAAGTGCCCTTTTTTAACACTAAGTGCTACCATATTTAAAGTCTTAACCACAAGACTAGCTTGGTTAGAAATTGTAAGCCACGTGTCCACTGAGTGGTAAAGTTTGGTTTGATGCCAGTGAGAGAAAAGAGGATTTTATCCTTTGATTAAAAACTGCAAACCTTATTTGCAGTGTTAAAAATGCATCAGTATGGGTTATAAAGTGTCCTTGATTATTTTTAACATGCTGAATAACAAAAGCATGTTATTCAGCTCTTTAAAATATTTCTCTTTAAAAAAGAACGTTGAGGAACTTTGAATCTAAATTAGAGACAAATATAAGAATCCAAAACTGTGAAGTGCTCTTATAAGCACAATTGAGGGAGAATTTTCTTTAAAACTTCCTTTTGGAGGAAAAAATGAGCAGGAAAATAAGCTAGTTAGCTACAATTGTTTAAAATGTGTTGAGTGGAGAACTAGTTATGAAAAAGCGCCTTGTTAAAATGTAATAAAATATTTAAAATCCCATAATAATATGTGGGTCTGTAAGAAAATAAAACATTTGGAGACAATTTTAAACCAGTTTGTCAAAGTTGTGGCTAAAGCTAACAGCTCACGGTAAAAGCTAACTAGGTGAGGAGTTTGAAATCAGAACCACAACACGAGGTTACGTCCGAATTTCTTCCCTACTCACTACATAGCGCGTTCCTCATTTTCTAGTGCTGTCCGAATCCAGTTTTCCAGAAATCTTTTCGAAAAACTAACGTGCTTCAATGCTTACTACATTAGCGAATATAGACCACAATGCATTGCGTTTGAACAAAAAAAAGTGTTTAAATGTATTTTTTTTAATAAACTATCAACGTTTTCTTCATCAGAACACAATGGAGTCAAATGGATTTTCACTTTGTGAAACCTGTGACGACATAGCTGCAGTTTAGAGAAAAAAAAGTAGTGACCATTGTGTCTGAATTGCTTTTAAAATCCAAGGTACTAGATAGTCCTAAACTATATAGTTTTTTACTAGTTAGTTGGGAATTTGGACTCAGTCTCTGTGATTTTCAAACATATTTACGTTAAAAAGGAGCCTGGACAGGGTGAAGGAGCATCAACCAAACCTCAGCACTCAGTGGAAACGTGACTTTAATCTCATCGGGACCTTTGATCTTTAAGCGGGAGGTATGGAAGTGCGAGTTTTTTTAAGGGGTGGGGTGCTGCGGGGGTTTGGAAGGAGGGGCGTGTTAAACCTACACGTTCATCTAAAAGGTAATATAAAGTCATGATGAACATTCAGTAGAAACAAGGCAAACACAAAAACATTAGCTCGTCGCTCCTCGTGACCTTGGACAGTTCCCATAATCACCAGCAATCACCAGCCCCCACTGCACAGACAGTCCAGGAGGGCTCCGTTCCCATGGTAACAGGACTTTGTAACAGTCAGGAGCTGCTTGAAAGGTGCTTGGAGCTCGGAGGGCTCTTCAGAGGGAGAGAGCTCCTCCTGAACACTCAGTCAAGGCCAAATGAAAGAAACAGGTGGACGAATGTTAACTGGGGGGGTCGGTTTCTGGGCAGCGAGGTGGAGCTCACGCCGTCTGCGTGGGGAGAGTCAGGGGGGCTGGAATGAGGCCGGGCTGCTCCTCGGAATCCCGGATCGCCTCTGTGGCAGTTATGGCAGGGGCACAGTCGGACAAAGGTGCGGGGGAGCAGCTCCTAGCAACCGCGGCGTGGGCGGGGGAGGTTTGTGAGGTAGAGGTGGAGGCTTGGACCGAGGGCTGGGGGTCGGCCGCCGTCGCTTTGCAAGCAACAGGCTTGTTGTAGTTCATCTTGATGATGTGCTGCTGGAGGTGTCTGATCCAGTCCTCCTGCACCGACAGCGGACCGTGGAACTCCACCTCACAGAACCTGGTCGGAGGAGAAGAGAGGTGGAGGTGAGGATCAGTGGAGATGGATCCCAGAGAGAGGAGTTCCTTTGTCACTCACCGGCACTTCAGTGTGTAGAACTTGCCCACCAGCTTGACCAGCGGGTAGGAGGGTGGTTTGGGCACCAGGGCGGGGACGGTGCCTGTGCGTAGGGGTTTAGGAGTACCGCTGTCCCTCTCTGTTCCCTCTGGGCAGGAAGGGTGCTTTAAGGGCCGACGCTCGAAACCTTCACAGCAGAGATCGTAACCATGAGTCTGTGCCATCACCTTCTAAAATAGGCTTTTACATTTCAAATTAAAAGCATGAAGATGTTATATCAATACTTTTATCTTCATGTAGGAGTATAAAGAAAAATATGAATAATTACTGAACTGTTTAGTTCAAGTTTTATCTCAAATGTATCTAGACTTTAAAATTAAAATTTGCTGCATCATAAAAATTTTAGAATATCATTGATCAATTCTTCCATTCTTAGAATTTTACATATTTTACAAATTTAATTAGTTTCTTTTTTTTAACTTTTTGTTGAGTTTTGTTCCATTGTACATAGTTAGCATATTTCTTCATAAGTTTAAGAAACATATTAAGATAAACGAGGTTTGTTGTCCTTACCTCATACTCATGTTGAACCTCCACTGATTTATGTCATTTTTTAGAAGTTCTTGTGAAGTAAAAATCACTTGTTCTGAATAGTTTTCCTTAAAAGGTTTGTTTTTTTATTCAACATAAATCCCCGGTTTGATGCAGCATTTATGAACTCACATCTGTTTCAGTCCAGAGAACAATCCTACTTATTTTCTCATTGTTTTCAAAGCTCATTATTTTGTACTTTGAAATTGCTTTATTTATTCTGGATGACAACACAGTTCTCTCTGATGTGACAAACGCACAGAGCATATTTATTCCTGCTTTGCTCAGACTTGAAGTCAAATGCAGATAAAGACTGTCAGTGAAACAAAGGACAGCACGGCTGTGTGGCTCTCCGCCTGACATTTCATTTATCTCCCCTGATCAAACGCATTACTTCCCAACGTTTCTCCCTTTCTCTGCCTTCTTACAAAACAGACGTTTTATTCTAACAACTATTGTGTGGCTGCAGTCAGACATTAAATCTGCAAAAAGGCAGAGTGGAATGTCGCCCCATTAATGCATCTGCAGCTAAAACATCACATATTTCATATATGGTAATTACACTGCTGCAAACAAGTGCTTACTTGCATTTTTAGTTCTGCTTGTTTTGTCGCAGACAAATCACTGTGATACTCGAACAAAAACTTGAATAAACACAAAGACAGCCTACTTTATTTCTACTTTATGGTTTTTAAAAATAAATTCTGCTCAGCTAAACTATTTGGCAAAAACATGTAAAAAAGGCTCTTTAGCAGAAGAAAAGTGAAGCTGAAAGAAACAAAAAATAAACCCCATCTTGCTGCTATCTAAAGGAATTCAAGGACAAATCAGAAACATCTTTCATAAAATGTTTCAGACTGGTAGGTAACAAAGACCTTTCTGGAGAATTCCAAGAAAATCTTTGGAACAGTGGAGAACCTTCAGAACAAAACTTATTCAGAAGGGAAAAAAAGCAGGAAATAGAAGACTGTGCAGCCAAACTTGATTCAAGATTATCCTTAAAGAACAAAAGAGACAAAAGGATCCATGGGAGAGTTTAAGGTCGATGATAAGTAAAGACTAACATGTGGATCATCTTTAAAACTTTTTTTGGAAGCTGTAGATCCTTTGGACAAAAACTAACAAACGTTGCAGAATAGGAACATCATCACAGTGAAACACGGTGGGGGTAGTGTGATGGTCTGGACCAAGAAGAAAAGGCTGGACTTCAAATCAAGCAAGATCAGGTTCTGGAGCAGGAAAACGGGTCAAACACAACAGCAATTCCATCTCTGGACGGATTAAAGGGGCCATACCATTAAAAAAAATCTACCTTTGTGCTTTGAATGTATTATATTGTTCAGTCCTCACTATAAAGAACCCCAAAGCGGTATTTTGATCCGTTCACGCATTTCTGAGTTATCCTCTTAAAAACCTCTACTCTCAGTACCACCCCCTCCCATACCCACAAAAACGAGCAGGTCCTCACGTGCTGATGTCACAGAGTGAGACAAACCCTCTCAGAAAGAGTCTGCTCCGCCCCCAAGCTAACACAAACACTTTATTCTCCGTGAAGCTAGCGGTTATCAGCTAGCTTTGTGAGCCCCCCACCTGTGCACGGTCGTGTCTGTGTTGTGAACCAGTTTAGCAATGGCCGAGAAACACTCACTCGATTTGGCGTTCAAACTTTGTAAAGAAACTTCTGCTGAGGAATCTGCACGGCACGTTGGGATGAATCCTGAACGTACCCAAAGAATGACACAAGCAGACGGGGAGATTGGGAAGACAGCAGGAGAATGGGAGCAGACTATTTACTGGTGAAGAAAAAGAGTAGACTATGTTTTGGAGGATAAAGGGAGCAGACTATGTCCTGGTGGATAAAAGGAGTAGACTATGTTTTGGAGGATAAAGGGAGCAGACTATTACCTGATGAAGAAAAAGTGCAGACTATTATCTGGTAGAAAAAGGGAGTAGACTATTACCTCATGAAGAAAAGGGGCAGACTATGTCCTGGTGGATAAAGGGAGCAGGCTATGTTTTGGTGGAGAAAGGGAGCAGACTATTTCTTGGTGGAGAAAGGGAGCAGACTATTATATGTTGAAGAAAAGGAGAAGACTATTTCCTGGTGAAAAAAGGGAGCAGACTATTTCCTGGTGGAGAAAGGGAACAGACTATGTATGTCCTTGTGGAAAAAGCAAGCAACGACTTGGGAGAACTGGTTTGAAGGTGGATGATTGAGCAAAGGCAGAAAGCTGCACGTGAAAAGGATTTTTGATAGAGAGATTAATGATGCTTCAAAGAGAACAGAAGCGTTCACGGCCAGTGCGAATCAGAACAATGTTCTCATCATTTTAATAAATCCTGTAATATTCATCTGGTGTTGCATTTTTTTGACAGAATTTCACCGCAAAATGATCTCATTAGCCATCACCATTTTGTCTGTGCCAAATTTTGAGGATTAACACCCAGGTTGACCTGCATGTTCATCAATAAAAAAAAATGATGTTTTTTCTTTCGTTGGTGACACCAGATGACGACTGCTCTAGGATGTATCATGAGATGGGCAGCAACCTCAAGGAGCGAAAGGCGGAGCCTCATAGATCGAGTCGTTTTACTTCTGGGTATAAAAAGAATTCACAAAAATATGGATAATTCATAAATAATTTGTTTTTTTTAAGTGTTCCAAAGCTAATATATGATCATATGGATACAGTTTACTCAGAAAGACTAAAGAAAATCATGGTATGGACCCTTTAATAATAAGTCTTGACCTGAAAGACCCTAAAATCATCAAACCCATAAGAAATAAAAGAAATCTGCGGCCAGATACCTGGGCACATGAGGTTTACACCGTTCAAGTGTTAAAAAAAAAAAAGAAGAATCTCTGATATTTAGCATCATGTGTAACTTTAAGCACATTTAACCAGGTTTTGAGGGTGTAGCTGATGCTGTTGTTAGATTTTAAGCAGAATTATCCCATTTATAGTTTTTATATAAATGCACTTCTGTGTAGTTTCAGGCTGTAGAGGCTGAAAAAGAACAAAATGACACAAAATATACATATGTTTGAGACGAACCTCGGGGCAGACGGACATTCAGCTCACTGCGAGCCACCTGTGCTTGGGGAGGGGAGGCGCCGCTGAGCCGCGAGAAGCTGGGGCTGCTGCGGCCGGGCCGGACGGGCCCTCCGTGCGAGCTGGTACCAGCATGGTCCCCTGAAGCTCTGGAGGAGGAGGAGGAGGCGCGTTGGCTGACTTCTTGGCTCGTTGGTCGTCCCAGCCCTACGGCCACAGACGAAGACCACTGAGAGGAAGAGGAGGACGAAGAGGAGGAGGAGGAAGAGGGGGCCTTCTGCAATGAAATTGGGAGGAAAGGATCAGAATCTGCTGACACTGCAGTGGGAGCGGTTCTTTGATGCTATGAAGATTACATCAGTAGCTTTTCAAAGTAAGATCAAAACATGGCTTCATTTTATAATAATTTTTATGTTGTAGTTTTATTGTTACTTTAAAGTGGGAAAACAACATTTCACCTGAATGCAGTAAAGCTGATGTATAAAAACAGATATTTCCTGTGAAAACATTCTCTTAAAAAATAACCCAGAGACAACATCTGTTTCCTCTTAGTTTATGGCTCTATTAGCATAACAACCACCATTATCTGAATAGTGCAGATCCAAGTA
>NC_050519.1:21226662-21245912 GCF_002922805.2 Oryzias melastigma | reverse complement strand
CATATATATATATGTTATAAATGAAACATGAAGTCAATGGAAAACTGATTTACATTTGCCACCAGCCTCCAGTGGTCATTAAAGGAACTGCAACATGTTGTGCTTCCTGGTTGGGTTTTACCCTTATACATTGGACTGGTTGTTGGCGACACCTAAATAACACACGCTCTGTGACATACCAGAACTCTTCGATCATTCACGTGATCACTGGGAATCCGCTGATTCTAACGTGAACAAGAGCTAACAAGATAACAGCGGAACGCCACTTTTATATGCGACACAGTCGGCTGATTTACTTAGATTCTATAAACATGTCACTACTGCAGATACGTATATTGCTGCTTTTTATCTACCTTAGAATCTGTAAGAATAATGTCAATAACATAAAAGGTTGAAAAGTTATGGAAGTTGAAAGAATTGTCAACACTAGAGCTTAAAGCTCCAGGGTTAAAGGGTTACATTCAGCAGAGTTAGGGTGTATTCAGACTGGAAAAGTTTTCTGGTTCAGACCGAGTCCAGAGAATTCGGTCCAGACCGGGTCCCGAACGTTGCGTTTGGTCTGTATTCAGACTGCCGTCTACCAAATATTTCTGTTTTGAACTAAAGCCTGTAAACAAAACTACGTGACTAAAGATCTCTTCGGTCATTTGCCAGAAATTATGAGGACGGGGCAAAGATAGAATGATAGAAGTCCTAAGCTTTGCAGTCCTTGTTGGGATACTTCATTGATTCAAACTTGACGTTTCGCTGACCAATTTTGAATATCTGTATCAACGTTGGTACAACACTTCTTACTGCTAATTGGTATGATGAGGGATGCTGCAAGACGGTCACTGGCAATAAGACGGCTAAGAAGGTACACTGACAAGTGTTTATGACATAAAGATTGTCGCAAAAACACTGAGAACCAATGTGTATCATGTTAAGAGTTGTTTCAATGAGCCTGCATTCATCTGACCACATCTTAAAAAGTTGTTGTGTCTCATCATTGCTCCACTAATGACCGGCCACGGGGGCCATTTTGGTCCAGTTGTTCCACTCAGAGCACGGAGTCTATTCAGACTGAGGTATTTCAGAGCAAATCAAAGTTCAGTCCCATTAAAAATGTATCAAGACCACCTCCAAAGATGGGTCTGAGAGCGGTTCCTGGTCCCGGATTAGGGTCCGCTTCGAATCAGGGGAAACAAACTCTGGTTCACTTGAAGCGAACCAAATGTGTCCAGTCTGAATACACCCTTAGAAGTTTAGTCCACGTTTATTTAAATGTATCACATCTTAAATAGAATATAGATATAGAAAAAATCACAATATCAATCAATCAATCAAGATACTTTATTAATCCCCTGGGGGGAAATTCATTAAATAAATATATAAAATAAATTATTTTATATCACAGTAACGATATATATCACGATATACCACAATAAAGTATATTTTTACTTATTCTATGAAAAAAAGAGCAAAATGTCCTTACTTACTTTTCTCTGACTTTTTTAAGTAATATGTAACTGAATCGTCACAAATGAGAAACATTTTTTAAAGTATACAAGTTTCAAGTTTCTTAGTAGAAAAACAAATTTTTGAACAAAAGTTCAGCAATAAAAAAATCAACGATATAAACAATAGAAGAGAAATGTCACGATAGACACTTTTCTATATGTCAGATCGTCCAGCACTACACCCACTGATAAGATTTATAATCCAAGACAATAAAACTGAGGACGATATTTTTATTCTTTTAACCAACGGTTTCAAACAGTATCAAACCTCTCCATAACAACTTAAAGTTCAAACTACTTAACTTCTAAATCAAAAATACAGTTGTTCACCAATAGTATTCATACCCCACAGGTATGAGTATTGTACTTTCACTTTGACTGCATCCTATTTGACTTCAAAGAATTTCCAAAACAAAACTAGTACAAGGCAAAACCATTAAAACGTTAGGACTTTATTTATCATCTGAACCTGATGTTGCGCTTTAAAAGGGGGCATGTCAATTCAAGAGTTGTGCTCTAAAACAGCTTTAAGGGACGTGTTCCAACACCTGACGGGCGTGTTTGTAGTTGTAGAGAAGAGGGTAAACTATGTCATTTTCAAAACCGACACCTTTAATGTTCCCAAAACAAACCAAAAAGACGACGTGACCACATGGTGTTTAATACACATTTTTCTAAAATGTAGAAAATAACTATTTATGATCAAATATATAAAAACCCAATGTCCTCATATCATTCTATTTATTAACAACAAATTTACATGTCATAACCTTTATCTCTTGCCTGAAAAAAGTGATCCACCAGAAATTCAGAAGCCCCGCCCCCACGACTCTTCAGTGCCACATACAGATAAAGGACTTACTGCTGCCCTTTCCTTGCCCTGCTTCCACAGACGGTGGAGCTTCACCCTAAATCATAGGTTTTATCACAATTGCATCACTGCTGCATCTGCCAAAAAACAAGACGTGGCTCAGGGCAGCTCAGACAGAACTGGATATGTGCTGGTCAGCAAGGCAAACATGAAGCATTCCGCCGAGCTGCAGCAGCTCTCTGGCTGCAAATGCCAAACACTCAATCAAGACAGCCACTGAAAAGAGGCTGGCTTCCTGCAGCAAACAATGAGGCCGAAAGTCGTCCATGATGTTGAAATCCCTGCTTGAGCTTCTTTAACGTCCTCTGACCCCAACACTGCAGGATCAGGGTAAAAAAGAACAAAATGTGCAAGAAAAAGACAAGCCAGTTACAAAAATGCTGTAAGAACATTGCTTAACATCTGCCTGATGTGAGGTTTGCATATATTTCTCAGAGCTTGGACAGATGAGTTTCCAGCACTGGGGGAGAGAACTGTCATGAGCTCTGATGAGATCAGGTCTCCAACACATCATCTAGATAGTGTTGGTGCTGACTGCTCAGAAAGTGCTGCTATTTGTGTTCCACTGATGACATCTGCTGATGCCACATTCCTTGGTGTTATCAGTTCAAGAGCCACAGTTCACTTTGAGTCACAATATGGAGACTTTTTTTTTTATTGTCGATACGCAGTGATTCATCTTCGCAAGATCCCAACAGACGTAAAGCCATGCCAGCTCATGATCCTCTAACGTCAGAGGATGCAGTTCAGAGGATCTTTGGGGTTTGTGTTCTGGTGTGTAGTTCTGTAAACAAAACCAACGTCTTTTGATTCTAATAGTGCTGCCACAAATGATTATTTTAATAGTAGACTAACCACCGATTATTTATTCCAATTAGTCAACTAATCAGGTCATGAACAAATTGGATGTAAAGAACACATCTTAACCATCTATAGCTGTAAACTAACTAACAACTAGATATATAGCATTACCTGTGATAATGCTAGTGGGAATGCTGTAAGCTGAATTTGATCGCTGAAGATGCTGAAACTAATAGCTAAAATCACTGAAGCTGATAGCCAGCTAAAATATTAGTTAAATGCCAAATTAGCCTTAAAAACAGAAAAAGGCCTAAGTTAGCCTAAACAGCTAGCATGTAGCTGAAATATTAATTAAACTTCAAAATAGCCACAAAATAAAAAAGGTTAAAATAGCTAATATACAGCTGAAATATTAGTTACATTTCAAATTAGCCAAAAACTGAAAAAATCCTAAATTAGCCAAAATAGCTACCAGGCAGCCTAAATATTAGATAAACTTCAAATTAGCCTAAAAACTGAAAAAAACACTAATTTGGCCAAAATAACAAGCATGTGTCTGAAATA
This sequence comes from Oryzias melastigma, assembly GCF_002922805.2. Lineage (NCBI taxonomy): Eukaryota > Metazoa > Chordata > Actinopteri > Beloniformes > Adrianichthyidae > Oryzias > Oryzias melastigma. Next base: position 21,242,177 of record NC_050519.1, on the reverse strand, counting down.
TTAACTTAACCCCAAAATAGCCTAAAAAAACAAAAAAAATCCTAAATTATCCAAAATAGCCCCAAAAAACCTTGTTTTTTTCTTATTTTTTGTACAGGGTCTATTTGGTGAATCCTAAACTCTGATTCAGGTGTTTCCATGCACAGCTTCTTCATTTTTTAGCATGAATTATTTCATTTCTAAACACCAAGTTGTGTGAAATACTGCCACACCTTTTTTCAAAAACTCTCATTATATGGCAAAGATAATGTGACAAACAGTCAAATGGGACTAACACTAAAGAAATAAAAGCGCTGATTTCCTCCTGCTTTCTAATTTTACTATTCCTATTAATAAAGAGGTGAAATATCTCACTTCACAGCCCACTGTCACAGGAAAACACACAAAGCAACACCTGCCTGTGTGGAGCTGCAGAAACATCCCAGCTCACAAAGATCCACAAAAACTGTGAACATTTGAGATTATTTTACCTCAAGTCTAATAGTTTTTAGCAATTTCATGCTTTATTTTTAGGGTATTTTGATCAGAAAATGAATCCTAAACACAAGTCTGAGGAGTTTCAAAGGGGCCTTTCAGAAAAATCCATAAAAGAAATCCCTAATTAAATAATTTAATTCATTATTGAGGCATATATAGACATAAAACATATTTTTTATCTTGCAGCATCATTTATTATCATGCTGATTATTCAGCTTTAGGCTGCATGGAAAAAATCCTCTAAAGCGGATAAATGAGGACGTTTGACGGGAAGCATTTTCTGCGGTTGTGAGGAACGACAGCTCAGAGAAAAGGTGTGACAGTGTCGCAAATGCACCAGAAACGAACTCAGGAGGGGAGGGGAGGCAAAAAAAAAGAAAAAAACATACATTTTCTTCCATCAACAGCTTGCTATAGTTTATCTGAAGATGAAACATAAGCTGCCAGGCACCCCGGTTACCATGGCAACTATCAAGTCAATAGCTGAGTCGTTCTGGCATCTGTCTCTGCTGTGATTTTTAAAGAATGTAAAGACAGAGGATCTACAGTGAGGCTGGGAGCTGAGAGACAGCACATCTGAAGCTTTCCAAGACACAAAATGTCTGTCATGCCACCAGCTGGGGCCTGGAAGACCTCAAAGCCTGTTCAGACACACAGCGAGGGGGGCGTCTGTGTCAAAACGCGGCACAGCGGGAAGCGATGTTCAACCACATGGTTGTTTAGAGAGGCAGAGCTTCTTCCCATGACAGCTTCCATCTCCTCTGCAGTAAGTCAAACCTCCACACAGATGTGAGCAGCAGCGCTGCGGCCCCGTGGGGAGCTGTCCTCACCTTCTTCAGGGCGGAGCGGTTACCCTGCATGTAGCTGCGGTGCATCTCCAACACCTTCTGAGGCCTGCTGCGCATCCAAGCGCTAAGCGTCTCGATGGGCGATCCATTCACACTCCACTCAGTCACACCAAACTGCCTGAGGTGGGCTCGAGCGTGGCTGGCTAGAGCCTTGCGGTTCTCAAAGTAGAAGCCGCACAGCTCACAGCTGGGATCTGGAATGAAAGTGGGGGGGTCAACAGAGGGATGGCTTTTTTTAGGGCTGTGAACATTATCGCGTTAACCAAAAAGGATTAATGTGCTAATATGTGTTAACGCAAATTAATCAAAGAAACAGTCCTTCACTAAAACTCGGCGGTTCAGGCTTCCATGGCATGCTTTAAAGCATTTCATCAGGTGTCATACCTCTTATTCCACGATCACTTACAAAAGAAATAAAGATTCAATCGGTTTTAGTGCTTTATTATTGCCATTTTTGTGGTTTAGATCACTTTTTCACACTAATTGATCCGTGGGTCGGTTCCATATTGTACAAATAAATTTTATATGGTAAAACATTGAGATTAATCGTGATTAATCCCAACCCAAAAGTGTGATTAATCCGATTGTTTTGAATAATTTTCTAAATGTTCTAAATGTAGAGTTTCGTGTGTGATTTCATATTGTGATTATTCGCAGATAATAAGTGGTTGGCAGGTACTGAGACTAAAAAAAAGTTATAGCGATTAATTGTGATTAATTTTTTCCAGGTTTGCGATTAATTAATTTTTTTAATCGGTTCCCAGCACTACCTTTTTATGACCTGGAATAATTCTAACTCACCCTGATGCTTCTCTGGGGAGGGCTTTCGTTTGACTGAGAAATCCCGGGGAAGAGGGGGCATGGTCTTCAGCCGATGAGGAGATGAGTGCGCCGTCTCCGCCGACCGGGACTCCCCCGATAGAGGTCGCTTCCCCAGTGGGGACATCCGGAAAAACTTCCCTGCGGGGGTGGTGCCAGACCCGGGCCCTAAGCCCGGTTTCTGGAGACGTGGTCCCGACTGAACCAAACCCAGAGGGGAGTTGCGGTACTTGGAGGACTGAAAGAAGCCAAAACTCTCCGAGCCGCCAACTTTCTTCTCCCACGACGGACTGCTAGCTTTTTGGCTCAGCTCTTTCTTCACCCCCTGGTCTGAGGAGCCGCCCAGCCCTTTCTTGTTCATGACCTCCCTGAGAGTGTCGATGGGGGAGCCGTTCACGCACCACTCGGTGATGCCCATTTGTCGCAGGTGGGAGCGAGCGTGACTGGAGAGGCCTTTCCGGTTCTCAAAATACTCCCCACAGAACTCACAGCGGATGTCCCTCGTAGGCTCCACGTCTGGAGACTTGGCTGAAGACGGAAAACGACAGTTTTTAGAAAAACACAATTTTAAAGAACTACTCTGGTGAAAATGGTGTTTTTAACATGTTCTTGTGGCACTTTCTTAATGTTGGAAACCTCTTTAAAGAATTAGGCATAAAATTGCATTTCTGAGTGCTAGTGCTGCCACAAAAGATTATTTTAATAGTTACTATCCGGGTCATGCGCAAACTGGACGTAAAGCGCACATCTTAACCACCATTAGCCTTAAACTAATTGAGAACCAGATATATAGCATTGCTTACAATAATGCTTGAGTGCAGTAAGCTGAATTTGGCAGCTGAAAATTCTGAAATTGATAGCTAAAACCGCTGAAGCTGATAGCTGAAATAGCTGAAGCTAATAGCTGAAACTACTGAAGCTGATAGCCAGCCAAAGTATTGGTTAAATGCCTAAAAAACTGAAAAAGCCTAAGTTAGCCAAAACAGCTAGCATGCAGCTGAAATATTAGCTAAACTCCAAATTAGCCTAAAAAAAACAGAAAAAAATGCCTAAATTAGCCTAAACAACTAGCACACAGATGAAATATTAGCTAAACTCCAAATTAGCCTAAAAAAACATTAATAAATGCCAAAATAGTCCATAAAGCTAACAGAATGCTATTTAGTACACTTTGACTCCATATAATATAAAATAACGACTAATAGACTATTAAATTATTTGTCGACTATTTTAACTGTCGATTAGTCGGCAGTCCTACTGAGTGCTGTATTTTTCAGAGTATACGTCACGTTTTTTTACATAGTTTGGCCGGTGGAGCAACTTATACTCAACAACAACCACTAGAGGGCACTGTAGGTGTGTTATTCAGTAACAGCAACAAAGAAGAAGCAGCTCAGCCTTACGCTGTATTTACAGAATTGTTCCAAAGACCTCAATGGATTTAGTGATTTGAAGTGATATAAAGAGTTTAGTTGACATGTTAGCATGTTCTTAATGGTTATTGGAATAATTGTTCATATATAATATACCAGATCCCGCCCATTTTTCGTAAAGCTAAATAAAAATGTTATAGTAGTGAATTATGCATAAATTCAGTCCATTATTGTTATCTATTCATCATTATTATTTGCATTTCAAGACATGTTTTTGTTCATGTATTTTCACAAAGGTCCAATTTCTAAAATGATTGTTTCTTCCTTGTTACGCTTTGTTTTCTGCTGCGACTTCTACTCCAGAGTGACTGATAGCGTGTTGAAAAAAATGTTGTTACTTATTTTTTACGTTTATTTTTTTACATATCTTTTACATAGGAAACACAGGCCACAAGGTCCCTGCTCTGCTCCATTCTGATAGTTGCAGGCAAATAGATCCATGAACGTCTTTGTTTTCCTCATCTACAGCTGGATAGCTCTGATATTGCTCACCATTTTTGTTGCCCCGCTAATGTTAGATTGGGGGGTCTGAGGGGGTGTGCGCCAGCGGGAGAGCACGTAAACAGATGGATGATAGGAAGTGGGGATGCCCACAAGTCAAACGCATTCTCAATCCTAACTCGTCATGTATGGACGTCTGCTTATGCGTCACTTTTTGGGTGTCCCCAACTTGTCTTTTTTTGACGTACTGGGTGTTACCATTAAATCAGGGGTCCCCAACCACCGGGCCGCCAACTGGTACCGGTCCAGGGCCGCTTGGTACCGACCCACAGACGGGGGGAAAATTCATTCTGGTAGCGGAGGGAATCCTGAGGCACCTCAGGATTCAGCTACAATTCTGGAGGCAACAATTCGATAATGAAATAATTATCAATGCCTCCAGACCTGCATTCTTTTTTAGAAATGCTTCTAAACTAATATTTCTTACTTTTCTCCACCAAAGAGCATTTTTAAGTAAAGACCAGATCTGTAAACTTCTAACATACTTTGAAAATCAAAAATCTTTCACAGCATCAAAAGAGAAAAATGTTCCTAAACTCAACAACCTTAAATAAGATCATTTTATCATTGGACATGATTTAATGAAACGCTCTTTAACTCACATCAAACTAAATAAATAGTGTCTTGCTAACAGCACATTGTGATTTTGGAAATTTGTTGAGTTCCTACATTTTTAATTTTGGTGTGACATAACTTGAAGACTGCAAGACTTTTATCCAATTGACCCTCGCCTCGATAAAAGCCAAAATGCTTCCAAACAGTGAAGTCTGGGCCAGTCGGGTGAGATCTGGAAGGTCAGCCATGTTTGTGTGCTCTTCAAAAATGTCAGGGGGAAGAACACTTTGTGTTTAGTTCCGCTTGTTGCTTTTACTTTAAATCATTTAAATCTTTTGAATATCGGCTATTTAAAATTTACAACACAATTCAGAATTGTTTACAGATCATAATCGATGCGTCTAAAATAGTTTTTTTTTCTCACACCACTACGGACCGATATCCTAACCCGGTATCGGTTCCGTGTTCATTATCCCGTCCGGTACCACATCCTGAGGGTTGGGGACCAGTGATTTAATGGGAACAGCCAGCAATGGGGAGACCCAGAACATCAACAACTGACGCGTAGGGTGCCCTAACCATACGTCCATATATGATGAGATGGGAGTCAGAATGTGCTGACAACTCCCGCCGCTCTGCAGACAATATGTCCTAGAAAACGACACAGGTTTTTTAAATTTATTTTGGCTAAAAATGGAAAAGTTCTAATTAAAAGATCATTGGAAATATGCTTTAAAAATAGATCTAAAGATGATCGAAGTGGGACTTTAAAGTTTAGAGTATTTGGGTGATTGACATTACCCAGGTTGAGGGGGAAGGCGTTGTCGGAGCTCCAGTTGGAATTAGGAGTGCCGGCTGAAAAGCCTCCAGACTTCTCGGCCGCCGCAGGAGCCGTGACCTCCAGCTGCACCGGCTCACTCTTCAGCTTCAGACTCAGACCGCCTGAAGGAGCAGAAGACGCCGAGCTGGACTTGGAGCCCGTGGACTGAGGAGGGCTGGAGGGACGGGCGAAGGTAAAGGGAAGGCGACTGAGGAGGCCCGTTGAGGGAGAGGAGGAGGCTCTCAGAGGGGAACGAGGAGGTCCTGGCGAGGAAGGAGGCGGGGTTTTGAGAGGATTCTGAGGAAGGGCGCAGGGCAGGCCCCGCCGTGTGATGATCTCCCGCAGCGTGTCTATCGGGGATCCGTTGACGGTCCACTCTGTGATTCCCATTTGGCGCAGGTGGGACCGGGCGTGGCTGGAAAGCCCTTTCCGATTCTCAAAATATTCCCCACAGAACTCGCAGCCGATCTCCTTCGGAGGTTCGCCTGAGGGAGCAGGAAGAGATTTAAAACCTCCAGCGGATTTGTTGTGATTTATGTGAAGACGAGCTGCACTCACTGTGTGGAAGAGCCATAAGCTCCCCGCTGCTGAGGCGGAAGACCTGCATGGAAGAGGCCTTGGGACGCTTGGCAGGGGGACCAAGTAAAGGCGAGGCAGAGGAAGAGGTAGCTTTGGACGTCGATCCCCCCCCTGCAGCGGTCACCTTGTAGAGGAGTGATGGAGAGGACAGGGTCAGCAGGGACTGCTTGGGGGAGGAGATGGTCGAGGTGAGGCCCTTTGGTTCTGCGTGGCTGTCCAGCTCCAGCGTGCTGGCTTTGTGCTTGAAGTCATCGGTGTCGATGAGCTGGCTCAGTAAGTCGATGGGCGAGCCCTTGGACTCGGAGTACTCCACACCGAAGTGCCGCAGGTGGGCTCGAGCGTGGCTGGACAGGCCTTTGCGGGTCTCGAACCAGGCGCCGCACAGCTGGCAGACGATGTCCTTACTGGAGTCCACCTCCAGCGCTGCAAGAGGAGCAAACAGCGCTGAGCAAAGAGCGCGAGAGCGGAAACAAAAACCACCGTGGTGACACCTACCGAGATTGAGGGGAGCGTCATTCTCCTGTGGCGCCCACAGGGGTTTGGCTGTTTCAGCTGACGGCATGGCAGAAAGGCTTTTCATGCCCCCAGCCTTGAGCTCAGGAGAGCGCAGGGGGGAAGACACAGGCAGCAGAGAGGAAATGGGGGCTTTCTTCACCACTGAAGGAGAACCAGAGACAGACGACGGTGGAGAGGCGCCGGGAGACGGTGTGGGAGCTGGAGAGGAAGATGGCAGCGACACAGCTTTTGCTGCTTTGGCCAGTAAGAAAGCCGGGATGGGCTTCTCGTCTAAGTCCATGTCTTCTAATTCCTCATCTTTTATGGGAGCAGGTGGTGGGGGGGTCCTAGCTGGAAGAGGGTCTGACAGGGACGGGCTTACTTTGCCGTCTGCGTGATGCTCCTTGGCGATCCGGTAGAGGAGGTCGATTGGTGCGCCGCTGCGCTCTGAGGCGGGGATGCCCAGCTGTCGCAAGTGGAAGCGGGCGTGGCTGGATAGGCCACGCCTACTCTCAAACTGAGAGTCACACACTTCACACTTCAGGTGTTGGACTGCAGCAAAGAAAGAACAGAAAAGAGTCTTAAAAAGTATCAATATTTTAACCTTAAACATCAGAGCTTTGGCTCCAGTGTTGAAGTTCTTTGAATGATCGTAACTTTTTTTTACGTCATTATAGTAAATTCTGAAGCTGAGAAAAGCAGGTTTGCGCTGATAAAGTAACACTTTAGTAGTTAACTGTTTATACCAGTACTAAACTCAATCACACAGGGAGCCAAAATCCAAACACACCTTAGGTCGCAGGCATAATAGGATAAACATTTATTGAACAGTCTAAAAGTACATTTTTAAAACCTTAGATATGGTTGTGTCTAAAGTTCCCCCCTCACCTCTAACTACTAAAAAACTATATAGTGCCCTGGATTTAATTTGGACACAATGCTGACTACTTCTCTTTCGTTTTTCTAAAGACCGGATATGACGTCACTGATTTCACAAAGTGAAAATCAAATAAAAACAAAAATTTCCACTGTGTTCTGATGGTGAAAATGTGGATGGTTTATTCAAAAATTACATTTAAACACGTTTATTTGTTCGAAATTGTTCAGCCGCAATGTATTGTGGTCTATATTTGCTAATTGAGTGAGCATCAATGCACGCTAGTTTTTCGCAAAGACTTCTGGGAAATTTTGAGTGCACTCAATTTTGGAATTAGTCGATCCAGACAGCCCTAGAAAATGGCGAATGCACTATGTAGTGGTGGGGGGAGAGATTGGGACACAACCAACAACTTTTTAACATAATTATGAACTAGATATATAGCATTACCTGCAATAATACAAGAGTGAGTTATCACAGGTAATGCTAACTCAGGTAAAGTTTTAAAAATGTTGTTTTAGAGTGTTCTATAAATGTTTATCCTGTTCATACTGCGAACCTAAGGTATCTTTTGGATTTTGGCCCCTTTTGTACGATTGAGTTTGACCCCCTTGGTGTAAACGGTTGAGCATGTCAATGCAAACCGATATAAAAAGCTCCTTTTCTCCATGACAGAATCTGATGATTCAGTAAAGAGTTGAAGAGTTACAGGATGTCAAAGAGCGTGTTTATTTAGGTGTTCTGTGTTAAAGAATTAATTCAGACTAAAAAAAGTCTGTTTTTTCATTGTTTTTATGTAAAAAAAACAAAAAACAAAATTGACTTGTTTTTTTGGGGTTTTTTTTTGTTTTTAATGACTCAAGTTTTAAAATATGCTCCAAGTATTAGAGAAGATGGAGTGTGACACCACATTTTACTGTAAGTGAAAAAAAACTCCATCTTTGTCCAATTCTTATTTAAATTTTCCCATTCCTGCTTGGGATTAGAAAACAGATAAAACACCAAGTTATCTTAAAAAAAACCACACAAACAAAAAGCTAAAGGGGAGGATCTGACTCCACTCCCTTCTGTACATTGTAGGGATGCCACAAATGTTGTTGCTTTAAACCCAAATTGTTTGTTAGAATTGTGATGAATTGTGGGGAATGTGTATCGTTCCATCCCTACCTACCGCATGTCAGCATGTTTACGTTAAGTGTCGAACATGTCTGAAGATAAATTATTTATTGCTTCATTACATTTCACCAGGCTTAGTATGAGCTAACTGGGTGTTTGTTGCTTATTAGCAAATTGAAAATGTGATTTTTTTTTTGTTGCAATTTTGGGTTTTTTGTAATGCACAGATCCTATATCAAACCGAAACAAAACCATGACCCAAAAATAAAGGTTTGAACCGAATCGTGGGGAAAGTGGATGGTTGCCTCACTAATAATTAGCGATGTAAAAGATATTAGATACGCACTGAAATATAGATCAGGCAGTGAGGGTAACAGCACTGTCGGTTAGGGATCTAAAAAATATTGAAAATTGATCGAACAACAGCAGTATTGTTTGAAAACCACAAATATGAACAAGATAATGTTGGTTAAAAGGTATAAAAATCAATCAAGACGTAAATAATCGATTTCTGGCAAACTACAGTTTCTCTTTTTGTTTATTTTTTTACTGTCTTTGTCTTTTTATGTACATGTGATGCATACAGACGTCCAATCATGAAAAAAATGTAATACATTTCTCTATCAAATGCTGTGCATTATTAATTATAGCTTTAAAAGCCATAAGAATAAGAAATATCTAGATTTTAGCGTTTTTTTTTTTTTTTAATGGACTCTGTAAAAAGTTAGTTGAATCCTTTATGTATCGATTTGTGGACCATGTATTGAGATGTGTATCGAATTGTGAGAGAGGGAAAGATACACACCCCTACTAGTAATACAGCTGTAAATATGTGTCTATTACTGCTGTTTTCTGTCAACTTTTATCCATCCATCAACCTGCTTTATCCCTTTCGGGGTCACTGGGCTGCCAGAACCTGTCCTGCCAACTGTTGGGGGGAAAGTAGGATACACCTGAACAGGTCACCAGTCTGTTCCATGTCAACTTGTAAAAGTTCAAAACTTAATAACATCATAATGTTGCTACACAGTGGAGAAAACGCTTCATCTTCACCACCTAAACCCACCAGGGCTCCCCCTGTGTTGTGGTGTCACCACACCTTCCTATTTCTCCCTCTGACAGGTATGATAAGACTGGACTGCAGAAAATCCAATTTGTCATCATCACTCTGGGGTCGCCGTGCCCGTATTTCCGCCTCACCCTTGGCGTCTGCATCCTCCACGGTAGATTGGCTGCCGCCGTCCCCGCGGCACTCCCCAGCGTTCCCTGGACCGCCGCTCAAACCATCAGGGGCTGAACGCTGGAGATCCTCATCATCTTCTTCAGCAGCATCATCCCCTGATTCAGAAATAATCACATTTTTTAAAATCAAATAACTCTTTTCATAATAATATATTGCTTTAAAAGGCTGTGATTTGTCAGGAATTTGAGAGGAAATGCACTCAAATGATTCCTGTCAAAAAGTGATCCTTGCTGTATTGAATGCAACAAACATGGCAGTCCCTGCAGTCATGCGTTCCTGGGACAAAAGTCCCATTTTCTGCGACAAATCGGTAAATCAAAGAGACGGAGACAGACAATGCTTTTGATGTGATGGGCGGCTCTGCGCGCCTCCTTTCATCTCCTGATGTGGCACGCGCTACAACAAACCTTTATTAAAACAACAAGGAAGACAAACAAGAACCGAACTTGACATCCAGAACCAAAGGAGACTCTCGCAAGTACTTGGATTAAACTTGACTGATCCGGTCAATTAGAATAAGATCCCCGATTACGGACACTTCGGGTCCAGAAAGTTACCTCCCGGTTCGGCTTTACTTTAAAAACATTGCTGGGTGCCGGAAAGCTCCTGTCCTCTATCAAAAATCAAAGTAAAATGGCGAGGATTGGGCAACTGTAGGTAATTTTAGAGATCCCGCAGCGCTGAGAAATACCGCACGTCACAAGAGAGAATGGAAAAACTCCCCGACGTTCAGAAAACACACTAACACTTTCACCAGATTCCACGAGGACTCACGAAATCCACATTTCTGTCGCCAATAAGCGACTACGAGGCGCTCTGGGAGCTCGTGCCGAGCATGTCACCGGCTACCTGCTTCTCCTGAACGCGCTCGCACGCGATTTATACTTTTTTCTTTTCTTTCTTTTTTTTTTTTCTTCTTGTCTGGATGCAGTGACAGAAGACCCACGCGAGACGTGCCGCGCGACGCCGCCGCCGCGTGCTGCGACAGGGGCACGCGGGGAATGACGGCGCGCGCTACTCACCGGTCCGCAGTGCATCGGACTCCCGGCAGCTGAAGCTCGACAGTTTCTCTCTTTTGTTTGGGTCTGCAGGGAGGTGGAAGCAGCCATTTTGCCCCCATATGCACCGACAAGCTAAGGCGTGACCAATCGAGTAAAGGGAAGGGAGGGGGGCACTGAGTGCCACTTCTACCGTGGGCACCGGGGACACTCCATGCACGCGCACACATAACACCTCTTGTTTAGGATGATTGTCTCAGCCTCATATGTGAGCACTGTGCATTGTGCATGAGGAACAAAAGGTTGCACAAGTTACACATTAAAAAAATGGCTCAAAATAAAAAAAAATAATCTGGTACTTCATGTTCATTTAAATGAAAATGTCTACAATCTACATCTTCTTTAGTTATCATCCACATCTCTAGTTGTCTTAAAAAATGTTTTAGAGCCTTTGTTCCTCCTTACTGTTGTCTACTCATATGTTAGTGTTTTTCATTTCTCTAATAGCTTCAGTTTAGCCTTATGCTGCGTTCACACTGAATCTGATTCCTGGTTGCTTGTCCAAAAATGTGTTAAAGTTTTCAGCCTCATCACTACATGGAAGTAGTGCAGCCACAAACGGTTATTTTAATAGTCAAATAATTACAGATTATTTTTTCCAATTAGTCAACTAATCGAGTCATACGCAAAGTGGTTGTTAAACACAGATCTTAACCATCATTAGCTTTAAACTAACTAAAAACTAGATATATAACTTTACCTGTGATTATGCTAGTGTGGAAGGCTGAATTTCCCCAGCTGATAGCTGAGGATCCTGAAATTGATAGCTGAAATCACTGAAGCTAATAGCTGAAAATGATGAAGCTGATAGCCAGCTAAAATATTAGCTAAATGCTAAATTAACGTAAAAAACGTGAAAAGATCCTAAATTAGCCGAAACAGCTAGCATGTAGCTGAAAGATTAGCTAAACTCCAAAATAACCTAAAAATCCTTAATAAATGGCAAAACAGTCCAAAAAGCTAGCATAATGCCATTATAACTTTAAGTTTACTATCTAAAAAGCCTAAGTTCAAATGAGATTTGTATAGAACCAAAGTATGATCTCTTGGTCATTTTTCATAGAATATGAATAACACAAAAATGTTGTTCCTCTTGTACCCATTTATGATCAAAATTATAGTTTACCCTTTTTACAGAAACTTAAAAAATGACCCTGTTCAAAAGTTTTTATACCCCGATGACTTTTGTTCTGAAAGCACACGAGCTGATCCAAAGGCGTTTGTTTGACAGCTAAAGGTAACCATCCTCACCTGTGACTCGTTTACCTGTAGTCCATGTGTGCACTAAAGATCTTGGAGTATCTGAACTCCTAACAGACCGTTGCATCCTTTATCCAGAGCTGCACTGACATTTCTGGATCTGAGTCATGAGGAAAGCTAAAGAGCTGTCAAAAAAATCTACAGGAAAAGGTAACTGAACTGTACAAAACAGGAAAGAGATAAGACGATATCCAAGGAACTGAGAATGATAGTCAGCAGAGTTCAAACTTTGATTAAGAAGTAGAAAGTGAGGAGTTCTGTTCAAACCAAACCGCGGTCATAAAAATATCTACCACAACTGCCAGAAAAATCATTAGGGGTTCAATGAGAAACTCACAAATAACTTCAGCTGTGATTCAGGACTCTGAAAAACCGTGGTGTGGATGTTTCAAGATGTGCAATGAAAAGGAACCTGAAGAAAAATGGGCTGCATGGTCGAGTCGCCAGAGGAAAGACTTTTTTAGTGCAAATGCCACAAAATTTCTCGTTTACAACACGCCAAACAACACAGAGACAAACCTCCAAACTTCTAGACCAAAACCAGTTGGAGTGATGAGACCGAGATTGAATTTTCTGCCACAACCACAAACGCTACATTTGGAGAGGAGTCATCAAGGCCTATGATGAAAATATAACGCTATTCCTACTGTGAAACACGGAGGTGGATCGCTGATGGTTTGAGAATCTATAAAAGTACAGGAAACAAGATGAATGCAGTATCAGACGATACTGGAGGAAAATATGCACTCTTCAGCTCAGAGGCTGTGCGTGGGACATACTTGAACATTTCAACATGACAACAATTCAAAGTCCACCTATCATTGGTTCCAACAGAATAAGGAGAAGGTTCTGGAGTGACCGTCTCCATCTGCTGACCTCAATATTATTGAGCCACTTTGGGGAGATCTCAAACCGGCAGTTCAAGCTTGACAGACCCAGACTTGAAAGGAACTTGAGGTTTTCTGCCAGGAAGGATGACTGCTTTACCATTAAAGAAAATAAAAAAAGCTCATCCACAACAACCACAAGAGACAAATACAAGGGATTAAGAACTGGGGTAAGTAAACTTTTGATTAGTGTAATTTGGGAAGTTTATGTTGTCATGATTGTAAACGTGTTAACACAGTTGTTTAGCAACAGATGGCTTAATCCAGGGGTCTGCAATCTGTGACTCTGGGGCTACATGTGTCTCTTTTAACCCTCCATTGTGGTCCTCTGGTTAAAAAGAATGATTTTGTATCACAAGTAGCTGTAAAGTAAAAAGTAGGTAGTAAAGTAAACAAAAAAAGGAAAGCAGTCAATCACTCTGTGAGGCTCCTGGCCATGGTAGCTGCGATGCTTCAACAAGCATTTCGGCTTTGAGTCAGACTGAAACAGACAGGCTTTTTAAAATCAAGTGGAGATTAGTAAGCACAACCAGAATTCATATTTTTAAAAAGATTCAAGGATTTTATGTGCACCATATTGTTAGAAAAATAAAGTAAGAGTCACTTAACCAGCTCTAAATTAATTTTAATTAATTGGATTTATAAATTTCAGACTAAGATGCACCACAAAAGGCAAATAAACATTTTTTCCTGACATCCCACTACCATTACTAAATTTTCTGCATTGAGATGTGGTAAAGGATGTCTTTCTCTTTGTATTATGTTTTATTTATACCAAAAATCAATATTTCATTCATAGTTATTATAATAGCAACAATTAAATATTAGTGCAAATTAGTGTCTTTTTTTTCTAAAGTGGGATTTAAGACTTTCCGGCTCCTACTAGGTTGTAGTCGGTGAGAAAAAGGCTCGAATGGCCCTTTAAGTGATAAAGGTTGCAGACTCCTGTCTTAATCCAACCACTAACCATGAGTGAGGGAAAACGTTTTTGTCTTATTATTCATTTTCTCAAAAAAATAGCCAAAAATTCAAAATTTCTTCCAGGATATGTAAACGTATGAGCACAACTGTATTTTGTTCTATTTCTACCTTTATGAGAACTTTTTTAGACAAAATCCCCCTCAAGCTAGCAGACATTCTAACTGCATAACTTTTCTAAACAGTTAAATCACTTCAGTGTTGGTCTGTGGGCAAACAAAGTATCCTAAATAAAGATTTTAAGTTTTTTTTTATCAAGTTGAGCAAAGTTTACCAGACTATTTAGGTTTGAAAGCACCCCTAAATGTTTGGCATTTTCAATGTGCCTAGACAATAACTTAAACATAATAATTAACTACAATTTACCCTCAGAATCAACAACTGTTTTCTATTTTTTAGATAGTAGCAGAAATTGATCCTACCTCTACAGTCGTCCTCTCCATCCTTTTTCTTCCATTGATGGCAAGACGCTGAAGGCACTGCATTCAAATCTGACACACACACAGTCCTTTTGCTTGTCTCTGCCTCAAGCTTGACTTTAATAATCCCATCTTTCTTTAATTTCTTCTCCTCATCATCCTCTTCATCTTCCTCCTCCTCCTCCTCCTCTGAGTAGCTGCTATGACTCCTGGGGGGTGCTGTGGGAATGACCAGGTCCGGCCGACTGGAAAACAGTTCCCTCAGAATGTGTATCGGCGAGATGGTAATGTCCCAGTTCGTGATGCCAAAGTCACGGAGGTGCGCCCGAGCGTGGCTGGACAGGCCGGCCCGGGTGTCAAAGCCGGCCTTGCAGAACTCGCAGTGCATCACACTGAAAGTGTCTGGATCAAAGTTGGCAACTGGAGACAGAGAAGACAAATGGACGACCGGTCAGCTCATTGATGACATCGACCAAAGTAATCTCTAAATTTATTATGTATAAGTATAAAATCCACACATCAATAACATCAATGAAACACAATTTATCCACATTATCCTCAACAGTGGTTATGGGGCAGAGGCAGAGCAGTCGACCTCTGATCAAAAGCTAGCAAGTTCGGTTCCCGCCTTGCCCGCCTATGTGTTGAAGTGTCCTTGGGTAAGACACAAAACCCCACATTCCACCTGGTGGTCATAAGTTGGCGCTTTCACTCTGGACTGTTGCTACCAGATACTAGTACACCTACTAACAGTCAGTAAAAGCTTGGTACAAATCGTCAAAGCGGTCCAAATCTCATGAATCTTTCTCCAGACTTCTTCTTTCATGGATGTACTATGATATATGAAAAAATTGGGCCGAATCCAAACTGCTTCTCCCTCTGACTCCTCCATGCTGCTTCAATTGTAGGGGCATTTGAAGTTGTAGTGGTGTTCGAAAGTTATTGTTTAAGGAGGAGCCATAGGGACTATCCCTCTGCCGATAGGGTGATCCAAGACGCACCTGTGGGCTTAGGTGAAGCGTTTTTTTCTTCACGTGGCTGTGCTAGTCTAAAGCACAGAAGTGTGTATTTAAATTGAAGTGTATTGTTAGTCAATGTGACACTTGATTGACTTTTTGTTTTAGCCTGAGTTTTTAAAGTTATAAAGCCA
>NC_050519.1:21206616-21225861 GCF_002922805.2 Oryzias melastigma | reverse complement strand
AACTTTCAATGGCCACGTGTTTCAAGCGTAAAAGTCTTAAAAAGTTGTGTTGCGACGAGTGATAGCAAGAGTTCTGAACGTGTAAGGCAGAAATATGTATATATACGCATGTTTACATCAAGTTTTCACTGGAAGTGGTCACTGCATTACAGAGGCAGTGAGAATGTCACATTACTGTGTGAATGTGTGTGTGCATGGGTGTGATACAGAGCACATTGGGTCTTCTAAGCAGGTAATGAAGCACCATATAGATATACACCATTTACCAATTAAACTACAAAAATGGAGATTCTGTCCTATTATAATAAAAAAGTAAATGGCATAGACTTATATATCACTTTTATGCCTTCCTTGAAGGCCCAACGAACTTTACAATCAGATCCATTCACCCGAAGATGGTGGCTCCGCTGCTGAACACTGGCACCAAGGACACTTTGACACATGGAGGGGCAAGGCAGGAATTGAACCCGCAATCTTCTGATCAGGAGTCGACCGCCCTACCGCTGCCGCCCCAAAAAGCTTCCTGTTATGAATTCCACCAGAGGGTTGAGAAACCCTGGTTCATGTAATTGGTGGACTGGTGACTTTGAGGATGGATGGATGGATGAGTCCACTCTTAACCCGGATCTCGCTCCATTTTCAGCACTTTTGTATTGATTAGATCATTGATTGGATTGGATTGGATTGGATCAACAGAACCAATGCAAAACATTCAAAGCAGGCTCTACTTATCAGAATCTAACCAAATATTAGGATTACTTATTGGTTTTAGGTAAATTATCCAAAAAGGATCTGGATTGATCTTCCTTCTCCAGAAATATTCTACTGGAACACCTTTGTTTTCTATCTGTTCTGCTCCACTGGTAATCCCACACAACCACTGACTGGTTTTCCTCTTATAATCTGAATAATTTAGAAGTGAGAATTTTTGCTGTCCTGACCTTGAGGCTTTAATTTATAGAAGCGTCTTCTTTGGCTGAAAAGCCCATGATGCAACAGAAAGAAGAGATCTGAAATACTTTGTTTTGAGGTTAAAAGAAAAATGACATTTTGCTTTTAAAGATAAACTCAGCTGGGTTCGAGTTATTGTTTTAGGAAGGAATAATAAAGCCAAATAAAGAGACCTTTCTTCTTCTTCTTTTGATACGAGAATTTCTTCTCAATGGCGTTGACTTCTTCTGGTGAAATAAAGTGGCGCACGTTGTAGCTGACACCCACTCGGTTCAGGTGTCCTCTCACGTGATTGGCGAGCCCGATTCCATTGTGAAACCGATCAGGGCAGTAGGGACATTTCTTCTCCACGGGCTTCAGCGCCTCTGCGTCCTCATCGGAGTCGTCTTCATCTAACATGTGCTGGGACAGGAAGCGTTGCACATCTTCCTCGTCCACGTCGTCATCGTCACTGTCAGTTGGGGCCGGAGAGGCGGGGACCCTCCTACTCCTCCTCAAGAGGAACACCTTTCCATCTTTGTTCATTTCCTCCATGTCTTTGTCTTCTGCAGCCGCTCTGGAAGGCAGTGTTAATGTAGCATGGATCACTGAAGAAGACTCCTCTGTAAAGGAAAGACACGATTGCATCATCAAAACAAAAACTTTCATCTTTTTACACCATGTGAAGTATGTCACTGGAGGTAGCATGCTAGAATATTAGCTTACATCATTATCTGCTGGAAACTATAGTTAGATAGAAAGTCCATATTACTACTTTTAATCTTAGTAAATTTAAGACAAAATTTACTGTTAGTCTTACAAGTACATTTTCATCATACAAAGGTTAATTTTTCATGTATTGGTTTTTGTGTTATTATAATCATTCTTTGATGAATACAATCTGCATAAATTGTTTTTTTTAATTAGAATATTTTGATTTGTTTTCTCCATTACCTAATGAAGATGATCTTTACTTATTACTTTTTCTGTTTTTATAATCATTCTTTGATAAATACAATCTGCACTAATTGTTTTCTAATGAGAATATTTAGATTTTTACTGCATTAGCAAATGCAGATGATTTAATTATTACTTTTGTATTATCATAGTTCTTTGAATACAATCTGCACAAAGTGTCTTTTTTTCAATGAGAATATTAGATTATTGTTACTGATTAATATAAATGATTTGTTGTGGATGCTTTGAAATTTGATTACATCAATGATATTAATGATCCTTAAAAGCCTGAATCTATAAATATTTGATATTAAGTCCTGAACCAGATATTGATCATTCATGTAGAGAAAATGGTCGAGTCGGGGTGGGATTATATAAGTTTGCTTCCTTCCACTCCCTTTCAAGTGATCTCCTTGTGATTTATTAAGTGATATGTTATTTATTATGACCTGATTGCTTGAAATAAACCATTTCATTCATTCATTCATTTTGTCATATATTTCGGATCACTAAAGATGTATAATACCTAAGCTAACAACTAGCCAAACTGAGGGCCAAATCTCTATTTCTTTGGGTGTATTCAGCCTCGAAAAGTCCCTTGGTCTGAACGGAGTCCTGAACGCTGCATTCTGTATTCAGACTGGCTTCTATCGCAGATTTCTGTTTCAAATCAAAGCCTGTAAACAACTCCATGTGACTAAAGATCTCCTCAGTCATTGTCCAGGAATTTTCGTGTGTCTCTTGCTTCTTTGTTGAGCCTCTGTCTATTTTTTTCTTGTGAACATGTTTGCTTTTTCTTTCGCAGGTCGTGTCAACTCACATGGTCACAAAATTATGGGTGGAGGCGTTACGTCCTGCTGCTGCTGTGACATGCCCTGCCATTCTGCTACCCTGGCAGGTGAGGCAAATTATCTTAAGTAGCACCTGCAAGGCAGGCTGAGGAACTGGTTGGGTTTTAGTTGGTGTGGTGCTGGTTTTATTATTCTCTTTCACAATCTTTGTCCTCAGCAGTCTTCGACTTAGACCGCTGGGTTTTCCTATTTTAGTTTGGAGTTGGACCTTGGTAGTCTTAGTTTGCGGGCTTTGTTTGTTTTCTTAAGGTAGTTTTGGTTAGCAGGGAGCTGCCGACTCCAACAGTCGACATGGCTCGGTCAGCAGTCTCCCTGACTTATTTTATGTTTGGTCAAGGTTCTAATTCCTTTGGTTTGTCTTTTCGTTTTACCCAGCACACCAATTGTTTTTCATTTTTGCTTTTCAGGAAACAATTTCTTTGCTTCCCTTATTTAATCAACTGTGTTCCTTTTTCTCACTGGTGTCCAGTTTTTGTTATGGTCCCATTTTTGGTTTTCTCTCTAGACTTGAGCCAGGTCTGCCTAATGGGACCGTAACTGTAGATTGTTGGGGAAACCGTGTGAGAAGTAATATGTATCACTTTAAAAGTTGCTTTACTGAGTCTGCATTCATCTGACCACATTTCATTGAGTCGCTATTGCATCGTTGCTCCACATTTGCTGCTAATGCCCGGCTACAGTGGCCATTTTGGTCCAGTTGTTCCAAAAACTGAGCAAATTCAGTCTGAGGTATTTCAGAGTAAACCAAAGTTCAGTCTGATCCGAAACCAACTGAGACTCCCTCAAAAGATGGGTCCGAGAGTGGTTCCTGGTCCCGGACCTGCTTTTATTCAAACAGAAAATGTATTTCGGATTATCAGGGTAAATGAACTCTAGTTTACTTTAAGTGAATCAAATGTGTCCAGTCTGAATATCTTTTTTCTAACTGTCTCATTTTCATATGACAGTTACAGAAAGAGGACAGACATTTTAATGATATAAAGTCATGGAGGTTAGGTCTTGCTAGCAAAAAGGAATGCTGCTCTACTTTCAAGGCTTGTTTCACTGTAACACATGAAATACACTCTTGCTTTATCAAGGCATATTGGATTAGGACTTTTACTGACTTCCAGGTCCCTAAAAGTAATAACATTTTCAAATTTCCTTTAGCAACTAACATTTTTAACGTTTTAGATTAAATCGATTAGGTTGGTACAGTGTTAAGCTAGATGAATATGGTTGTTTCCATAAGACAAAAAGGTAACAAATGGTTGTTCCTTAACTTTGACAGGTTTCACTAATGACTCCAGTCCTTTCATTCTATCATAAAGACTCCCATACATCTGAGAAAGAGCACTTTTATCCTACTATTATGTGGAAGGCTTCCAGCCAGTTTACACCCAGGGATTTAACCCCCAAGAACTCATAGTGACATTAGTGTAATACAAAAATATCAGAAATTTGTTCTGTGGTCTACTTAGTCTGTGACATATCCCACATAGTATTTGTTTTAGGGAAAAATGGGTCTGGGTTCTCATGAGTTAAAAGGTATCCTTCCATCGCTGGCCTATTTTGAGAAGGGCTCGTCTCCAATAAGAACAAATGACTTGTATGCACGTAGGATTGCCTCGATGAGTTTCAACATGTAGGATTTCCGCCTGACTGAATATTGTGAGCACTCCTATGACTCAAAGTCCTTTCAATGAAGAAGTCATGATGCCTACATCTCATAAAGTCCTATTAATACTCTTTTGTCAAACCCACTCAATTCTATAGAACTGTACCAGAAAACTGGAGAAGAGGTAATCTGTCAGAACACCACAACTGGAGAAACCTGGGTGTGATCGTGCCACTGCAGACAGGAGAGACCCCTGGCAGGTTTAGAATGATCAGCGGTTATTCTTCTGGACAAATACCCTTAGTGCACAACAGGGCAGCCACGATTAGTCGACTAATCGACGATGAATCGACTACTAAAATAGTCAACGACTAATTTAATAGTCGATTGGTCGTTAATTTATGTTATATGGAGTCAGAGTGAAAGTTATAACTGCATTCTGCTAGCTTTTTAGAGTATTTTTGCATTTATTGAGGTATTTTAGGCTAATATTTCAGCTACATGCTAGCTGTTTTGGCTAAGTTAGGATTTTTTCAGTTTTTTAGGCTAATTTGGAGTTTAGCTAAGAATTCATGCTAGTTATTTTGGCTGATTTAGCCTTTTTTTGTTTTTAGGTTATTTTGGAGTTCAGCTAATATTTCAGCTACATGCTATTTTGGCTAGTTTAGGCTTTTTTCCGTTTTTTAGGCTAATTTGGCATTTAACTAATATTTCAGCTGGCTATCAGCTTCAGCGTTTTTAGCTACCAATTTTAGCATCTTCAGCTATCAGCACTAGTATGTTCAGCAGCCAAATTCCTCTTACAGCATTCTCACTAGTATTATTGCTGGCAATGCTTTATATCTAGTTTTTAGTTAGTTTAAAGCTAATGATGTTAAAATGTGTGCTTTACATCCAGTTTGCTCATGACCCGATCAGTCGACTAATCGGAAAAATTAGTCGACTATTAAAATAATCGTTTGTGGCAGCACTAGAGCACAATCAGTGCTCCAGAAGCTTGTCTGGAGATCTGTCAAATCCCCCAATCAACTGCAGGAGACACCCATTCAGCAACAGTGGATGCAGAGATCGAGCAGTCAACTCCTTGAATCCCGCCCTGCCCACCCGTGCACTGAACTGTCCTTGGAACCCCACATTGGTCCTGGTGGTTATAGGTTGATGCCATCAGTACGTGTGTGAACAGGTGAATGGGAATGTGGCAGTAAAGCATTTTGGGCCTTCAAGAAAGGTAGAACATCACAAGTATATACCTTTACCATTTAGCATGTTTGAAGCTCTTTTAATACTCCGAGGACACCGTGATGTCTAAAGGTAGTGTCCTCCACCAAGGTCAAAGGTCAAATCTTTCAGGTCAAACCATTTTTACTGTGGCCAACCAATTTTTACCAAGGCATGAAAAAGTGCAACTATTTCAGTGTATTGGACGTTAAGAATACATTTGTGATATCAACACTGTATGACGTGCAGTAAATTAAATTTTTCATGTTCACAAAAATGTCACCAGCTCTGAAAATTGTGTCAAATCTGCTGACATATTTGTAATTACAAATATCCAATTTGCCCTGCGACAGACTGGCGACCTGTCCAAGGTGTACCCTGGCTTCGCCCATCAGCAGCCGGCTAAGACTCTGGCACCCCCACGACCCCAAAGGGACAAGCAGCTAAGAAGATGAATGAATATCTAATTAGTGCTTTAGGATTCAGATTGAAAGTCTTCAGAATTGGCTGTTACAATATACAGAATGTTTACAAAGATTGACTTCATAAACAATTATCACTAGCATGCTACATCAAAAACAAGAATGCTATTAGTTTGTATTGTCAATGTACACAAAACATTTTTACTTTGATGTGGCAAAGACAATACTATATAAAGGTTTTGGCTCCTATAAAAAAATCAAATAATGAATATCATTGCTTTCATGAATTGGGATGCTACATGAGCTACAGCAAAATATTTCTAAAGACCTACTCCAATGAAAATCGTGTTTTTAGCATGTTCTTGTAGCATTTTTCCCATGATGGAGGACAGATGTCAGTGGGCCATTCTCATGCATCCACTTGTAGACAAATAGATCCGTGAACGTCTTTGTTTTCTTCGTCTAAACTGGAATCTGAAACCTGTACGACTGGATAGCTCTCATATTGATCTCCCTTTTTATTGAACCGTAGGTTGAGAGTGTGAGGGGCTGTAAGCTAGTGGATGATGGGATATCAGTGGAGGCTTACTCTTTGCCATCAGAACTACTGCCACTTTGCAGAAACTATGTCCTAGAAAACGACACAATTTTTTTACGTTTTGGCTAAGAAACAAGTAAAAGATCCCTGGGAACACTTTTACGATTGATCGGAGTGACACTTTAAAGTCTCGCAAGACAATGTGACATTACACTGTATGTCATAATGGAGCAGTTTCACAATAAGTTGTGGAGAATCTATGATCAAATCAAACTTAATATTGAAGCAAATACTCTAAATCCAATTGTGATTACAGCATCTTATCGTTTTAGGACTTTTTTAGCCTAAGATCAGTTCTCACACTCAACCGAATCAGCTCTGCTTACAAGCAAAAAATAAGTACTGCTTGTGACCCTAAATGTTTTTTTCAGGAAACATGAAAGCTGCTTTTTTTCTCTAAACACATCCAGCAGATATGAAGCACTAAAAAACCTTCTTTAGAGTCATGTGAATAGCCTCTCAGTTTTCACCTCCTATAAAAGATCATAGTTAACTCCTTAGTGGTGAAGGTATGGAATATTCTGCAGTTTGGTGCTAAGTGGAAAAAGTTACTGCTGACGCTGAAAGTAAGTCTGCAAGAACTGTCAGGGTGAAGTATTTTAACAAAATAGAAGTGAAAGACGTTGGAAAGTAATGGAGTTGGGTAATCATTCATGCAATAAGTCACCATTTAAAGTAAATAATGGGACGGTGGAGGAATTAGCTAAGTCTCCTTTGGGTTTTTCTGTGAGCATGAGATAACATGACGTCTGCATTGTGTTTTCGAGTGCCCTCTGCTCTCACCGGTGTTGGGTTTCGCTTTTGTTTGGGGCTTCCCTCCCACAGGTGAGTTTTCCTCAGAGGTAAGTTCCTTTCTGCGCTCCTGTTTTTCCCCTCGACTCGACGATTCATCGTCCATTTCGGGGTTAAACTGGGTCCAGGTCTTCCCCCGCGTGCTGAATCTCCTGCTCCCTACCGCTTGGCTTTTGGGCCGACGGTCTGGAGCCGCGACGTCCTCGGAGGCGGTGACTCCATGCTGACTTTTTGACTCAGAGAGGCGAGACCCTCCGTCATCCTGCTCCTCGCGAGCAGACACAGCGTGGACAAGTGTCTGGTGTTCCCTCAGTGTGCTTAGACTGGAAGTCAGGAAGGCACAGTGACCACACCTTAGGGAGGTGGATGCCAAAGTCGATGCTGAGCCAGGAGAGGGGGAGTCAGCCTGGAGAGCAGGTTTTTTTCTATTGTGGGTCTTGGAGTGATTAGCCAGAGCCTGTGATGTTCTTGTGCTGAAGTTACACTTGGTGCAGACAAAGCGGCGGCGGTAAGAAGACACGGTTCTGGTCTGAGCCGGGATTCCAGCTGAAGTCAAAGGCGTTGCGTAAAAGTCCTGGTCTGGTGTTGAAAGTGAAGCAGGAGACAGAGGTGGAGATTTGACTATTTCTGGGTCTGACATTTTGCCTGCATTGGAAACCGGGCCTGCATGTTGTGCAACGGCCGGGCGGGCGGGAGTCTCCTCGTTTTCCGCCATCTCTTTCGCGGTTCCGTTCTCGTTCAGCTTCTCGATCTCCTCCAGGATCTTCAGGCGGGACTCACAGTGCCTTCTGTGGTGGTCCGCCAGCGCCGGCCTGTTGGGCAGGTTCCACCCACACTCGGTGCACTGAAAACTTCTGCCCTTCCCGGCACGCCGGCCCGCCCCTGCCGTGCTCTGACAGTGCTCGGCCATGTGCTCCTGCAGGTGGACCTGCTTTCTGAAGTAAATGCTGCACTCCACACAGGTGAAAATGGTTTCACCTGACTCTGGCGCCCCCACCTCCTCCTCTTTGTACTTCTTCCCTCTCAGCTTTCTGGTCCCCTCCTCAAAGCTGTCTTCCTCGAAATCATAAACCCCTCCCCCTGGGTGTCCACGCTTTGCAGCTTTACACCTTAAGGGACTCCGTTTTGTCAGCTTTTCAGATTTGTTGGAGCTTCTGAGTCCGGAGAAGGGCCGCAGGAGGACCCGCTTCTTTCTGCACCGCTGAATGAAGGTGCAGTGAGCCCAGGGGGCGGGAGGGGGGCTCTCTGGGTCCGAGTCCCCGGGGAAGGTGTAAACGTCTATTTCTTTCCTCTTTGGCCTCGTCTCCTCCTCTCTACCGTCCTCCTCCGCCTCCATGTGGGAGCCATCCTCCGGTCTGGACGGGAATGCCTCCCCTCTCTCGGAATCGTCTTCCACTGAAAGGAAAGCAGAGGTGGTTGGAAGAACAAAGGGCAGATGGATCCAGCTTCCTCCTTTTGGTACCTACGTTCTTTCTGACCCAGCTGAGAGGCATCAATGCTCTGGAGGACGTCACCGCGTCTGTCCACAGGGGGCGACGTTTCCGTTTCACTGCCGGGACGCTGCAGTTTTTCTGCTTCGTGGTCAAGCCTGAGAGAATGGATAGAGAGAGTTTACATTTGTCAGTCCTGTCACTTAGGATTATGCATTTTTATTTTTAAAAAAATTATTTAACCCTTAAGCACAAAATCTTTAACGTACTGTAACTTTTCAGCCGTTAACACGATAATGCCAGTAATCTACTGGCATTATCGTGTTGAAAATTAAAAAATTACAGTAAAACAAAGAACTTAAGCACAAAGTTAAAGGGACTGTTTTATATCCTTACTAAAAAGCTAACAATTCAGTTATAGTTCTATGACATATATTAAAGACCCACTCCAAGAACATTTTAATGTATTTTTCTAAAGATGGATGACAAATTATAGGAAGAAAATTCTGATTTAAAACTGTATTTCATACCATTTCTATATTGAAATGTTGTGAAAATAAAAAAATGCCATTAAAAAAAGCATCTACGACAAGCTTCCTGTTACTCTCCATCCACTTTTAGACAAATAGATCCACGAACGTCTTTGTTTTCCTCGTCTGAGCTGGAATCTGGATCAAAACTGTACCACTGGATAGCTCTCGTATTGTTCATCAACAATTTGGGGGTACAGCTGCACGATAGGAAAACTTGCAATGTGCGATTCAAGTTAACTGCAGAAGCCAAAAATGGCCTGCCCTACTTTTTTTTTCTCATGAAGGCACCACCCTTACGAAACAACCATATATTTCTCAATATATGGAGAACAATATATTTACAGTATGTTCCATATATGAAAGCAATATTTATCTGTATATTGACTATTACCATTTTCCTTTACTGAAATATACCGATCCATATATTCTGATACATTGCTCTATATACTAAAATATGCTATACAATACATTGTGATTTATACTGTAATATCCTGTTCTATGTACTGAAATATGCTATATAATATATATATTAATGAATAAAAAGGTCTCTTTGGGGTCCAGATGACTCCAATCATATACTGATGTGTGATTCCTTCCATGACAAATGTAGACAGGATTTTATGTCTGCCATGGACATTAGTGAAACTCAAAAATCAAAGATAAAAGAAGTTCAGCGCACCGTCTTGTAGGGTCCAGATGACCCCACTTTTAATGTAAACAAGCCAAGGAGAGCGGAAGGGGTATTAATATGGTGTCAATTTATCTACATATATTTTCCAGAATATTGCAACATGTTTTTGTTTCGTAAGGGTAGGCGGAGACGCTCGTCTACGCTGGGTTTTGTCAATCAACTTGTTTGTTTGGGGGCTATCGGGAAATAAAGGGTGGAGGCTGGAGCAGGAGACAGAATTAAGGCGTTTGATGAGTGTAGATCATGAGCTACGGCCCGCGGGCCGGATAAGGCACAGACGTGACACGCGCTTGCAAAGAAATAATGTCTTTCTTGATCTCTCGTTATGCCGGTATTTATTTTCCTTTGCTTCCCCTAGTGGTGGAATTGTGCATTGCGGCCATTTTGTTAAAGAACCATAACTGGTCAAAGGAATGTTTTTTTTTTTTTTCTACATTCTTATATATTTTTTTCTCCTCACAACTGGGCCGGATTAAATCATCTGGCATCTCCCGCAGGCCATATGTTTGACACCCCTGGTGTAAACAGGACTGTCAGGTATAGGTGATGGGAAGAGGGGTGGTCCGGCCCACAACTCTCCCACAAACTATGTTCTAGAAAACAACAGGTTTAATTACTTTGGCTAAAAGCGGCATAATCACCATGAAAAGACACTTTGAAAATGGATGAAAAGTTGATCGGAGTGAGTCTTTAACGTATATATATTTTTTAATTCAATAAAAGAAGCATCTTAAAGTTGTATGCGTTTGCATGTACAAAGAACTGAATGTGATACATAGAGGAGAAAACGTGTGTCCTCTGTGCTCTGTGCTGTTTGACCTCGCAGCCAAACAGCACAATCCTCCCTCCTGCACCTCCTCCTCACCTGAGTCCAGAAGAAGGAGATCCGGGGCTGTGAGCAGCCAGACCGTGAGGGTTAGAAAAGTTCTGTAGCTCCTCTTCTGACACACCACAGCGCACAAAACACACAAACCAACAGAAACATCACAGCTCAACAGTTACAATCCAAAGTTACATAAAGAGCAAGATGAGGGAAACATGTATAACTGCAAGGACACAACAATGAGAAGTGGGTTAGCTGAATTCAGGCTCTGGCGCTTCCAGGAGACATGAAGAGTTACCATCTAGAGCTTCCTTCTCGGAGTCGGAGTCCCAGCTTAGGGAGGAGGTAAAGGCTGAGGACTTGAGGGTCCTCTGTGCGGTCCTCCCCGGCTCTGCTCCGGGCTGGGGGCCCTCCTCTCCAGCAGACATCAGGTCATCCTCCACGTCTCCAGAACTCAAGGGCTGGAAGATAAAGGCACAATAAGCGTCTGGTGAAGATGGACAAAAGGAGGACAAACAAGGCTTACCTCTAAGGCGCAGTTGAGGAAGTTGGTAGAAGTTTGTGCTGAATCGAAGGTCGGGGGCTCCTGGCTGGTCCCTGGGGTCAGGGGTTCTGGCTCCATGGTCCCCCAGAGAACAGGAAAGAGTCCCACTGGTGAGCAGCCCACCTACATTGTGCAGCCTGCAAGCAACATCAACAGTTGCTAACAACTTTGCTGTGCAGTGACGCACCACACAAGACCAAAAAACAGGTGGTCCTCGGTTCTGCAGAACCGGTTCAGGGTCTGACCCACTTTCGCAGCACGCCAGGTCTGGAAGCCCGAGCGGGAGCGCTGGGCGGTTACATAAAGAAGTGGCCTTTCTATCCAGGCCCGCGTCCTGCCTCCACAGCTGCCCCTCTCACAGCAGGAAAATGCCCGGACGCGGCGGGCTGTCAGGCGGCCAGCGCGGAGCGGATCACGCCGGTCCAGCTGCTGACAGCTGACGGGGACGAGCCGGCCGCCACGTCCGCCGCCGCCGCTTCCACCGCCGCCGCCTTCAGAGTGCAGCTTCGGTAGAGGAGGAGAAGGAGGGGGAACTCACTGAGATCGGCCTGGTGTAGCGGCAGAGGGGGGCCGGCGGCTCAGGCGCCGCCGCTCGTCATTCTTTCCGAGCGGAGCCGAAGCTTTGAGCCGCGCGCGCGACGCCCGCGCGAGGCTCCGGCCGCCGCGGCCGCTGAGGCGGGAAGAGCGGCGCTGCTTTCAGGCTCGGCTCGGGCTCTCTGCGGGGAGATGCCAGGCGCCGGACTCCATGTTATTTGGCTTGCAGGCAGGCACGCCACGGCGGCGTACGTAACGTCGACGGGGAGGGCGACGGGAAGAGTTTGGAGGAGCCCACCGGAGCGACTTTGAAGAGTTCAACTTAACCGAGTCAGGATTCTCCTGCTTTTATATTCCGACTTTTTTTCCCTTTTCGAGACGAATTTCCACCGCCACATATATCAAATAAAGACTCGCCTATGAACTCTATAGTGTTTTTTTATCTCTATATCCTCAAACTACATTAACTTTAGCGAGTATTAGTTCCTCACGTTTGGACATAACCTGTCTCGTTTCTGCGCGCGCGCTCATTACTCTATAATAAAACTTGCTTCACATTAACAAAACACATACGAACCGACCGATGGGAACTTAAATGTAGCCTATGTATTTTTATTGCTATCAGTTAAATAGTTTGTTTTAACTTTATTCTCTTAATGCTGTGAATCAATAAACTTCTAATTATCAAAGGGATCAATGGCGCCCTCGTTTGGTGATTGGTGGAACAGCATCTTCATGTGTAGCTTAAATAACTTCTTTTTAACTTAGTTTGATTGATTTCCTTTTATTTTCAAATACAAAAATTATTAACAGAAAGTAAAAAAGAGTTCGAAAAAGGAGTTTGTCGAGGAAAAATCTTATGAAATTCCACCCCCAATCTTAATATATTTTATGCACACAGTTTTACACATTATACATATATGTTATTCATATGAATACAAAGAAATTAAAGCAAAAATAACAATACCAAAGCAATATAAATAAGTTATGATTGTCCGTATTTTTTCCAATTTGGCTTCTCACTTTCATATTTATACATTTCCAAAATTTTCCGTTTTTATTTTTTCTCACATTTTTGTGGGAGAGTTAGGTAAGCAGAGCCAAGTTTTACTTAAAGTGCCTCTAAAGCAAGGGAACTTATGTAATGCCTGCTAGTAAATTATTTATATATAGTTTAGAACATGTGTCAAAGTCATGGCCCGGGGGCCGGATCCAGCCCTCGGGGTAATTCTGTCCGGCCCTCCAGATCATTTTGTTTTATTGATATTAATGGCCCGATGTTATCTTGCACTCATTTCTGATTTGTATAATTTTGACAAAATATATTTATATGGAGAATATAATATTGAAAGGTATTTGAGGTTTAAGTTGATTTATTCTGGAATAATATTCCTGCCTGTTTTTATTATTCATGATTATGTTAAATAGTTACGGTTTTAAAGTTTTAAAAATTGGCATTATGCTAAGTTTTTTGACTATTATGATTGATCTTATTAAGATATTTTTAGGCTATTTTGGAGTTTAGCTAATATTTCAGCTATACATGCTAGCTGTTTTAGCTAATTTAGGCTTTTTTCAGGCTGTTTTGGGGGTTTAGCTAACATTTAGGCTTCATGCTAGCTTTTTTTCTGGCTAATTTAGGCTTTTTTCAGTTTTTTAGGCTATTTTGAAGTTAAGCTATTTTTTCAGCTACATGCTAGCTATTTTGGATAACCAAAGTTTTTTTTTTTTGGTTTGTTTTTTAGGGTAATTTGGCATTTAGGTAATATTTTAGCTAGCTACCAACTTCAGCATTTTTAAGTATCCATTTCAGCATCTTCAGCGGCTAAATTCAGCTTACAGCACTCACACTAGTATTATCGCAGGTAATGCTGTATATCAAGTTCATAATTATGTTAAAAAATTATGGTTTTAAAGATTAAAAAATTTTGTTTTAGAATGTTCAATAAATGTTCAGCTCACGATCTAAGATGTGTTTTAGATTTTGGCCCCTTGTGCGATTGAGTTTCAGGGTCTTGTGCACCCCTGGATCACTTAGGATCTCAAATAAACGTTTGGAGAACTGTAGCTTTAAGAAAAAAAACGATTTTTGTGGCACAACTTGCCCCTGGCATTTCCTTGCAGCAAGGAAATGTAAGCTTATGCTCTCTTCTAGCTAAAAGTTTTCTCAAGAAACTTGTCACTGATTTAGTTTTCTTCGACATTTTCCGTCAGTCCTACATAGTTTTAGGATTTTGATTTTTTTTTTTTTGGGGGGGGGACCACTTACCCCAAGCACACCATTTTTAATGTTATATTGTGAGAAAGTAAACATTTTCCTCAAGTAACATATTTTATAAAACACAAATATTTCAACAAATACATTTTATAATAATAATATTGATATTTAACTTGAAAACAATAATTTAGAAACTCTTTAGACAGACATGATTATCAAACACATTCTTAAATCTCTCATAAATGTTGTAAATAAATGTCAGAATTGCTATCAGTGTGATATTTCATTATGTTCAGAGACAAAGCAGTCTCCACATTGACTCAAAATATTAATAAAGCAGAAAAAGAAAAACTGCAAACAGTCTTGGTGTAGATCTCGAACCGTTAATCAAAGAGAATCCAAACGTCAACGTGAGAAAAAGCAGTAAACATGCTGAGAAACTTGTGTTTTTATCCATTTAACTAATTTACAGTACTTATTATTTCAGGGCTTTGTATCAATTAAACAAAATTACAAATATCTTCATTATAGAAATGTTTTTCTGTAATATCAACATCGAAGCACGGTAGTGGTGACATTATAGTATGGATCTATTTTGGTTTATTTGTGAATAAAAGTGTGATGACTGCAAATAAGAAAAAAACACACAAAAAAGAAACATTCGGAAATACTGATAGCAATCCACATAAATCACATTTATCAAGTTAGAAAACATTCTTTTTATGCATTTTGTTTTGTTTAAACATAACTCACATAAGTGTCTTGGTCTAAATACAAAAGATTTTCTGACAACCTGATAAATGTTTCGATAAAAGAAAACTCCAACGAACAGCAGATGAGAGAAAGAGCAAGCTTTTATTGTGAAGAAGACACATCTTTGATTGGATGAGCATCTTGTTTGGGTTCTTCTTTAGGGTGAAGTGAGTCGGCTTTATGGCTGGAAAAAAGAAAATATTTTTCAAATTTAATTTCATTTTTATAGAACTTTTCCTGTTACAGAACACATCAACATGCTTTACAAATGTAAACAGAGAATAAAAATGATAGTGAAAATAGTCATCTTAATAAATAAAACCAACACAACATGCAAAAACCAATGGGGTCGTTTAAATCAATTAAAGGTCATGTAAAAACTAAAGTTAAGATTAAAATTTGAGTTTTAATTTAAAAACTTCTACAGTGTTTTTAGTTCTGACCTTTAGGGTCACCAGAAGACCTGAGGGCTCTGGAAATATCATACACTAAAAATACTTCTGATTTCCTTCTAAAAGTAAGAAAGAACGTCGCTGAGGGAACTAAAACATTTTTTCTTACATTTCTTGATCTGCGATGCTTTGTTTGCATTTTTTTGTTCTTAAAAATCTAAAAAACTAAAATCGAAATCAAACTTAAAATGAAAAAAGTAAAACACTGGATCAAGAAACAAAAGTTGTGTAATTTGTTATATTCAAAATTATTAGTTTTCATCAAAATAACATTTTGAGTTGATGGTTTACTGAAATCAAATGTTTGATTTGATAAAAACTAAAATTTTTATCTGTAACAAATGACACAATTTTTATGAGTTGATTGAACATTTCACTCTTTACAGTGTATTAAGGCAGAGGAGGTGCATAAAACAATAACTGGAGCACTGGGAGAAATACATACGGAATATAGATACAAATAGCAACTATCTGGTTTTCCGAGTTTTTTCCAAAAGATAAAGTTAACTTCTAGGGACCCATTCTTAAAGATCCTGTTTTTGGTGTTTTTCATGTTCTTGTAGCATTTTCTGATGATGAAGGACCAACATAAAGAATATTAAGCTTAAAATGACATTTCTGAATATTTCTTTATTCAAATCATTGTGAATCAGGAGCAGACGAAATAATTTGGTTTGAAAAAGCTTGCAGGTGTGACGTAGAAGCTACTACGGCAAGCCACGAGTTCCCTACTCCGCTCCATTGTGATCATCCACTTGCAGACAAATAGATCCATGAACGTCTTTGTTTTCCTCGTCTGAGCTGGTATCTGGATCTAAACTTTCTCGCCATATCTGTTGCACTGATAATGTGAGGTTGGAGCTGTAAGCTAGCAGGAGAAAGTGCAAACAGATGGATAACAGGAAGTTGGTGTGGGCTCACTTTGCATGAACAGTCCCACTCAGAACTCAGAAACTACTGTATGTCCTGGAGAACAACAGTTTTTTTTATTTTGGCTAAAATGGCACACTCATTATTAAAAGATCACTGGGATCACTTTGGAAAAGATCAAACCATAGCTAATCTTTATAGCTATGTAAAGTTAAAGTTGAGAGGAGGTGCTGCTTGACGTTCACTCCTTACCTGATAGTGTCCCCAGGTTGTGATCTCCTGGTAGAAGGTGTTTCCGGGACAGCTGGTGCTCACCATCTGTCTGTGGCCCTTCAGGATGTAGGACGACACCAGTTGCCCGCCTCCCACGGCGCAGGAGGCCAGCTGATCCCTCACCAGCGCCATGGAGTTCTGACTGGGCAGAGTGGTGGAGTAGTCCCCGATGAAGGAGACGCCGTAGCCTTTGGAGTTGTAGCCCCCAGTGTGGGCTCCCTGCCACTTCCACCCGCGGCCCTCGTAGATGTTTCCATCTGAGCCGGCGACGAAGCTTCAAGAGCACAGCGGAGTGTGTGAGACAGCTTTTGATGACCTGCTCTTGCTTTCTTGCGACCATTACCTGTATCCAATGTCATCCCAGCCGTTGGATTCCTGGTGGTAGCGCTGCATGGAGCGCATGTCTGCAGAGCACTGCTCAAAGGTCAGGCAGGGCTGGCTGGGGCTGGCGGTGTGGTGGATGAACAGGTAGGTCAGGGGCAGAGACAGGATGGTGGGGGTTCCTATGTAGGGGGCTGCACCCCACGTGCAGCGGGCAACGATGGGGGGGCACTCTGGAGCACATGGAGAGCATTAGTGAGATTGTTGTAAATCAGGGGTGTCAAACTCAATCACACATGGGGCCAAAATCCAAAACACACCTTAGATCACGGGCCGAACATTTATTGAACACTCTAAAACTACATTTTTAAAAGTTTTAAACCGTAACTTTTTAACATAATTATGAACTAGATATATAGCATTACCTGCGATAATGTTAGTGTGAATGCTGTAAGATGAATTTGGCCACTAAAATGCTAAAGCTGGTAGCCAGCTAAGATATTAGCTGAAAGCAAAATTAGCCTAAAAAAACGTATAAAAAAAAAAAAAGACGTAGGTTAGCCAAAACAGCTAGCATGTAGTTCAAATATTAGCGTAACTCCAAAACGGCTGCAAAAACTAAAACAAAATCCTTAATTAGCCAAAAGAAAAATAGCTAGTATGTAGCTGAAACATTAGCTAAATTTCAATATATCCTAACAAGCTTTAAAGAACCCAAATTAACCAAAACGGCAAGCAAGTAGTTGAAATATTAGCTAAACACCAAAACAACCCCCCCCCAAAAAAATTTTTAAAGCTTAAATAAGCCAAAATAGTTGGCATGTAGCTGAAATATTAGCTAAACTCCCAAACAGCCTCAAAAAAAAAAAAAAAACTAAATTGGCCAAAATAACGAGCATGTAGCTGACATATTAGCTAAACTCCAAAATAGTCCAAAAAAACTAGCAGAATGCCAATTTTTAAAAACTTTAAAACCGCAACTTTTTATTATGAATAACAAAAAGGCAGGAATATTACTTCAGAATAAATCAACTTAAACCTTAAATAAATGTCAATATTTTACTCTCCATAAAAATAGATTTTGTTAAAATTATACAAGTTAGAATTTAGCGTCTGTGTTCGTTTTTCTGCTGATTCACATTGTTGACGCTTCCTGACTGTTTAACAACATGCACTAAACATGCATAAAGTTTTATTAGCGCAAGATAACATCAGGTCATTAAAAACAATAAACTAAAATGATCTGGAGGGCCGAATATATTTATCCGGAGGGCCGGATCCGGCCCCCGGGCTCTGACTTTGACCCCTGTGTTAGTAGATGATTCTCATTCCTCCTCCTGGTTGCTCACCCATGAACATATGGACGAACTCCTTCATGCTCTCCTTCACCGCAGCCATCAGCCTCCTCTTCTGCTGGAGCTCCATCTTCAAGCGGCCCTCCAGCTTCTCCTGCAGCTCCAGGGATTTGGCGACCTGCCGGACCAGCACTGGAGGAGCCACCAGGGTTTTGAAGAGCTCCCTGCGGCGACGGCTGATGAGGCGAGGGGCGCCGTCCATTCCTCTGGCGTCCAACTGGTGGAGGTAGTAGTCTGTCAGGAGGCTGCTGAGCTTCATGGACTCTCCAGGTTTGGCAGACACCTCCTTTCCCAGAATCACTCCGTCCATGGCGCCGTGGACCTGAGCTGTAGTGAGTGTGGACGCAGCGTCTGAGAGGGTGAAGACCTGAGGGGAGGTCAGGTTGTCCCAGCAGCCATCCGTTGCAAGAGGCTGCGAGTTGTCAGAGCGCCGTCTGATAGAAGCACCCAGATCACGAGCCAGAGTGAGCTGGTAGAGTCCTGGAACGCGGCCGGGAGTCGAGGAGAGGAAACCAGCCTCGATGCCCAGGAGGAGCGGGCCGACAGCCACCGTCATCCCATCGGGAGTCAGAACCACGCCCTCTTCTCTGGCTCCCTCCAGCACTCGGTGCTGCACAGCCCTCCGAAGGTAGTCTGAGAGGTCAGCGTCCAGCTCAGGATGGCTGGAGTCAGCGTCTGGAAGAAAGTGTTGAACGAAGGCGTCGTTGAGGCCGCCGGCCCGGCGCAGCATCCTCAGCACCTCCACCGCCTCCAACTCAGGGTTCTCATCCTCCACCTGCTGCACCGCCTTAATGAAGTCCTTCATGTGACGCGAAAACAAAGCTGGAGACCAACAAAGGAAAAGAAAGCACAAACATTTATCTGTATTTCCCATCATCCCCTTCAGCTCAGTTTCTGCTTTTACATGCTTTTATTTAATATAAACAGACTTCCATCAGTTTACCTGCAAACTTTTACTTTACACTTAATATATATTTTTAAATACTAATTCCTTCCATTCCTTAGGATATTTGTTTTTCAACAATCTACAGTGCAAGATTATGTATATTAAAAATATTTTGTTTCAAAATTTTAAAGAGCAGT
>NC_050519.1:21101026-21205871 GCF_002922805.2 Oryzias melastigma | reverse complement strand
GTGTTGTTCATTAGTTATTTGTTGTAAAATTGACACTCTTTCAAAATAAATCTTGTAGAATTAGAAAACACTTTTTTATCTCCCTTTTAATAAGTAAAATAAAAACATTTTAAAAATAAAGTGTAATTTACACAAATTTGGATTTTAATCTGTTTGGACTTTAATGTATTTTTTTCTGAGTAATAAACAAAGCTCATAGAACACAAAAAAGATGGAAATCTCAATTTATCGATTTTGAATCCTGATGTTAATCTAGAGTAGGATTACCGTCTGCATGAGTGCTGACCAACAGCACCAGAACAGCCAGGGTGAGTTTCCAGCAGCCTTGCTCCATCCTGATCGGTGGAGATATTCAGCTCCAAGTGCGAGCGCCAGTCTTTCTCCTCTCATTTATAGACGTTTATGTGGTTATGTAAAGCCCGCGCACGGCCACGCCTGCTTCTCATCTGTGTGCACCCGCCTGAGCCATGTGGGAAGCAGGCACCTGCCACACGAGAACTCAAGGTCTTCCTCAGTGGCAGACATTTTCAAGAAATTCCGGACTTCTGTAAATACCCAGACATGTCTGTGTCAGCACTAATCAAATTTGACAGCCTGGGAGAGAAAGCTGGCATCAACTTTGCAACTCAGGGACACTCTTCTGGGCTACACAATAATCCGAATATGTACAAACAGGCTGCAGAAATGAGGAAATCCAAAAACTATATGACTTATGCAAACTGAAGACTTCCACACTGGTAGGTACAGAATGTTACTCTGCACATTCATGCAGACGTTGTTGTGTGCAAAGACTAAAAGTCCCACAAAGCGTGTTGCAGTCAGAACCCATGAGGATGTACTTTGTATGTGACTTGGAAAACCCACTGCAGAAGGTAAAGCATGCAGGGAGGAAAGGCCACACTACTGTAATATCTCTTAACAGGAAGTTCATATGGGGAAGAAACATAAAACTAAAAATATGTTAGGGAGATGGAACAGTTTAGTGTAAAGTACAATGTAAGGCAGGGCTGTCAAACTCAATCGCACAAGGGGCTAAAATCCAAAACACACTTCAGGTCACGGGCCGGACAGGATAAACATTTATTAAACACTCTAAAACTACATTTTTAAGACTTTAACATAATTATGAACTAGATATATAGCATTACCTGTGATAATGCTGGTGTGAATGCTGTAAACTTAATTTGGCCCGTGAAGATGCTGAAATTAATAGCTAAAAACACTGATGCTGATATCTGAAATCACTGAAGCTGATAGCCAGCTAAAATATTAGTTAAATGGCAAAACAGCCTAAAAAACGAAAAACAAAAAAGAAATAGAAACTTAGGTTAGCTAAAATAGATAGCATGTAGCTGTAAAAATGTCTAAACTTCAAAACGGCCAAAAAACTGAAAAAGCCTAAATTAGCCAAAACATCTAGCTTGTAAACATTAGCCTAACTCCAAAACAGTCTAATTTTTTCAAAGCCTTAATAAGTCAAAACAGCTGGCATGTAGCTGAAATATTAGCAAAACTCCAAATTAGCCTAAAAATGTTTTAGTAAATGCCAAAAAAAAAACTGTGATAATGCTAGTGTGAATGCTGTACACTTCACACTTGTGCTTTTTCGTCCTTCTAAGTAAAATGTTTGATTAAATGTGTGCTTGCAGCTTACTTTTTCCGATGCAAATGGTTTGGTATCTTTAATAATGAAGAAACTCTTTCATATAGACATAAATTAAATATATAAATTTAATAGCAATCACAAAACTTTTAAATAAGCTCTTAATAACTGCAACTATTGGATTAAAATAATAGAAAAGGAAAATCACAATTTTCCATGAGGACTCCGCTCCACTAGGGGGCGACATCAACAATCGATAAATATTAACATCCGTCAGGAAACGCAGGAGGAAATCCAACTAAAAGCTAGATTGAAGCAGGTAAGCTTTAAGACGGCGTGTTTTTGAAAGTATGTTTATACAAAAATGTGTTTTACTTGTTTAAAAATATTTTTTATAGCGCGTGCCGTGAATAGTGGGCGTTTGTGCTTTGTGTTTTCAGCCTTTCGGGAGCTGGAGGAACCGAGCTAACATTTGTAGCTAGCTAGCTGTCGCCTACGATCATCTGATTGTTTTCATATGTGAAATTGGATAAATTGACTTTTTTTGATTGAAACGTTCGAGAGAAGTTTAACACGAGTTGACAAGGCCCAAAAAGCCGATAAAACAGGCGGACTGTGATACTTTCCGAAGGGACAGTTCCCAGCAGCCTTCATCCATGAGCCGACAGCCCATTTAAACATTTTAAAACTTGTCGTCGTTTTATTTTTTAGACATTTAAATGACTCACTAATACTCGCAAGCCAAATTATTACTATGTATTTGTATGTGTTTAATTGTAAAATCTGAACATAATCAGGTGTTTGCATCTCATCCTGTATTTAGCAATGTTTTTGTTGTCATATTTGAATCAGATTTTTCTGAAGATGCAACTATATTGATCGTTTTGCTTTAGAAAAGTGTTGTAGCTAATTAATAAAAGCAGTTAACATAGTAAATGTTGTTTTTGCAGTAAATTAATCATATTGAATCTAAATAAATATTAATATTAAAATAAACTGATTTAATTTCCTCCCCCTCTACAGAAAATGGACACACGGTTTACTCGAGGGAAATCCACCATCCTGGAGCGACCCCTGACCCGACCCAAGACTGAAGTGAGCCTGAGCGCCTTTGCGCTCCTCTTCTCAGAGATGGTCCAGTACTGTCAGAGCCGAGTGTACTCCGTATCCGAGCTGCAGACACGGCTCTCTGAGATGGGTCAAAGTGTGGGAGCCAGCATGCTGGACGTCCTGGTGCTGAGAGAGAAGAACGGGAAGAGGGAAACCAAAGTCCTCAACATGCTGCTCTTCATTAAGGTGAGCAGGATTTCACTTTCAGCTGGATTTGATTTCGTCAGAGAGCGTTACGAGGTGTCTTTGTCTCAGGTTAACGTCTGGAGGTCCCTGTTTGGTAAAGAGGCGGATAAGCTGGAGCAAGCCAACGATGACGACAAGACTTACTACATCATTGAGAAGGATCCACTCATCAACACGTACATCTCGGTTCCTAAGGAGAACAGCAGCTTGAACTGTGCTGCCTTCACGGCGGGCATCGTGGAGGCCATCCTCACACACAGTGGCTTCCCCGCTAAAGTCACTGCTCACTGGCACAAAGGCACCACCCTGATGATCAAGTTTAATGAGTCTGTTATAGTCAGAGACAAGGCTTTGGATGGCAGATAAGAGTGACTCCACGGTGAGTGTGATGAGCTGAATGAGGGGAAACCTTCAGGTCCAGTCAGATTATTTATGGTGTGTGTCTGAAACAGGTTTACTCTGAAAATTAATGGATGGATGGATGACGGTGCTTCACTGAAACTCATATACCTGGTTTACCTTCTATGGTGACATTAGCTCTTAAAAAGTCCCACCTGTTCTGTTCAATATAAGCTTTATAATAAAAACGCCGCAACATTTTGGACATCCAGGATTTAATATAAACCACAAATATTTTTCAAACCTTCTATTTTCTCTAATTGGTTAAAAATTGGAAGAAAAAAAAACATGAGATCTTCCAAACAAAGTAAGGGGCTCTGATTTATCTGGTTAGATGTTTATGCCCTTTATTTCAATTCAGTAAGATGTTGTTTTTTGTTTGTTTTTTTGACATCCAGACTTATTTTTCGATTTCATTCCATTTCAGCTATTTTTTTGTGAATGTGAAGCATGACTTATGTTCTAGTTTTTGTTCCTGGAATAAAATACTTTTACTACTTGTCAATGTTAAAAGTTTCCCATTCCTTCAAAATAATGTATGAAATACTGACAATTCTTCAAAAGGCTTTACACTAACTGAAAGGCACAGCGGTGGAAGGATCATGATTTTGACTTGCTGTGTAGCTGATGATGCTTTTCTGTATATTAAATTTAAAAAACACCTGACAACTGAGTCATAAAACACAATATGTAAAATTAAAGAAGGGGAAAAATCAAAGTTTAAACTAAATCCATGCTTTGAAAATGAACGGTTGAGCTGATTCATATCAGCTGATTTTAATTTAAGTAAAATTACGTAAAAACTGGAGAACAGATTAGCTACCATAAACAAGAAACATTAGAAAACTATGATATTAAAGAATTTGCTGAACAACATTTCTATACAGTTATTTTATAAAGCAGTTGCAGCGAAGTATAAAACATTTGTATTAAAAGAAACACTGAGACTAAAGCAAGTCCTGAGAGGACGTCTTAATGGCAAGAACTGACCTATCAATATCTGGTCATCAGAAGAAATCCTGCTGGCATAAGAAACTGCCAAACTAGCAGATAAAAGTCACCCTGTCAAGGAAGATTCTTATAAAGAATTCATCTCCAAACCAGCACCCTGAGACTGTACATGAAGCAGATGGGAGATTGAAGACAAGCGGGCGCCAGAGCAGCTTTCCAAGATGAAAATCAAAGATCCAGGAGTTTTCCTTCTAAGTATTTTTATTGTAAATGCCAGGTGATACAAAAAAAGTACAAATAAGCAGAAATACACCAAATACCAGAAACCAACAAAGACAAAGATCTTAATTCAAGTTATCACATGTGGAAACAGAAATTCAGAAATATCAGGAAGATGGCTCCAAGTGATAGCGTGCTCAGTGAAAACCGCAGAAATCTGAGGATGAGGACCAAGAAGTGTCATGAATGTTATCACCAGCAGATAGAAGTTGATCCTGACTGTGGCTGAAGCTGGAATGAGCCACATTACAGTGTGGAGTAGGATGGCAGGAAGAGCATGGAACGCCACGACCAAGCAAGAGACATGATGTACACAAAAATCTGTGTTGAGTTTAGGCTGGAAGTCCAATAGTCAAGATGGAAAACACCTCAGAAAGAGGCTGATATGGATCTATGGTTTTAGAAAGTGTCACAGGTTGAAGAACCGTAAAAAATATGGAATTTTATTTACCCCAAATATGATTCACATTTCTCAAATTACAAAGTCCATTAAAGGGGCCAATGAACAAAAAAATATATATGTAAGAGCAAAAATTAGACAAGAAAATCCATCAAATTCAATAATTTAATAATAAAAACATGAAACTGACCTAAAGGTACATTAGATTCTGGCTTATCAGACCATTAACACAACATAATACAACAAACAACGTTGTCTTGAATAAACATAAATCTTTCATTTGTTCACTTAAAAGAGGTGTAAAAAGTCAGGCCCAGGGGCCGGATCCGGCCCTCGGTTTATTTATAACCGGCCCCACAAATCATTTTATTTTCTTAATGATATTGAAAGTTATTTAAGGTTTAGGTTGATTTATTCTGGATCATCATCATCATCTTTATTTATAAAGCACTTTAACACAATTTGAAAATTGAAACAAAGCGCTGAACATTAAAAACTAAAAAGCGTAAAAAAACAAATGTAATAAAATAAGTGAATAAAGATAAAAACAACATAATAAAAGGTAAGAACATGATAAAAGAAAACACAGAAGGTAAAAAACACACAATAAAATTTGAAAGTAAAATCAGAGCAACATCTCATATGTGAATAAAAGCCTGGCTATAAAAATGAGTCTTCAGTCTAGTTTTAAAAATGGACAGGGAAGTGGCTTGTCTAATATTTAGTGGCAAAGCGTTCCAGAGCTTTGGAGCACAGACAGAAAAGGCTCGTTCCCCTCTGCATTTCCTTTTGGACCTCTGGATGAATATTTCTGTCTGTTTTTATTCATATTAATGTAACAAAATTTATGTTTTAAAACAATTTTGTTTTTTTATGTATCTAATAAATGTTTTTTCTGTTTGACCCGCATCTTACTGTGTGTTTTGGGTTTTGGCCTCCTGTGCGATTCGAGTTTGACACTTAAAAGAAATGAACCTCCATGTCTCCCCTAGAAATGAACCATCAAATACTTGACTCTGTAAACAGACATGAAAGTGTTAAACAAGAATAGGCGATAGCATGTGTAGGTATGGGCATTATGACACCAAAATGTCTTAAAACAGCAGAATTTGAGAGTAAATCAAGAGCATATTAATGAATCTTCAGTCAATTAGTCAACCAATTAAACTATCAACTAATAAACCATTTTTCAAAAGTAGCACACAGTGCAACACACTTAAAAATATATAATTGACTGAAAATATTTAACTTGTTCAGCCCCTTTTTCCTCTGACACCTCCCATATTCCACTGAAAAAGTAAAAAAAAAATGACATTCATATTTTTTTAAGTAAAATAAACAAATTGATGTACATAAATCCGTATTATTTGAAGGTGAAACAAGTATTGTGGAGAGTAAAAAATGTAAAATAAATATGTAAACACTGCGTGAGTTCAAAAGTGTGTCCAATGAGTTTTTTTTAGTGTTTTATATTTATTTATTCTCCTGAGACATTTCCTCTGGATGAATCACAGACTTCCGCAGTGTGTCAGGATCAGACTGGTCACGTGATGAAGTCACGTGGCTTTGAGGAAGCTGCAGTGTTTACCTGAACGTTTAGCTCTCCACTGCGACACCTAGAGCGCATCTTTTTATTGTATCTTGATTATTTTACTCCCACTGGGCGCTTTTGGAAGATGAACTCGTCTTTTCCCCGGTTTCGGTCCCGGTAATGTCCCCGTTCAGCCCCGCTATGGCGTCTTCGAGCTACACCTGCATCCAGGACGAGAGCTCAGGTCAGTGAACGCAGCACTGGGCTGTATCTGAGGTTCTGGTTCTGGCTTTGAGGCAAAACAATATTTTGATATATTTAGAGGGAAAAAAACGTTCTTTTGGTGGGTTTTACGCACTAATGAATCAAACTAGAAATAAAGGGAAACAATGAATACATATTTTTTCATCCTTACTAAAAATGTCAAGAGAACACTACTGATTACCCAAGTTAAAAAGGCAGTTATTTTACTATTTCAATAATTATTAGAAAAAATATGCTATTTCTCTGTTATAATAGAGGATCAACCTTACCAAAAGCGTAGATCTCCTTGCTTAGGACTATTATAAATAAACGTGTTATTGATGCCTGATAGAAAATAGTGTAAATAAAAACAGAGCAGGTGAATACAGCTCTAGTTAAAGTAACCAGTGAGGTGCAGATACATTAGTCCCAGGACTACAGTTGTTTAAAATTACTTTACTAAATGTGGAATTGATTTATTTCAATTAAACAAAACAAAAAAGTCTAAAAGAAAACAAATGCGTGCTGGCTCTAAAGACTAAAGAAAAAACAACTTTCTGGGCAAAATTTACTACAAAGCAACATGTACTGTGAATATATTTATTTAAATCTCATTATCCTACCTTGCGTTATATTTCTATAAATAAATATAACACATACAAAGCAGCTCATATAGCATATAGAGGTGTATAAAAAACAAACAGAACAAGCATCCATTACCATGACGACAGAGTCAGATTTCACTTTTTTATCCTGCTGCCATGGTAACATCTCTTTAGATGCTGATCTAGCCTCTAAATTAGCACAGCATGCTCACACTGATGCTTTTACTTTGAAAAATATGTTCATTTCTGCCCTACACTTTTATATTTGCTGATTCAGAAATGATTGAAATCCATTTTTTTTCCCAGAGAAAGATCGGTTGCTCTCCTCTCCAACCACCTATGGGTCCCGGGATCCGTGTAAAAGTGGGAGCCCCCGTCCCAGCAGCCTCCACCAGCATCTACAAGATGAGGAAGAGGAGGAGGAGGCTCTGAGGAGGAAGCTCAAGTACTTCTTCATGAGTCCGTGTGACAAATATCACGCTAAGGGCCGCAAGCCGTTCAAACTGGGCCTGCAGCTGCTGAAAATCATCACCGTGACGGTACAGGTGGGTGGAGCTCCGTCACTTTAAGGGTGGCGAGGGATATGTTTAACTTTTTTTCTGCTTCGGTTCTTAGCTGGTGCTGTTTGGCCTGAGCAACCAGATGGTGGTGACCTTC
Source organism: Oryzias melastigma (assembly GCF_002922805.2). Taxonomy (NCBI): domain Eukaryota; kingdom Metazoa; phylum Chordata; class Actinopteri; order Beloniformes; family Adrianichthyidae; genus Oryzias; species Oryzias melastigma. The sequence continues at coordinate 21,197,907 of NC_050519.1, read as the reverse complement.
AAAGAGGAAAACACAGCCGCCTTTAAGCACCTCTTCCTGAAGGGTTACCAGGACAACGCCCCTCAGGCTGTGCACACGCAGGCCGAGCTCTACAGCCACATCAACTACACCTTAGAGCGGGTACGTCTGCATGTCGTTCATGGTGGAAGAAATGAGTTTTCTTTAGCTCACGTGTCAAAGTAAAGGCCCGGGGGCCGGATCCGGCCCTCTGGGTAATTCTATCTGGCCCTCCAGATCATTTTACTTTATTGATGACCCGATGTTATCTTGCGCTCATTTCTAACTTGTGCAATTTTGACAAAATATATTTTTATGGAGAGTAAAATATTGAAATAATATTTCTGCCTTTTTATTATTCATAATTATGTTAAAAAGTTACCATTTTAAAGTTTTAAAAAATTTGCATGCTGCCAGCTTTTTGGACTATTTTGGCATTTACTAAAAGATTTTTTTAGGTTATTTTGGAGTTTAGCTAATATTTCAGCTACATGCTAGAGGTTTTGGCTAACGTATGTTCTTTTTTTGTTTCTGAGGCTGTTTTGGAGTTTAGCTAATATGAACATGCTAGCTGTTTTGGCTAATTTAGGCTTTGTTTTCAGTTTTTTCAGCTATTTTGGAGTGTAGCTAATATTTTTGCTACATGCTACCTGTTTTGGCTATTTTATCCATTTTTTTGTTTTTTAAGCTGATTTGGAGTTTAGCTAATATTTCAGTTAAATGCTGGCTGTTTTGGCAAATTTAAGCTTTTTAAACGTTTTTTAGGCTGTTTTGAAGTAAGGCTAATTTTTATGCGCTAGCTTTTTTGGCTAATTTAGGCATTTTTTCAAGTTTTATAGGCTATTTTAAAGTTAGGGTACTTTTTTTTAGCTACATGCTAGTTGTTTTTGCTAATTTAAACTTTTTTTTGTTGTTGTTTAGGCTATTTTAGCTAATATTTCAGCTACATTCTTGCTGTTTTGGCTAATTTAGGCTTTTTTCAGTTTTATAGGGTATTTAGAAGTTAGGCTACTTTTTTTTAGCTACATGCTAGTAGTTTTTTAGGCTGTTTTAGCAAATATTTCAGCTACATTCTAGCTGTTTTGGCTAATTTAGGATTTTAAAAAGTTTTTTTAGGCAATTTTGAAATTTAGATAATATTTCAGCTACATGCTAAATTCAACTTACAGCATTCACACTAGCATTATCACAGGTAATGCTATATATCCAGTTCATAATTATGTTAAAAAGTTACGGTGTTGAAGGTTTAAAAATGTAGTTTTAGAGTGTTGAATAAATGTTTATCCTGTTTGTCCGCAACCTAATTGTGTTTTGGATTTTGGCCCCTTCTGCGATTGAGTTTGACACTCCTGCTTCAGCTGATCTCTGATTGTTTTGTTCAGTACTTGACGCTGCCGCAGATCGCTCTGGGGCGTTACGCATATGTGATGGGAGTCGGTGTGAAAGGCCGCGCCCTCTCCCTCTGCCAGCGCTACTTCAGGAGAGGCAGCATCGAGCCGGTCAACGACACCTTTGACATTGACCCACATGTTCTCACAGGTCGGAACATTTTTATCAAATGTCACTGAGTATTTGGGATCTTTTTAGCAAAAATCGGAAACCTGTGTCGTTTTGTAGGACAGGGTTTTTCAACCTTTTTGAGCCGAGTTACACACACCAATAACCAAAAGTGTAAACAAAGGAAAACTCTGTAGTCTGTTATGGTGAGCCGTCACTGCACAATCTCACATGCATTTTACTGTATTAACTGAGGCACAAAAACCTTGAAGTTGCAGCTGTTTTTCCTAAAAGCTGTGATAGTCGTCAATAGGAATTTTCAACTAAATTAGTTTAAAGTTTACCCAGGTTGTTTCCCCTCTAGTTTATTACAATGCAAAAACATGTAACCACAAAAAAACAAAAAGAAAAACAAATAAAAACAATATTTTTTTTCTTAATAGTGATTTATCTATTAAAATGGTTTATGTTGTTTAGCAACTGCGATTTTTGAACAATTATATAATGATAAAATGCTTGATAAGTTTAACTTTAATAAAAAAAAAACTTTTTTCCGATTGAATCAATTCTTTTCAATTTAGTTTAAATGTGTCTGTTGTCAATTTAACCAAAATCCTGATTCTTATTACTTTTCTTTAAACTTGACTTCAAATTTGTGTTTGTTTTGTTTCATGACAGTTACCAGCGGTGCAGTGAGAGATGCTGTCACTTTAACGCGATGCATCATGGGAGATGTAGTGTTATTGGTGGGACCGAAGCTGGACAGACTCACGTCTTTAACTTTTATTATTTTATCCGGCAGGAAGTAACACAGCAAAACATGATCTTGAGCTGCTATTTTTGTTGGGAGAAACTTTAAGCCAACCAGGAAGTAAAGACATTAACCATGTCTGATAGGTTAGACGGATGACGTATTGCTCAAACCTCCAAAAATGATTGGTGGAGAGAGATTAAGGAGCGGGACTTCTCAAAAACAACTATCGGCTGCATCGCAGGACCGTCCTTTTATCAAAAATGTCTCTAATAGAATCAAATAAACACAAGGAAAAACAGTATTTTATGATATTTCATATTTCTCACTACTCTGTTTTATCTGGGTCTTTTGGGATGAACACAGAGCTGATATCCTGGTGATGATAAATGTTTTTAGGTCAGGGAAAATTAACAATTTCCCACGGAACACCTGACAAACTCCCACGGCACACTGCTTGAAAAACACTGTTGTTGGACATCGTTTCTGCAGAGCAGCAGGAGTTTTATTAAAAATTTGCCTTAGACTTGTGGGCCTGCTGACATGGAGTAACCCCGCCCCCTTTCCAGTCACCCATCTGTTTACACTCTCTCCTGGTTGCTTACAGCCTCTCACATCCAAAACAAAGACGTTCATGGATCGATTGTCTATAACTGGATGTATCGGAATGGAGCTGAGAGCTTGTGGAATGCTCAGCATGTTTGTGACATCACAAATACAATCTTTTTCAAACTTCCTTTTTGCTCCTGATTCACAACAATTTAAATAAAGAAATACTCAGAAATGCAGCTTTAACCTTAATTGTCTTTATATATGTGCTCCATAATCTGAAAATTACTACAAGAACATGTTAAAAACACCAAAAAACACGTTTTGAAATCCTAGTGGGATCAGATTGATCTCTGACTGAACTTGAAACATCTCAACCGTCGTGTTTATTTTTAGCATTTTTTTAGAAGCAGTGTGTCATTTTGGGAATGGAAATATTTGCGTGCACCTGCTGGTTTGGCAGAGATGCTCAGCTCCAAAATAGTTTTTAGATGTCGAAGGAAAGCGATTCTACGTTTCAAGGACGATGTGATGCAGGAATCACATGAAGCATTACTTCCTCATGCGGCGTGTTTCACTTCCCTCTGGAATATTCTCTGGTTTTCTTGTGTTCCAGATTGCCTTGGAGTGAATCCGGCCACAGAAGATTCCACTCCGGAAAATGGCGACATCCAGAACTACACCCTTCAGTTTTCCAGGTTAGGTTTGGTCTGAAACGTTCCTCTGAGGTTTCACGGTGAATCCTGGAGCTCATCTGCTGCGTTCATGCTCCTCCAGGCTGATCAATGTAACCATCGACTTCCAGCTGAAGGCCATCAACGTTCAGACCGTCCTCAACAATGAAATCCCAGACTGCTACACCTTCGCCATCACCGTGAGTCCCGTTTCCTGTTATGAAAACCTCTTCTGCTGCAGAAAATGTTGCAGAAACTTATATAATCAAAGGAAATCTGTCAAACATTTAGGCCTCATTTATTGTAATAAAGTAAGGAAAGAAAAAAACCTCAAGAATAATAGATTCTACAGATCAATACCTTCTACAAAAATTAAATATATAGAATCTAAAAGAATCTAAAATACTTACAACCAAAGTGTTTAGATGTAAACACAAGCCAACTACTAGATTTATTTCATTCTATGATGAAAAGAATGCTAATGAAAAAGTCAATTTACAGCATTTACCATAAGAATATTACATTTTATTTTGAAAGTGCTTTCCAAAACAATAAAGGAGACTGTACAATGTGATAAAAACAGTAAAGATAAACTGTAGAAATCCCAGAGAATTTTTTATTTTTAAAGATAACAGCCTTAAATTAAAACTTTATATTTATAGAAACAGTATGTTTTCAGCAAAACTTTTACTTTGAAAGCTCAAGTCTGGCTTTGTAACTAATTTATAGCACTAATTTTACTTGTTTGTATGTGTGTGTGTGTTTTTTGTTAGATTCTCATGGACAATAAAGCACACAGCGGCAAAGTTAGGATCAGTCTCCACAACCTGGCCACCATCCAGGAGTGTAAAGACCCCAACGTGTCCGGACACGGTGAGTGGTGTGGGAGCCGGATCAATTCCGTCATGTTTCGTTGATCCCTGTCTCCTGTCCTCCTGCCAGCGGAAAGCTACGCGCGGGAGTTCTTTGACTGCCTGGTGGTGCTCGTGTGCGTGTTGTCCCTGCTGCTGTGCGGCCGCTCCATCCTCAGAGGAATCCTCCTTCAGCACGTGAGCGAGGCTGATCCAAATCTCCTCCGTTTGGAGCGTCTGATCATCAGCTTCCTCTCCCCATCCAGGAGTATGTGCAGTTCTTCAAGCACAAGCTGGCTCGCAGCGTGAGCTGGGGGGACAGGATGGAGTTCATCAACGGCTGGTACATCCTGCTGATCGTCAGCGACATGTTCACCATCGTCGGGAGCTTCATCAAGATTGGGATAGAGTCTAAGGTACCCAGCACTGCTAGTGGGAGAGGCTGCTTCCTAAATGTACACAGAAATGAGCGTCTGTTTTTGTGTTGTTTCTGGGTTGTAGACTCTGTCCTCCTATGACGTGTGTGGGATTCTGCTGGGAACCTCCACCCTGCTGGTGTGGGTGGGAGTCATCCGCTACCTCAGCTTCTTCCAGAAGTACAACGTATGATGAGCCCTCATTCGGTTTGGTTGTAGAGACAACCTTGAATCACATCCCATGTGTGTGTTTGATCTCAGATCTTGATTGTGACTCTGCGGGCCGCCTTCCCCAACGTCATCCGCTTCTGCTGCTGCGTGGCCGCCATTTATTTAGGATACTGCTTCTGTGGGTGGATTGTGCTCGGCCCGTATCACACAAAGGTACTGCTCTGATAAAAAAGATGTTTTTTGGTTTTTAGTGTGTTTTTGTCTTCCAAGATGGAAGATATATGCAGAGAATTAGGTTTAAAATTGTTTTTCTGAGTATGTCTTCATTCAAATTGTTGTGAATCAGGATCAAATGAAAAAAATACCATTTGGAATAGATCACGTGTCTAGATCAAGCCCTGGGGGCCGGATCTAGCCCTTCAGATCATTTTATTTTATTGTTATTAATGACCCAATTTTATCTTGCGCTTATTTCTAACTGGTATAATTTTGATAAACTATATCTTTGTGGAGAGTAAAATATTGAAAGTTATTTAAGGTTTTAGTTGATTTATTCTGGAATATTATTCTTGCCTTTTTATTATTCATAATTATGTTTAAAAAATTACAGTTTTAAAGTCTTTAAAATTGGCATTCTGCTAACTTTTTGGACTATTTTGGCATTTACCTCGATTTTTTTTAGGCTATTTATAGATAGCTAATATTTCAGCTACATACTAGCTGTTTTGGCTAATTTAGGCTTTTTTCAGTTTTATAGGCTGCTCTGAAGTTAGACTAATATTTATTTACTAGCTGTTTGGGAAAATTTAGTTTTTTTAATTGTTTTTTAGGTTGCTTTGAAGTTAGGTTAATATTTACATGCTAGCTGTTTTGACTAATTTCGTTTTTTTTTTCATTTTTTTAGGCTATTTTGAAGTTAAGTTATTTATTCAGCTACATGCTAGCTGTTTTGGCTAACCTAAATTTCTTTTTTTAGGCTAATTTGGCATTTAGCTTATATTTTAGCTTGCTATCAGCTTCACCATTTTCAGCTATCATCTTCAGCGTTTTTAACCATTCAGTGGCCAAATCAGCTTACAGCATTCACACTCCCCACACTTCCCAGAAGAACTTCATGTTTTCCCTTTTTCACCACATGTTTTAGTCATTCGTAGCACAGGTATACTGTACATTCTTGAGTGAATTCCTGCTACATCTTTGGGTGGAAGTCTCTTATCCCTTTCAAGTGGGAAATTATAAAAGGAAATGTAACTTGACAATAAAACATCAGCATTATGCTTTTCTAATGTCTGATTTAGAAAATGTAACACTTTAAAAATTGATTCAAAGGTATTTTCTTTCATTTTTGGGGGGTTTACAGTTATGCAGTTATGTTGGGATGTCATCATCTCCGTCCTGAATCCCTGAGGTGGTTTGTGTGCCCACAGTTCCGCTCCCTGTCCACGGTGTCGGAGTGTCTGTTCTCGCTGATCAACGGGGATGACATGTTCGTCACGTTTGCTGAGATGGAGCAGAGCAGCACCCTGGTGTGGATCTTCAGCCAGGTCTACCTGTACACCTTCATCTCCCTCTTCATCTACATGGTGCTGTCGCTCTTCATCGCTCTCATCACCGGAGCGTACGACGCCATCATGGTACTGACACCTCCTTGGGTTCAGAGTCCTCAAGATCGTTTGGCCCAGGGGTCCCCAAACTTTTTCTTGTGAGGGCCACATAATTGTTTTCTTCTTCGATGGGGGGTCGGGGTCAGTTTGTAGGCGAACAGAAAAAGTGTAAGGCCCGATCCAAATTCTCCCCTTCTCCCTTCCCCTTAGCCCTCCCCCTTGATTTGGAGTGGCAGTTAAAGTCAAAGTTGTGTCCAGAATTATTATTTTTTAAGTTTCATACTCCAAACAGAGGGGTCCAAATTCTGCTATCGCGAGAGTAAACCGTGTCGCACTGAGAAGCTCTTTTCTTCCCTTTGGTGCGCTCTGAACCACAGCAGTTTACATTTAATTGATGACGTCATTGAACGAAAGTCACGTCCGAAATATTAGACACTATTTTTTCATCACCCTCCATTTGGAGCAAGCATGGAAGGATAAACGAAGGGGGAGGGCTAAGGGGAAGGGGAGAATTTGGATCGGGCCCAACAATCTCAGCCTAAATGTAAACATTTACGGTTTTCCAGAAAGCCACACAAAGCCAAATTTTTAAATAATTCATTTCTGTAATCTTCACAGAAAAAAACAATGCTAAAATGTTTTAAAAACGACATATATACGTAGCATTACCTGCGATAATGCTAGTATGAATGCTTGAATCTGAATGTAGCTGCTGAAGACGCTAGTGCTAATAGCTGAAGATGCTGAAATTGATGACTGAAACTGCTGAAACTAATAGCGGAAAACGCTAAAGCTGATAGCTAGCTTAAATATTAGCGAAATGGTAAATTAGGCTAAAAAACTGAAAACAATTCTAACTTAGCCAAAAGAGCTAGCATGTAGCTGAAATACTAGCTAAATGCCTAATTAGCCAAAAAGAAAAACTGGTGAAAAAGCCCAAATTAGCCAAAACAGCTAGCATGTAGCTAAAATATAAGCTAAATGCCAAATTAGCCAAAAAATGGTAAAATGTCTAATTTAGACAAAATAGCCAGGATAAGGGTAAAATATTAGCAAAATACAACAAAAACTGAGACAACTGCAAAATTAGCCAAAACAGCTAACTTGTGGCTAAAATATTGTATTATAATACGTATATAATATAATCTTCCTGATCGGAAGATTGCAGGTTCGATTCCCGCCTTGCCCGCCCATGTGTCGAAGTGTCCTTGGGCAAGACACTGAACCCCGAATTGCCTCTGGTGGGAGGTTGGCGCCAGTGTTCGGCACCAGTGTGTGAATGGGTGAATGGGTGAATGGGTCTGTGACTGTGAAGCACTTTGGGCCCTCGACGGAGAGTAGAAAGCGCTATACAAGTATACGCCATTTACCATTTACCATATTAGCTAAACCCCAAAATCGCCTAAAAATCCGTAGGAACTGCCAAAACATTTGAAAAGCTAGCATAAAAAGAGCTGAATATTTTACTATCTGATTGAGCAAAATAGTTGGAAGAGCTGAATAGCTATGGACGTCCAAAAACCGTACAGAAAAAAAAATTAAGAACTAAAGAAAAAGTGAATGACTGTAAAGGATTCACACTGTTAAACTAATAAATATTCTATCCTCTCCTGTCATAGTTCAGACTGCAGACGGGTGAATAAAAAGTTTCAGTCTGTGTGGTTCTTGATTGGCGTTTCTGATAGTGTGTGGGGTCAAGGAGGTGGGCCGTAGTTTGGGGAGCCCTGGTTTAGCCTTCTGAGCAGCTTCAAGAGTTTACTTGGTTTTTCTAGCAGAAATCCGTCATTTGTTGCCTTTGTTTCAGGCTCAGACGCAGGAGCAGGTCCGCATCACCGATCTGCACGCATTCATCGCACAATGCACGGACACGCCCTGTTCTGGCAAATTCCGAGGGCCTGAGGGGCCGTCCTGCTCCTTCCTCTGCTGCTGTGAGTGAGGAGGAGGAGGAGGAGGAGGAGGAGGAGGAGGCTGTCTTTGAAGCTCCATATTTTCACTTCAGTGACAGCTGCCTTCGACTGCCTTTTCCAGGCGCTCAGCAGGGACAGCAAAGAGCGTCTGAGGAGCGAACTAACCCACTGACCTTGGACCACAATGTCTTTGAATTTTGTCTTTAAATTTGTGCCGGGAGGGCGGAGTCTAAGGCCCAATTACCTGCCTCAGCTTTTGTACCGTATGAATAATTCATGTGGTCTTTCTTCGTTGTCAGACGGCTGGAGCACAGGTGACCAGTAAGGGTACACAAGTCAGTGAATACACACTTTAGTTTACTCGTTTGTGCAGCTTTTCACGTGTGCCTGTCAGTGATGTAAATAATGCACAGAACTCTGATCCTAGAACAGCTTTCAGAGTCAGACCGGCAGGAGAAAAGAGCGTTATCTGGAGGTCTGGAGTGCATTCGCTTGAGCAGCTTTTCCATTCAAGGCCGCTCCTCCTCTTGTGTTTAATTTGCCGGCTCTTCATCCTCTTTGTTCCCCTCATCCCGCGGCTGGAAGGAGATGATGGCTGCACACGGAAGGACGAGTCCCGGAGCCAACTGTTTACTTGGTCATTAATATTTATGAGCTGCAGCGCCGGCGGAGAGGATTCTAACCGGCACCCGTTGGGGAGTATCCATGTACTGGAAGACAAAACTTTCATGTTTGAGAGTCGCACATGATTCTGGAGTGTAATTACACAGAAAACTGCCTGTTTCTGCAGAAAAACAGAATATAATTTTAGTTTTTTTATTTGAGGACGGTGCTCAAACCTTCAGACTTTTAAGTTAAAAATCATTTTAGACTCTCAACACATTTTTGTAAAAAAAACATTATAAATATTCCATGTTTTTGGATGTTCTTGTGATATTAGGGTTTAATATACTGTGTGAATAATTATACTAAAAATAATGTCCAGTATTTGCATTTTGGTTGTGCTTTAGTGTAATTCACTGACATTTAGGTGAGATTAAAAAGGGTAATTTATTTATTTTATCTCACATGTAGGAGTTTGTCTACAATCCAGCATCCTTCAGGCAAAAACACACTTCTAGTGTCTACTTGATGTTGTCTTTTTTCTGCCATTTTTGTGTTCTTTAAAGCAGTCTGTGTCTAAAAAGAGGAATTTTATTATTATTGTTTTTTTAATCTTTTATTTATTTTTTTCTTCATGGAATGTTCTGGTGCAGCTTCAGTTAAATTATTGTACATAAAGGGATGCAGTGAAATGTTGTTCATGGACAGAACTACTTCCTTTGCCTGATTTTGTTCACACTTTTCTGATTTTTCTCCATCATTTCAAAGAACAACCTAAAAGGGAAGCATGTGTTGAGTTTGTACAGCTTTAGAATCCACCTAAATAAACTATCAAAGCACTAAAAGTTTTAATGTTTCTCAGCTTGTCTTTAATCATATCCATAGTGAAATTTTAGCTTTGGTTCATTTAGATATTTTGTGCTTTCTTGGCAAAAATATCATTTACAAAAGAGAAGATTAAAAAAGAAACACTTTTGCATCTTTATGTACTTCACACCAGGCAATGTCATGGTTTAGGTCTTACCTGCGAGGTCAAGATGATATGTAATAAATAGATAATGTGAGATCTGCCACTGGTAAAACCGGAATCCCCCAGGGCACCTCACTGGGGCCATTTCTCTTCTACGTGTACTGAATCAACTGTCCAGTGTGTGCCCTAACATCAGCCTTCAGATGTATGAGGATAACACTGTGCTCTGGTCATTGTTTATTTGTTTTTTTTATATTGCTGCTATTCTCTTTTTATTCTTCATTTATGGTTTTTGTAAAAGCTCCTCTAGGGACAGGTGTTGATAATGCAATTTTAATGTTATTTTTCTTCATGTATGTCCTCCATCATGAAAAAAGTGCTACAAGAACATGTCAAAAACACAATTTTCATTAGAGAGGGTCTTTAAAAAAATCCTGAGCTCGGGGTCACTAAAGGAACCTTATCATAGTTTCACCATCAGTCACTACTAGAGGGGGCAGCTTGTTTCTTTTTCTGCCACCAGCCCACCAATCACAGGAAATCAATACAATGAAAAGCTGTGCAAAATGGACAGGAAGGAAAAGACACGTGCACTCTGGGGAGGCAGTCTAAAACATTAACCACATTAAAGTTTAACTATGCTGAGCCAAGCACTTGACCTTGAAGTCCCCATTATCAAAGACAGCTAAACAAGCTAAATGGAGGAGGAGATGGAAAAGACAGAATAATGATTATGCAAATAGGAGCTCACAAAGGGAAGTGCACGCTCACTTACAGGCGTGTGGGAGTGGTGTCAGTGTCTGATATGACAAGCTCCTGCATGCATTATCCTGAAGGATGCTCACAAGCAGCTGGTCAGTCTGCTGCAGACAGCAGCTTTGGGGTCAAAGACTCGTTACGTTTGACCTCATTAACAAACCTACATTCAGATTTCCCTTTATTTTAACGCTACAAACAGATTTGACCCACATGCTCTCAAAGAGCACACGTCTTTGTGTGATGATGATCCAATAATGAGGTTTTCTTGTGAGCAGTTTGCATGTCGGTGAGTGTGGAGGCCTCCTGCATGCTAATGACATGCAGCGCTGGGACCTGGTGATCTTCAGGGAGCCTGTTTTGTGCTCTGCAGCTGCATGTGAATAGATTCCTCACACCCTTCTGTAATGTGATGATATTTGTGAGGAAGCCACTTGTGGTGATCTGATGGGATGGGTGTGTCTACGATATTCAAACCTGAGTGTAATCTGACTCCTCACGGTAGAATAAACGAAACCCAAGCAGGAGCGAGCCCATTTCTGGCTAACTAACCCGTGTTGTGTAAGTGTTTGTGAAAAGGTAGCCGACTCTTGACCAGAGGCCAGCTTTTTTTTTTTTTTGTGGTGGGGGGGATTGACTGAGTGCCAGTCCCTTTCGTGCTGTGACCGCCCCAGCTGGAAAGCGAGCAGTGAGGGAAAAAAACAATGAGATAAATAACAGGGGAACTGCGTGCCGGGGTACACAGCCCGGCCCCTTCCTGCCTTCTCTCCGGCTCGCCATCGCCGGTGTGAAAAAACACCTTCCTTTCTTTGTTGCTCCCCGCTGACCTTGCCAATACGTCCGTCGGCTTCCATTTGGCGGGCCCTGAACGCCCCGCTGCACACCTTCTTCTCCTGAATACAGTTGCAGTCAAACCTGCAGGCTGTGCACATGTTGACCCCGTTGGGGGGCCTTTTTGAAACACCAGATTGAGTCTGTGGGATTTTACAAAATGTGGTAGCACCTAACTGCCAGAAGCTGATCATTTTTCTGAGATCCCAGAGTGCCATGAGGTCACTCCCAACAAGCCAAACAAAGCTTCCTCTGGAAATCTGACAAAAGAGATAAACAGAAACCAGGAGATAAGCTTTGTTTTCCCGCAAACGCCCTCCTGCAAAATCAAATCTGGTGGATGTAGTTTTGGGATGAAGAAAATAAATCCCAACCCCAGCGAAGCAGCACACAAAAGGGCTGGCTCATCCAGACAGGCGCAGAGGGCTGCTGGGAGCTGAGCATGCAGCGCCGCAGACAGACAGACAGATGAAGAGGCAGGCGGCGTGCCCACCCAGACTGTCTCTGATGGAGAGCTGTGCTCTGGAGAGGAGCTCAGAGACAAAAGACGTCCAAAAATAAGCTCCTAGCCGTCCAATCACGACCCAGCAAAGGTCCTGATTTAAATCATTTTTTCTCTCAACCACTATGTCTTCCAGCTTCAGATCTGTTTCTTCCGTAATAGATAAAATATTGGAAGAGAGTTTGTTTAAGGAGCATTGAAGGATTCTGCAGCCTTCATGCAACAGTAGCATGAAGGCAGACAATGCAGACAACTTGTGGCATGCGGTGTCACACTGGTGCACAAGTGTGTGCGCATGAATGTGTGTGTAGATGTGTGCAGTCAGGCATGGAGAATGAAAGAAAAGGGTTTGAACGGTGGAGTAAAAGGGCTCCAGGGGCCCGGGGGGGCAGGGCAACAGACAACTGGGAGAAACTCGGACAAGAGAGTAGGGTGACTTGCAAGAGGTGACATCATCCTTGATTTGAATAATCCCCCAGCCTGAGAGGTGATTGGCTGTTCCTGAAAAAAGAGAAGAGTTCCTCTGCTATTCGCTATTCAGCCCTTTCAATTCTGGCATGGCGCGCTGTCTGCTGAATGCGCCATTCAAGGGATCACAGGAAACTCTGGTTTTGGAGTAAAAAGAAATCATCTTTTGGGCATATGCATTTCAGGAAACTGACATATTTAAACCTTATTTCTTGCCCTGAATTATGAGATAGGGTGTGTTGCACGTGCACTCTATTACCACATGGTGAGACGTAGATGGAGAGGAGGTCATGACCTTTGTTGCCCTCATGCAAATGAAAGCCCTGCTCGCCTCATTTAGGTGTTCGTTCACTTTAGATTGAATAAAAGCAAATTTTGTCACGATAATTTTTTTTTTCCATGGCTATTCTTAAATGTTAATCTATTATTAGTTTCTAGTGAAAAACAGTTAATAGATGGCAAATCAAACAAAACAATTGAGTTCAGGGTGATGCGCAAACTGGATGTAAAGTAGACATCTTAACCATCATTAGCTTTAAACTAACTAAAAACTAGGTATATAGCATTACCTACAAAAATGCTAGACTGAATGCTGTAAGCTGAATTTAGCCGCTGAAGATGCTCGTGCAGATGGCTGAAGATGCTGAAATTGATAGCTAGAAATGCTGAAGCTAATTACTGAAAATGCTGAAGCTGATAGCCAGCTAAAATATTTGTTAAATGCCAAATTAGCCACTGAAAAAGCCTAATGTAGCCAATACAGCTAGCGTGCAGATGAAATATTAGTTAAACTTCAAAATAGCCTAAAAAAAAAAGCCTAATTTGGGCAAAACAGCTAGCATGTAGCTGAAATATTAGCTAAACTGCCTAAAAAATCTTAAATGAATGCCTAAATAGTCCAAAACGCTAGCATAAAACCAATTTAACTTTCAACTTTATTACACTCTGACTCTATATAATATAAAGTAGCGACAAATTGTCAATTAAATTAGTCGTTAACTATTTTAATAGCCGATTAGTCGACTAATTGTGGCAGCCCTATGCATAATTCGAAGTAACAAAAATAATTTTACATTTTGGGAGATATTTTGAATTTGTTAATTAATATTTTCCTATTCAAATTATTGTAAAAATTGAATAATTTGTTTATTTTTTAAATCTTTAAATAACACAAAATTATGAATGTGGATTTCACAGTTTATTTGAAATTTTGACAAATAAAGTCACTTTAGGACAAACGAAATATATTTTACTTGTTGATAGATATTAAACTTGTAATTAAAAGTTTACATTTGCTTCATAGATTTCAAGGATTATATATTTGACTGGATTTTGTCGCGAGTGTTGAATTTCCGACGTTTCCCGGGGCCCTTGAAGGCACCCCTCTCCTCCTGTCCATCCATCCGCTCACCGGGTTACTATCGCGTGTGGTGAAGAGAAGCGCCACTCTCCTCCTTTCTTCCCGCTGGTGTGCGCGCATCACTCGTGAACGAAGACAACCGGCATCGGTTTTTTCTCGCTCGTGCCCGAATCCGTCCGCCGCGCTTTCGGTCCCGGTTCTGCCCATACCCACTCCTCTGCGTGTTCCGGCTCCGAGATCCCGCCACGGCGGACCGGCTGACGTTGGGCGTAGCTGGGGAGGATTTTTCCCGTGTGCCGCTGCACTGACTCTGGTAAGGTCCAATTCTATTTTTAAGCTAATTTAGCATGCTAACGTCTATGAGTTACCCGCGAATTCGTTAGCTAGTGTTGGTTAAAAAAAACAAAAACAGACTTTTTAATATGTTGTGTGTCGACTGTGACATTCGGCTCCTTTTTTCTACTTATTAACAGCTTTTTTAAAAAGCTGTCCTTTTATTTGTGAAGGAAAATTTCCAAACGTAACGAAAGTGCGGTTTTCTTTTAGTGACATTTTATCTTCTGGTCGTGCGGCTCCTTTTTAGTGAATGCCCCCCGCCCGCCCCGGTGAAAAACGGCTGAAGGGGCGGCGGCAGACAGACAGCATGGTCGCGCAACAGACCGGTTCTCCTTCAACAGGGAGAACTGGGCTTTTTTTTAATGATGGGGGGAGTGATGTGTCCATGTCGGCAAACGCGCCTCTTTGTGCCCGATGGAGGCGTCTTTTCACCCGGAACTTTCTCCTCTTTCGCCTCCCCTCCTCCATCCTCCCTTCCCATTGTTCTGTGATGGGCAAAGTGGAGCTCAGAAATGTCTCAGCCGCCCGGGGGAGGCACACGATTTCATTAAATCCAGCAGCAGCTCCTCACATGCTTTTGATGCAAATCTGCCTTTTAATTTTGATAATCTATCAAAGTGATCATTTCCAGGCTGGAGGGGCTCTTGTCTCAGATCCATTAAGTAGTCCCTGAAGTCCCACCCAAAACATGCAATAAAAGACTTTATCCTTAGCCCAAAACTTAATTCTGCTCCCCCGAGGTGGTGCAGACAGCCTCATAAATTGTCTAAAGCTTAGCAGCCCCAGTGGGACCGGGTCAGCCAATGGTCCAGCGTGATGTTGATGTCATCCCGAGCAAATGGCATCCCAGGGCAACTAATGCTTGCACTTTGAAAGCCGCCTGGGCCACGCCGGGGCTCTGAGACGCTCGGCTCTCCTTTAGTCAGATGTGGGCTTAGCCATCAGCAGGTTGCCCTCCCCCCTGGAGGATGGATGGATGAGCGAATGGCTGACTCACAGTCTTGGTGGAGGAGGCGGGGGGAATGACAGCCAGGGAGCCTAATGCAATCATGTCAAAATTAAATTTAGTGGCCATTAAAAAAGCACACCCTCTTTTAATGAAGTTATTTAGCTGGACTTTGAAGGATTATTAGTTGGAAGATGTGGATTATGACTAGAGGCGGTCTCCGATTTGTCACAAACTCAACCTGGATAAAGCTCTTTCTCAGTGGAAGGCTTTGCTAGTGTCTCTACATGTGTGTGGATGAAATCAGAAATCAGATTTTAATCAAAGGTTTCCCTTAAACCACATGTGTCAAAGTCAAGGCCCGGGGGCCGGATCCGGCCCTCGGAGTAATTGTATCTGGCCCTCCAGATCATTTTATTTAACGGCCCGATGTTATCTTGCGATTATTTTTAACGTGTAGTTTTGACAAAATGCATTTTTATGGAGAGTAAAATATTGAAAGTTATTTAAGATTTAAGTTGATTTATTCTGGAATAATATTCCTATTTAAAATTAGGATAAAAAGTTACAGTTTTACATTTTTAAAAATTAGTATTCTGCTAGCTTTTTGGACTATTATGGCATTTACTAAGATTTTTGAGGCTATGCTAGAGTTTGGCTAATGTTTTAGCGACATGCTAGCTGTTTTGGCCAATTTAGGCTTTTTTCATTTTTAAGGCTATTTTAAAGTTTAGCTATTTTTTTTCAGCTACATCCTAGCTGTTTTGGTAAACCTAAGTTTTTTTTGTTGTTGTTTTTTAGGGTAATTTTTATGTAGCTAATATTTTAGTTGGCTATCAGCTTCAACTTTTTTTAGCTTCTGCCTTTTTAACTATCAATTTCAGCATCTTCAGCAGCCAAATTCAGTTTATAGCCTTCTCACTACCATTATCACTGGTAATGCTATATATCTAGTTCATAATTATGTTAAAAAGTTACAGTTTTAAAGTGTTTAAAATGTCGTTTTAGAGTTTTCAATAAATGTTTATCCTGTTCGGCCTGCGACCTAAGGTGTGTTTTGGATTTTGGCCCTTGTGCGATTGAGTTTAACACACCAGGCTCAAACTGTCATTTAGAGCCATTGATTGTATGCCAGAACTAGACTGAGTGACCCCTCCCCCTGGCATTTCAAACAGGAAGTACCTGCTGGCTCCAAGAAGCCAAAATCCTATAGACTTCTATAGAGAAATGAACAGTTATAACTCAGTCATTCTATTGATAACCATTCTCGATCTGCTACATTTTTATTATAATATATTCTTGCTAATCCTAATTCAGAATATTTTCTTTCTGTAGTATAAGTTTTTCTAGTTATAAACTGGGCAATCAGATACCTCCATAAAAGTCGCAGATCCAAGATTCAAAACGTTTGACAGATTTAGTGTAGTCTGGTTTCAAGTGGTAGGGGTGTGAATCTCCAACACTTCCAGTTAGTGAGAGTGATTGCCATAAAAACATTCCCTCATACTGGATCAGTCCCTGCTTACTGATGTCACCTGGCTCCAACATGGCGCCATCCGTAATGTGGAGAAAAAAAAGGCAACTAAATTAACCTAAATTTGTTGGAGCCGGAAGTAAGCCTCACACTCAGTCCAGTTCTCATATTCAGTCAATGGCTAAAACAGACATATTTGTCTATTTGGTTTCAGTTCTATTGTGCCAAAAATATTGTTCTTGCATCCACTGTCTAAATCTTTGGTCCATTGTCTATGTCTACTGAACGAGTTTATTAAACATGTGTTCATGTCTATGTACTACTGAGCAATATCTTCAGCGTGTCCTGTGCAATGACAGGAGCTAACAACATAATTGTTGCTAAGGAATTTTCTAACGACCACATCCAACAACTATAGCAAATGCAAAGTTTTAAGCATAAAGAAAGCTGAAGAATCACAAAGCAAATGCAAAGCTATCACCAAAGAAGCATGGACATGCAGAAGATACTGCTAAGTAGACACTGAACTCTCATATCAAGGTTTGGGATGCAAAATATCGCCTTGGGGGGCATAAATGGCCGCCAGTTTGAGACCCCTGCTTTACGCATTTGACCAATCGGATTGGCCCCTTCAGGTCGTTGACGCCTGCCTTCTATGTAGACGGGGTGTAATCAATGTTGACTTTTGTTTACAAAAGACTTGCAGTGAAATGTAAATAAGGTATTAGTATTTTTTTTTGCTATTTGTTCATGTATCACAATATTGATCATTGCAAGTTTTCCTCATATCTTGCAGCCCTATTTTCATGTCACTGTTTGCTTATTGCAGCGTCTATTGAGCTATATTTGGCTTTTTTTCATCAAAATAACATGAGAATTATATAAATAATTCTTTCTATTTGAGCTTCTTCTAATCCAGACTGGTGTTTCTGATGTGATTCTGTCCATTTATTGATTTTTATTGTAGGTTTTGAATTCTAATGACCCACGTTGCCCTGAGCTGGCCTCTTGACCCTGAGGGGAGAGATGATAGCTCCACTAATAGACCTGTGTGTCAGCTTGCTGTTAGCCTGAGGACTGGTGTTAGTCGTCGTGTGACTCAGGGCCCCGCCCCCTTGCTCTGATTTACCCCAAGCCTCTGGCCATCAAGCCTTTTTCCTGCTCGGACCAGTGGCCCTTACATTCATTGGCGTCATTATGAAATTGCCACCGTGCTTTGTCGCTCTTTAATCCACGAGAACACGCGCACAATAGTTTCTTGTTTAGAGATTACCACAAACACAAACAGAAAGGCCGACTGTATTTCCTGCTGTTTGCTGGCTGATTGGGGCCTAAGGAAACTGCCGCGGGCGCCACAGCAAATTTGCACAGCGAAGATAAAGCAGAGATAAACACTGCTGTTGTCTCTGCTCCTAGCCTTGATAGCAGCCACGCTCTGGGGTATCACAGTTGTCGGGATGTGCTTTTGGCAGCTGGTGGCGCAGTTTGGGGACTGCGTTTGCCAGCAGCTGCAGTAATTTGCTGTGTTTGGAGGCTGAATTCCTCTGGTGGGAGGATGGATCATGAACGTGGCCTGTTGCTAGGCTTCCAAAGTCTTTTTAATGGTGTATATTGTTCCTGTGGAGAGTGGTAATAGTTGTAATTGGGTATCAGAACTATTGGATTACTTTTGGACTACGGATTGGTTTTGTTTATCTAAAAGGAATCTGAGATTAACCTAGAGATAAATGTGTAATTTCTGAAAAAAATGATTTCTTAGAAAGCTGTTGTTCCTCAGCACTGATCCGGTCAACCACCTAACCTGCCTGCCATCCTGCAAGGGTTCAGATCCCATCTGGGTTCCACTTCAAACAAGAGCTAATCCTCTTATGAACTCAGCTGTTCCACTTTTGTGTGTTGCTTGTTGGTGCTGGGGGGCACAGACTCCCGCAAACGGTTTTGAAAGAATTCTGGAGCCAACCGAGCGTGTCTCTGCTTATCTGTCCAGATGCTTTGGTGCTCCGCCCTCTCCATCTCCGCTCTATCTGCCGTTATTGATCCAAGCCACCAGCTGGTCCTGGGCTGGCTTGATCTTATTTACCCCCAGAGAGGCGCTTGTTTGTGGGCAGACAGCCTGTGATGGACATGATCCAGCAGCATGTTCGAGTTACAAATTAGCCTTCTTGACTGTCCTTTTTTTTCCCTCCTTTTAGCCACATATTCTCTCCTAAAACGCCGTCACCGCTGTCCTCTTTATCACCCAGGGGAGATCTAACATCATTACAGGATCCTGTCCCACTAATGCACTTCCCTGTCTGTGTCCTCCAGTCATCTGGTCATCTCTGGAGCCGGCTCCCTGCTCTCCAGTGATCAGAATCCACAGAGTTGCTGATGGAGTTCTGCCAGGTTACAGTAGAGTTCTTGTGCTTGGGCTGGGGTCTGGTTGTAGTTGAGTTTCTATTGTTTTTAGGCTCGTAGACCCTCCACCCTGCCTCCCCACAGCATTGTGTCGTTTCTGGGACATACTGAGGTCTCTGTTAGCGCTACATACACCTCCCTTGTTTCTATTTGTCTTCTGTCACTCTCTCTGTCTGAACTGGTTGAGGACGGATGAGGTAGACTGTACAAGATTAGCATCTTTCTTTGTCCAGGGTTAACAAGCTCTGTCATGTGTTAATCTGCGTGCCCCCCATGGGGCCAAGTTTCACCCAGCCTGAGAGAGGCAGACAGGGCTGCAGTGTTTGTGAGCATCAAATCTGATGTGAGGGAATGACCTGAAGCATCAACCTACAAGCAATTTAAAGTTAAAGTCATTTTATTATTTTTGATTTTTTTTATTTAATGTTAGTAAAATTCAAGCATGTATTGTATTTTGCTGTTGTTGCTCCTCTGTACATCTTAAGGTAAAGCTCCAGAGAGTTTGTAGGATTAGTTGGAGTCTTTCAGATCACATGTTTTGGTGATCCAGGCGACCGTCACACAATCTGCTGCTCTCCACCTCACGTGCCTGCAGCTAAAGAAAAGAAGACAAATGAAGAGGTGCTCCTTTTTCTTAGCAGAGTCTTTGTTTGGCTTTCCTTTGTGTCTCTGAGCGCCTGCAGTCCACTGAACCGCTAGAAACCACTTGAGCATTAGTTAGGCAGCAGTGGAGCCAGGTGCCCCCCAAGTTCTATGAGAGGTACGTCTGGATCACCAGTTTTAAAGTTTAATCTGTTATAAGTTGTGATTGAAAGCTGCAGCTCAGTCTGGATGAACTCGGCTGTTTGTCTGTGGTTTTTCTGTAACATTCTGTAACAGCAGCAGAGATCTTGATGATGGCCTGAGGGCTGGATGCTGATAGACACCATCGAGTTTGATTCATCTTTTTCTGATTCTGTGTATTCTGGAGAGATCTGAAGACATCACACCGGGCACGTTGCAGATGAATGTTGTTAATGACTCACTCCAAGTATGAACATTTCTTTTTTTGTCCCTATGTTTGTTTAATTTTCCTGTTTTGTGAAAGGCCACTGTTTGATGATGTCATCAGAATGTGACCACAGAGCTGAAAAAGTGGGTTCAACACAAACCACCCATCTGCTATCGACTGAACCACATCTCGTATACTTCCATGTGTTTTCGCTCCCTGTTCGCTCAGCAATCCCATGATGCCATGGGAATGCCCCAAAGAGCAGCTGTTTGTTTTCAGGCTTGAACCACTTTCCTCAGCTCAGGGGTGTTTGAGAAGTCATTAGCATCAAGTGGATGGAGACGGTGCGTCACAAATTTCAGTCGGATTCAGCTGGTTTGTAACGTTTCTCCCCGAGTCCTGTTCCTGCATCATTCGTCTGTTCTGACGGCTCATTTGGATGCATTCAAGCCGAGGTTTGTTGTGGTCCAGAGACACGAACGAATTTTTGTTCTGAGAGATTCTTGAAGGCGAGCTCACGTAACAAACGGAACGGTTTATTTTCCAGGGTAAACAGTTGTTGTGCACATCTCTCCTCTATATACAGCTGTGTTTCTCAATGTTTTTCTGGTCAGTCCAATTTGTGGCTTGAAGCAAATGAAAAAAAAACAGTACTTGTGAACAGAAATGTGAGTAACAGCATCCACTTACTGTTGGCCTGAATTTAAATCTTTTCAAAATGAAAGCATATTTAAAAATGTAGTCCCCAGCATCAGAACAACCCGATTGATTTTACTGTCAGTTATTTCTATTTATTTATTTTAACATCCCATATTTTAGGCTGAGAAACATGTGATCACAAAGATATCCATTTCAAAGACTCCTTTAATAGTCCATGCATGAAGTGGAGAAGTCACTGAAACAACTGTTGTATTACGGAGTGGGCTGAATGAAAAATCTATGGCTCTTTGCCAGCAAGTGGCATCTCCAATGGGACTTTGTCTGCAGAAAAGAGGAGCCATGCATGGACCAATTGTGCTGCGTTCTAATAAAGGAGATAGTCACAATTAGAAAGGGGGGGGGCTGCTAAGTAGACTCATGGCTCATGTGGTTTAATCTGCTGATGATGCCGAGTGATGCTGCAAGAAACACGACCGTAAATTATTGAAGCCGCTCTGCAGCGTCAGGTTTCTTGAAGGTGTCACTTGGAGAAACACAACACGCTGTGGCGTTGCAGGTGATTAAAAATAAACTAAGGTTTGCTGTGCACCAACATCTTGTGTCTAAAATCCAAGGATATAATGTGGTATAACTTGATGTAGTTTTCCCCAAAACAGTCTCAAGAATTCACCTCAGTTGTCAGCAGCAGTAAGGAGTAGTTTACTAGTATTAGTTAACAGTAAAGATAATTGTGCTTGCTACTTGTAAAGGTCAGAGGTCTGCCGTGAGCACAGCTGACCCGGCGCTGTCCGGTCCGCTCAAACCAGGAGGCTGAAAACGATGAAGATGATAGTCAACTAATATATTAGTTAAATGCCAAATTAGCCTAAAAAATAAGAAAAACCTAAGTTAGCATGCAGCTGAAATATTAACTACATTCCACAACAGCCTAAAAAAACCTAAATAAATATCCTTCATTTGCCAAAACAGCTAGCATGTAGTTGAAATATTAGCTAAACTCCAAATTAGCCTAAAAACAAAAAAGCCTTAAATTAGCCCAAACAGCTAGCATGTTGCTGAAATATTAGCTAAACTGCAAAATAACCTAAAAACTGAAAAAAATCCTAAATCAGCCCTAGTTTCATCCTCCACACAGACTCACTTTCTTTACACATCTTTTTCTGGTGCCTCCACACCCCACCCCCACCTCCATCAGCACCGCTTCCTTTCCCCACAATCCCTCCCTTATTTAGAGCAGGCCCCGGGGATGGAAGGAGGCTCGCAGAAAGCATGTGCACTTGTCTGTGTGCACACAGTTGCGTATTGTAGGGGAAAGCGGGGTTTTTGTCCAGCATCGTTTTGTATGTTCTCCTGGACCACCTTAGGATGAGAATAAAGTCAGAAGATGCTTCTATTTACCTAATAGTTATATTTTTATATATTTAGGTTCTCAAAAAAGTCACAAATGAGATTTATTTAAAATTGTCAGAAGAAACAATAAATATTAAGATTCTTGACATGAAAGGAAACTTACAGTTTCCAAAGTACTTTTTTTATGTGACTCAACATTCGTGAACCCAAAAAAAGTAGAAAAACTTGACATAAAATAGATATCTGTGAAGTGGACTGTAGTAGTCTGACAGCACTCATTCATGCTAGTCTGCATATCAGGTGGAGCTAAAGGAAAACTGGTCTGTTCTCCTACGCACCCCCCACCCGCCCCCCAGCACATACAGTGGTAGATTGTTCTCCGAGCAGAAATGAGGTCAGAGTATTGGATTGTTGTTTAAATATGTTGATGAGCTGATTATTCAGGAGCTACGACACAGAATAGAGCTCATATCCCACAGAAGAACTGGCTGCTTTCCACGCGCTGACGGCGTCGGCTTAAACGCTGCGGCGGCCGCTCCTCACCAGTGCGGGCATAAACATGTTATGTTTACGTCCTCGTGTGGGTATTAGGTCAGGGTGACTCCTTTAAGGATGATCCACCTGCAGTGCTCCACATAGTGAACAGGAAATGTAGAGGAGCCTGTAAAGGACATTAGTGTGTGTCTTTGGGGAATGAATGTGAAACAGTTTTATCAGCTTAAACTGTATTTATCAGTTGTTTAATGTCAGGCTGTTGTGTAGAGTATCTGGTCTTTGCGTTTCCGGAGGATATTTTTAATGTTTGTGTGGGTGTCCTTGACTCTCTGGCACTGATTAGATCATCATTGGGGCTTTCAGAGAATTTGAAGTGGGAAGCTGTTAGTGCATGACTGGGACACATTGTTAACTCCACTAGTCCAATATTTGACGTGGATCTTTGTATCCCCTCCAGCCTTTTGCATGAAGAGTTTAGCTTCATCATATTAGAACATCATCTGAAAAGTCCAACAAGAGCATCATCTGTCTGAAATAAGCCGGTGATGGGTCAATCAGTGCCCTTTCTTCTCTTCTGGGTCATCTCTGCATCATCTTCCAGGATTTCCCAAATCCGAGACGGGATCATCTCTGTGCTTCCAGAACATTCCACTGCAACACTTTAATGTAATGTGGGTTCTCTTAATGAATATCTAGTTAATTCATATTAAATCGATAGATTACGGGCTAAAGTCAACACAAAAGTATTATGTAATGGAACAAAGTAATGTAATCCTATTACAGACCTCTTAATGTAAACCACCCTCAGCAGCTATAGTTAAAGGGCCAGTGAACCAGAACACATTTAATCCTGGTTGATTCTGGTCAAGCTGCTTAGAAACAACAAGGGTTGTGCCTCATAGCTCAACTTTTAGACCTATGTCACCGTATGCATGTGAGAGAGAGACATCAACACATCCAGGAAAAATAAGGTGGAATCCACTAACCATTCACACAGCTTTAGTTTTGAAGGAGCTGCCTTATTGGGGAAAATTAGTTAAATGTAAGCTCTCAGCTGGTGATTATTTTAGCTATAATAATGAATATATTTTAGGTTTGTCATGATTATTTTATCAGCATCTTTGCTCAACTTTTTGTTGCTCTCAAGGATGCTTTTTCAAAGAAATACCAGTCTTATTGTCTGCTTAAGGTTTTAAATAAAGTTTAAATGAAGTTCAAAGTTTTGTTTGCTGCCATCAATAGCATCAGTTTAAGCCATCGACTGGAGAACTGGAATAAGTGTGACGTTCATATCTGGCTCCAAGCAAATGAAGCCAATTCAGTCGCCATTTTTTGTGAAATGGACACCGCCATGTTGGAAACAGAAATTGTCAATAAACTGGTTGGTCCGAGTCGGTCTAAGTCAACGTTTCCGTGGCAACAACTCTCGCCAATTAGGAGTGGGCTTAATGGAAGTCCACACCACTAATTATTGAAAGCAGGCTACACAAATTTTGTTAATCAAATTTTTTTAACTATTGACGCAAGATCACATGCTTTTATTGAAGCACCTGATTGGTCAGTTTATAACTAAAACAACTTGCACAACAGAAAAAAAAAATCTTTAAAAGAGAGTTTTCGAGGAAGGTTTGAAGTATTTCTTCTTTTTCTGTGGTACTGTTTTATGTCTTCGCTGAAGAGTTGTGAAAGTATCCCTTAATAAATTTACTCCAAAGTTGCACTAATAAGATTTGTTCCAAGAAATCTGTAAACGAGCATGCTTTTAACTGAAAGCTATTAAAAAAACTGTTAACATTCCTGCTTTTAGTTGGAGCACAACTTTAGGAATCATTAGTTTTATTCAGAGCATTTAAATATCCATTTAAAATGGACAGTTTGTAGTGTTTCAGTAAAGCCTATTTTATTGTAATATGCTCACTGATGCTGTCTGATTACCAAAGGTCAAACTCAGGCTCACCAGTTGAACATGAAACTTTGCAGTATTAGACTTCATGATCACAGAGAAAAACGGTTGTTTTAAAGTGAGAAATGTATTTATTAACTAACAGAACTTGGACTTTCAAACTCCCTTTCTGTCTTTGCCCTTATTTTTAGTGACTTCAGTGTAATTTCAGTGCAAGATTGCAGTCTATATACGAAGTTTCACAAAGAACAAACAAAGAGAACCAGACTGCTTTGGTTGTCGCTGGTTCCTGCTCTCCACAGTCTGATTATCCTGATGACACTCGAGAGAGAGAAGTGCAATCTCACAGCTGTCTGAAGAAATAAAAGAGCTCCTCTGGCCGCGGATACGCAGTCAGGATTTATGACTCGCTCTAAGACATCGGCAGCACCGGTTTCCATGGAAAAGAGCTGAGAGACGAGTCCTCCATTTGCTGTGGAGGGATCCAAAACCAAACAGTCTTTAGAGAGGCGGGAGTTGTGCGCAGAAGCACTTCAGTGGTTAAATGAGGTCACAGTGTTGTGAGCTATAATACCCCTGAATCAAACACTACAATGTAAGATTATAGGAGGTAAGAAAGAGGTGGAGTTTTGTTTAAAAACTCAAGAGAGCCTTTGCAAAAATTGATAAGCTTTTGGTTTTGTTTTGGTAGTTTGTCTGTTATTAGATCTTTGATTCAAGACATTTTAGATATAACGGCTACAATTTTGTAATTCTAGAGCTAAAATCAAATGTTTGAGCAACTTTTCCAGCTGGACTTTTTTAAGATCCTTGTCATTCATCAGTTCTTTCATCCGTCTACACCGTTTTTGGTTTTTTGTAACCTTCGTGCTCACGTCACCCTCAGCTCCCCTTTCATCACTTTACCCTGCCTTTCTCATAAAAACAGTCATTACTTAGAATAATGAAGGAATAAGTTGGTGTTTTGCGGTTTCTCGGGCACTCTTAAACTCCGCTGTGACTAACGGGTGCAGGTCCACTGGTAGGGATGTGTCTGGGGGTCTGGGGAACCAGCCTGTTGCTGGAGCTGCTTGTATCTGCTCTGTTAAAGATCCACGGATCCCTTTCTCTGGTTCGGTCCTTTCCCCCCTCCGGCCCTGCTCAGCTGCTCCAGCCATCTGTGCAACGGCAAACAGAGAACAGAGGGATGGAAGGAGAGCGAGAGGAGGGAGGGAGGAAGGAAATCAAGGAGGGGGGAGAAAAGTCGGATCAGCTGAGAAAGAAAGAGGGCTTTTGGGACACGTAATGTTGAAGATGAGTAAAAGGAGTGGGGGGGCTAAAAGAGCCAGAAATATCAGAAGTGTATGCAGGAATTGTTTCCGAGAAGAGCACAGCATAAAGATGACAGTCTTCTCCAAATAGAGAGCGACTGCTGTGTGCGTAAGTTTGGTTCCGTGGAAACAGGGATGACTGGTGATGTCTGGATTTTAAAGCCGGACCCGTCAGCGAGCAGCAGCCAACAGTGAGCTCATTTTTTGTTTTTCTCCTCCGGCTCGCTCTCACTCCCTCCTAACTTTCTGTTCCCATGCTCCTCAGGCCAAGCGTCTTCCTTTGGGCTGGCCTCCACGCTGCCTGATTGTTTGTCCCACCATTTAACCTCTTGCACTGCCGCCTCCCCTCTCTGTTTGTAAACTTTCACAGGCCGGTTTCCTGCGTACCCCCACCTCCCTGATATACTCAGAAAAATTGAAGACTGTTTGCAGTATTTGCTCAGCTTCATCCCATCTGTGGTCCTCAGATTGCCTCCCACATTGCTGTGACAGTCTCACTGTGGGTCTGTATGACAAACATTGTGGTCCAGTTGATAATTGTTGGCTTTATAACCCATTTAACTTAGCAGTTGGAGGTACGCTTTGTTCATTTGTGCGTGTTCAAATACTTTAGCTCTCCGCTGGATGCTCGTTTTCCACACTAATGCCTCCCATCCTTCAGTGTCTGAGGAAAAACACGTCCCGCTGCAGCTACTGCGGCCAAGTGTGTCACTGAGCTTTTCAGTGTCACAGAAAGGCCTCATTTGCAGCAGTGGTCTTGTTGACACTGAAATTAGAGTAGAATCTCTTGTTCCTGCGGGCGGTGGTCTCTGATGCATCAGAGCAGCTGAACGTGAATATTGATTCAGATGATCCTCAGATTTACCTCTGCTCATGGAGCTGTGATCGTTCTGCTCAGCTGTCTCACAGCTGGTCCAGACTCTCAGTCTTGAGCTTCGTCCAAATTCCCTCACTATTTAGTCCAATATGCAGGGCATTTGCCAAATTTTGGGGGACGTCCGATCCCTCAATTTTACCATCCAGCCCACTGGAAATTTCCCAGAAGTCTCTGCAAAAAACCAGCAGTCATCAATGCTTACTTAATTGGTGAATATGGACCTCAATGTCATTCCATTTAAATTATTTGTCATTTGAAAAAAATACATATCTAAGTGTACTTTTATAAATCATCCAAGTTGTCATCATCTGAACACAGTATTTTCATAAATATTCTTAAAATGTTCATATTTGTTAGTTTTTTGCTTCTGCAAATGGCTGACGTCACTGAAAAAAGTGAGCATGTGTCTAAACTGCATTCAAATCCAGGGTACTGGATAGTCCCACACTTTATAGTCTTTGGGGGTTAGGGAGGGAATTCAGTCATAGCTTTAGATAGAACCACATATTTCCAAAGGCGGTTAAATGTAAATAAAATCACTGAAAAGTAAAATATCCACTTATATAAAAAATCTTAAAGATGCACTCCAATGAAAAAGTGATTTAGGTGTTTTTAATGTGTTCTTTTGCCGATTTTATGATGATGGAGGACATACTGTATATGAAGAAAAATAAATATTTTTTTATTTTTATTGTTTAATCAGGAGCAGAGGAAAATATGCAGTTGGAAAAGCGGTTACACTTTATAATAAGATTCCTTAACAAGCTTTATTAACGCAATAAAAACATTATTAGCTTCAAAATTGCTCGCCATTTCTGTTGCACCGCCTATGTTTGGTTAGAAGTGTGAGGGGCTGTAAGCTAGTGGAAGAGAGAGTAAACAGAGAGCTCTCAGCAACAGGGAGGGGCAGGGGGGTGGGTTTCTCTGCACTTACAATCCCGGCCACAACTCAGAGGTGAAGTTCTAATGAACTCCTGCAGCTCTGCAGAAACTATGTTCTAGAAAATAACCGATTGTTAAAATTTTAGCTTAAAACAGCATCCTCACAATGTAAAGACTGCTGGGAACATTTATTATGGATCAAAATATGTCTGGAGGGGATCATTAATGTTTAATGTTACATCATTTTTACTTTGACCACAGCATGTTGGAACAAGGGAGTAACAAAATATTTTTTTCCATATTCAGTGGCCTAAAGCAGGAGTCTTCAACCTTCGGCTCCAGATCCACATGTATCTCTTTTATCTCTCCATTAAAGAATGCTGATGAAGAAAGAGGCGAAAATGAACCAAAAAAAAATAAAATAAAATAAAATAGCATTTTTTTACAGTAAGGATATCTTAATTAGCATTTATTTAATTTAGATTAGTTGAATTTATAATTTGATGGCTGAGGTGCACATAAATGATAAATGTAGGTTTTTACATCTCTGTTGACCTGAAGACGTCTTGTTTGATCAACTCTACTTCCAGAATGAACAGATTTTATACGCAAAGCAAAGTTTTGGTAAAAAGTTTGATGTTTATGAGTTAAAAGCACATATTATTTTGTGCTGCACAACATTGGTTGTAAAAAAATAAAATCACATTTTGAGAGATGCTAGGTTCTTTTTATATTTTTGCTTTTGTTAATGCCAAAAAATAGATATAATTCATATGTATTATTAAAAAAACAGAAGGTCATGAATGGAAATCCAAATTTCTTAAAGGATAAAGTAAGACTATTCGGCTCCTTCTGGGTTTTGATCAGTAGAAAATGAGCCCAAATGTCTCGTTTACCGTTAACGGTTGCTGACCTCTGGCCTTAACAAAAAGCAGAAAAGAAACTGGATTGCCATTTTCATATATTTAAAAAAAATACAACACTGATAAAACTATGCCTTAGTTTTTTTTTCAAATTTAAAGCTTGTTTAAATAATGTTTAACTCTAGGTTTGCTTTTTTTGGCATTTACCCCTTTGGCCCAATGATCACATATTTATTTGAATATGATGTTGAAGTTACACGAAAAGGGAATTTTAATGTAATTCTGATTCCTTAGGCCAACATTCCTCAGCTTTGCATGTCTGATCCTGCTGTTGACTTATCCTTATCCATGTATTCTCTTTCTCCCCAGAGTAATCCTCACTGTCTCCAGAGAGCCTGTAGTGCTGTGGCCATCCTCGAAGACTTAAGTCAACCAACTGTGTCCTGCAGAGACGGACCTCCACTATTTGCGGGGAGATGAAGCCGGATGGAGTTGCCACGGCTGCACTGGAGCCGATGGAAACATTGGAATCCAATCCTGTCAATGAAGAAGCGCCACCAACAGAACAGGAACCCAACCAGGCAACAGCTCCAGTGGAGCAAGAGACGCCCCAACCGCCCGCAGCACAGACCAAGGGTCATCTGGACCCACAACCAAACCAGGCCAAGGAGGGTTCTGCTGCTAAGACCAGCAGCAAGAACTCAGCAGAGCCCAAAGCCAAGGCTACCAGCAAGGGTACGGCCAAGACGAAACCCGGGAGCACCAGCTCACCCAAGCCCCTGTCAGGCCAACGGACAAGCACACCGCAGAACCGCATCGCAAATGGCGTGACTAAGCCTCAGATGAACGGCGCCGCTAAGAAGACTGCACCTGCTGTGGAGAAAAAGAGCACCCCAACCTCAGCTTCCTCCAAAAAACCAGCTGGAGCAGGCGCCGCAGTCCCCAAAACACCTGCTAAAGTCGGGGAGAAGAAAGCTGCGGGATTGTCTGTGTCCAGCAACAGCACAAAGACCGCAAGCGGAGCAGCAGCAGTGAAAAAACCATCGCCCACTACTGCTAATGGAGTCAAATCCAACACCAGCGCAGCTGCTGCTAAAAAGCCCCCAGGTGAGCAATCCCTCCACGCTGTCTATGAGCTTTTTCAAGGCAGTATGGATAATCCAGACTGTCTGCTGTCAGAGAGATCCGTCTTTCTGTTCCTTCAACTCAAATTGTTATAATGGAAAGCCAGGCAGACCCTCACACATTTCATTGAACTTTTATATTTGAGTGACTCTACAATGCATCATACTGATTTACTGTGAAATACACATTTCTCCAGCGTTTCATTTCATTTTTGTTCTTTTCTTCAGCACCGAAGCCTGCTAATTCCACTCCCTCCAAGCCGAGCGCCGTGGCTTCAACCAAACCTGATAAACCCCTCGTTTCCAAGACAACCAGGTATGTGGTGACATTTATGTTTGCTATGAGCAAGCACACACCAGAGCCTTCTGTCTGCTTGGAGATAACAGACAGCTGTCTGTTGTTGGGAGAAAAAAAATTCAAAAGCATCATTTGGTTCTGTTGAACTGCTTCAAAGGTTAAATGAAAATGTTCCAACCAGCTCAAAAACTTTGGTAAGGAAAAGGTGATGATAAGATGCTGGATGGCTGAATGAACCATCGGAAAAAGAAGGGGCTTCAAAAGGCTCAACTCGGGCGCAGGTTCAAAGCGGTTAAACATGGAACACCCTGGAAGGATGAGGGACAATGATTACCCTCATCGAGGCTGGAAGAATCCAGGCATAAGTAGGCCAGAAGCAAGCCTTAGAGGAACGCCTGGCAGAGTCTGGTCAGAGCCAGCACTCAGCTTTATTAATAAAACAAGTTTGAGCTTTACAGAAGAAGGGTCACAAAGAACAAGCAGTTGCTGTAAGTGGTTTCCTCGTTGTTTTTTGTTTGTTTGTTGTTTTTGAGCAGCAGCATGTGTTCTGTGTGGGCGTGTCCTCAGATAAACATCATGCAGTGTTCCTCACCTGAGTCACACTGTCTGCGTGATGTTTGATCCTGAGGTGGCTTGGCACCAGACCAGGAGGCTCGGCTGAAGGAGGTCTTTGTTTGGGGCAGTGTTGATCGCGATCAGGCTGCCTTTAGGAGGCTTCCAGTTTGGAGCAATGCTGCTTTTCTTCCTCGAGGTTAACTCACAGGGTTGGCATGTCTTTGTGAGGACATTTGAGGTAAAAACATTGAATCATTGGGATGAAATCATTTGCTAAACAAAGAGCTACTCAGACAATGCAGTGCAATACTTAGCCTGTAAGAAGTTGAATAGTTCTTGGAAAAGTTGAGGCAAGCTTTTAATTGAGCTCATATCCTTTAGAGACCGACTCTGATAAACAGTATTTTTGGTGGTTTTAATGTGTTTTAGTGGCATTTTTCTGATGATAGGAGACCTATATCAAGAAAATTAAGCTTAAAATTGCATTTCTAAGTATTTCTTTATTCAAATCTTGAATTAGGAACAGACGTAACAACTCAGAGGTGAATTTCTAATGAACTCCTGTTGTTCTGCAGAAACTATGTCTTAGAAAACAAAATCTTTTTGACTTTATAACAGTTTAAAAGAACATTGGAGTGGGTCTTTGAATAATGCTGTTTGGCTCCCCCCATTTAAAGATCTTATACCATTCAATATCAACTTTTTGATCTTTTAAGTGTATTATACTGTTCATTTTTCACTACAAACGACCCCAAAATGGTATTTCGATCCGCTCACACATTTCTGAATAATCCTCCAAAAATCTGTGCTCTGAGCACCAGCCCCTCCTAACCCATAAAAATGAGCAGGTTCTCACAAGCTGATGTCACAAAGTGAGAACCGCCCCTTCCAGGAAGAGTCTGCTCTGCCAGAACAGTCCCCAGTCTAACACACACACACACAATATCTCTATCAAGCTAGCGGTGATCAGCCGCTAGCCTCGGCCATCACTACAACTATCACTGAAGGCAGATGCACACTATGCACTTCCATCTTTGCAAAAGTTAAAATCCTTTTTTCGTGGGCAAAACGCAGACACGCTGCCGAGACCATTTCTATTTACCTCAAGATTGATGCGAGATGGTACAACAGATCTAGCATCCATAACCTGTAAACATGAGCATGGACGCTTTGAAGTTTAGTATATGTCTTTCAGTAGAGCATTATTAAACTCTCACTGCATCTGATTGAAGAATAGTAACTGGAAATCAGATTTTAAATGTTTTCTTGGAGTCACTGTAGGGAGAGCTGTCCCTCTGTGTGTGATCGCCCGGTCAGGTGTTTCCGTCCCCTCCCCCTCCACTCTCAGAGCAGCTGGATGATGGAGATTACACTCAGATTACAGCCTTATGAAATGGTTGATGTGCAAACATCTCATTAAAAAGAATTATACAAGGTCGTGTTGGAGTGTGGCTCACCGTGAGCTGTCCCGCTGAAGTGACTGACGAGGTTCACTTCAAACCGCATAGGGGTTCTGCTGCAGTGAAGATGACAGCTGTGGGTATGCAACATCCACAGATGACATGGACAGTCCTAAAGTTTTTTTTTTTTTTTTTAAGACCTCACAGAAGAATTCTCCAGATCGATCAAAGCTGCTTTCAAATGCTTTAGTAAATATTCTGAGAACTTATGTTGGTGTCACCCTGATACTCCATGTTGTTTATATGAGATAAACTTTGTGAGGAAAACTGTTTAGGAAAAGACAATTTAAAGATTTAGAGGTGTGTGACGGGAGAAATAATTCACTCCTGCTAGCCAGATGAAGCTGAATCCTGTCGGCTCGACCTTATTTAGAAGAGGAGTAAAAAATTCCATTCTATAAAGAGCTGGACTTCCTCTATTCCTGAAATGCTGCTGATGGCACCACACTGACCTTTGTCACCGGCGCCGTTGTTGCCCTCGCCACGCGTGAAGCTTGCCCTCAGTTGACATCCTGGCATGCCGCTTTTTTTATGTCTGTTTCCAGATGCATGATGTTTTTTTTAACTATCACAATAGGTTACAGAACAAAACCACTGCTGGTTTTGACTTCATGGACGCCATGCTTCTTAGAAAACCAAACAAAATGTCATGTTTTTGTTGCATCAGTTAGAGCCTCTTCTGATTGACTGATGAAATGTCTGCAGATGAATTTAAATTGTAGTAGCACATATTGATGCAACAATTCTATTTCCCAGAATTCAGTTTGTACCTCGATATTTATAATCACGGTTTTGTTTTGGTTTATTTTTTATTTGTGCGTTACATAATTCACAAGTTTTTTTTTATTTTTCGTTTGTAAACGAGTTACAATGGATAAAAACATTTCCTTTGGCCTCTGATGTGATGTATTAAAACAATATTAAATTTAGTACAACAGACGTGTTTAGCACTTTCAAGGTAAACATACTGCATGCAGTAGAGATAATGGTGCAGATTTAATTTGGTTTTAAACTGGCGTCCCTAAAAACATAGAAATGTTACTCCTAATTAATTATGCAGAATAATAATGCATCTCAGTTTTTTTTACACATGGTCTATCCAAACAGCAGCTAAATTATTCCATGAACAGGTATTTTCCACCATCAGAAGATCAAATATGGCTGAAATCAGCAGAGACTCACCACTTTATCCACTTTGTGCTAAACTACGAGCATGTGTGATCCCACAAAAGGATTCTCCAAAGCAGTTCCTCATGAAAGATGATCAGTTCCTCTGACAGCTCTACATACCCTTCAAGGCACACTTTGTGTAATGTGAATGCACGCGTTGTTGCATCTACAGAGGGCTTTGACTTCTGCTTCAATTGGATTTGGCCCCCTTTCTCCCACTCAGCGGTTCATTTCTATCGGTTATCAGCCAGCTGTCTGTTTACTCAGCTGTCCTCTGAAGGCTCTTTTGATTTCACTCTGTTCAGAGCAGGTTCCAGCTCCCAAGCAAATAAAAGCGCAGAGTAAATGCAGATGCACTGAACTGCATCAACTTAATTTAAAGTGACGAATGGTTCTCCTGTTCTGCCAGAGGTTCATACTAAACCAGATTGAGGCTTGGAGTTGCTGCTCTGCTAAGACATGAAGCAAAGCTAGTGGATTTGCTTCCTGGACTTTGGATTAAAAACACCCGAAAAATATTTTAAAAATAGAATCAGTTTTTGGTATGATGAAACATATATGTAGATCTGCACCACAAACTACACGTCTGATCCTTGTTTAAATTGTCCAGCGCTGGTAGATGTTGAGGCGGGGCTGTTTAGCTCAGCTCCAAAAGCCACGCCCCTTCAGAGGAGATTTAAAAACGGAGGCTTCAGATCAACATGAAAAATGGCTTTTTAAGACATTTAGGTTGTGGGATTTTGGTTAAATGCTTTGTAATCATAACTAAAACAATACTGGGAAAGTTTTTTTTTAAATAACAGTAAGAAAAATAAAAATTTTCAAACTCACTGTTTCTGTTCTTAAGTATTATGGGAGTTTATCTAAAACACTGTAAAGTTAAACTTGACCTCTTCATTGTCCACTAGTTTTAGTGAGCACATCTTAACCTGCTTTCATACTTTTTCAGCAAGAATAACATCAGTTGATTTTATGGTACCTGCTTAAGAGAGGTTCTAACCAAATCAAGCTTACAGACTGACCTCTCAGAGTCATGAAACCTATGTTGTACCATCACCAGCTTGATTGGATTCTGTTGCAACACCATGAAAATGTGCATTTTGTTTTGGTCTTCTTGGCAAATCAGTCAAGAAGTGTAGTCGCAAAGCCGTTCACAGCCATCAAACACTACAGCACAAATATTTCAATATTTAATATTGTTTCTTTGTAGACTTTTTACATTTTAAATTGGACTGATTGTGAATTGCTTTTGCTCGCTACCATTTACTTACTCCTGACTTTGTATTTTCTGTGTAGCCTTCCAAACTCCTGACTGTTTTAGGAGTGTTGTACCTCAAATCCCCTGCGTTCAGTGGTTCTCTTGACCTTCACAGAAAGCCTCAGAGCCAGCAGCAGGGAGGCAGTCACCTTCCTGTCTGCTGCTGTCGGAGGACAGGAGGCAGTTTCACACCATCACTACACGATGACCTCTAACTGTAACAGACAGGTATCTCTGGTTGTTTGGGTCATGGGCAGAAACTCGTGAGTCTGATGAGGGCCACAAACTGAGAGTCATTAATCTGTTTAGCAGAGAACCCTTCTAGAATTGCGACCAGATTTAAAAAGATTAAAATTGAATCGATCTTTAGTTAGAAAGTCTTGATTAAATTAGTTTCCCTGAAAGGTAATTTCTTGTATATTTTTAAGGCAAAAATTGTTTAGAGTTGCATGGTGGTGTAGTGGTCAGCACTCTTGAGAAGGCACTGGTTCAAATCCCAGCTGGGACATTTCATGTGAAGTTTACGTGTTCTCTAACAGTCCAGAAACCCGGTAGGTAGGTTAATTAGTGACACTAAATTGTTCCTAGGTGTGAATATGTGTAAATGTGTGTTCCTGCCACAGACTGGTGACCTGTCCAGAGCGTGAAACATTGAAAATAACCTATTATTGAATCTAAAAACCTGAATTCAAATCGATACAGTATTTTGTCAGTCACACACAGCTCTGTTAGCTATGGTTGTATCTGCTCCAGATACACGTGTGCTCAAATCCAGATGGCCAGACATGATGCTGCAGACCTGCAGAGAGGGTAGAGAAAGACTCAGGTGAGGCAGGAGCGTGAGGACGTCTGCATGGTGCAGAAGCTGCTTTTTCCTCATAAATCAAACGACAGGCTGAGGCTTTTTGGTCCTTAATGTGGTTCCTCAGCCGCCCATGTTCCCACATTAGTCACGCTCTTTAACTTAACGATGGTCCCTCAGGGGGCAGTGCATTTTTATTGGAGTGGATTGAATGCAGCACTCATGGTATATTAGAGTTGATGTAATGGCCCAAAGCTGGCGAGGTCCTCCACAGCTCAGAGTGAGGGTGACGGATGGTGCGGGCCGTAAATCTGGGCGTGCTCAGTGACGGACGCTTGCTTGGACGGCACCAGACTCCAGGACAGAGCAATTCACTAAATGGATTTGGTAATGAGCTGAGATGTACTATATTTGGAGGTGTTTCAACCCTCACTGCAGAGAGCTGCAACATAAGCATGATGAAGCAAATAAAATGTTAGAAATGAAGTCAGAGGCTGTGTCATCATGTGTGTTGCAGAACAGGTGATTCCCAGGTGAGCTTTAATGCTTCATCAAAATAACAGTAAAGACGAGAATCAGTTTGAGCGAAAAGAGCTGTGATCAGGCTCATTTCACTGAATGATGGGCCCGCCTCCACTCCTGTGCTAATTAATGAATACAGCATCATTGTTCATATTCTGCTCATCTTTGGAGCACATTCTCCTCTCTGCCATAATTGGCTGCTGCTGCAGGGAAGATGTCTGCCGTCATGCCTGCTTTTCTCTTACTTACTCATTTGGCCTTTTTCACTGGTCTCATTATGTAAATTACTGCCTGCGTCTTGCTGTATTGCAACAAAGGGGAACCAGCAGGCAGCCGTGTACAATCGAGTGATTGACGACGTGCTTTTGGGCGATTAAAATGGATCCGTTGTCAGTGATGCTGGAGAGATTAACGGCGGCGTTCCGCCTGTGTTCGCCTGTGGCAACTTCATGTCCAAGTCATCTGATGTTTCTGCTCCAGCGCTTTTCTGGGTGTTGTGTTTAAAATTAACTTTAACCCCAATTTATAATCTTCATCTGAGCCTGTGGAGAAATATGTCATGAATACGGCTTTTCTTTTCAAGCGCAAGAAATTCCTTGAGCTCAATGACGGACAGATCAGTGAATGAAGAGGAGTCAGTTGAAGGTTTTTCATTTTAACCATTTGATCTCTGAGATGAGATGTCCCTGTGTGTGTCATTTATCACTGTTATGGAAATATGCAATATTTATATGTATTACACACATTTCTTTTGTAGGTCACTTTCAATCTTTGGCTACATTTTCTGTAAAAGTGAGAAATAATTAGTGAAATAATGAGGTGAAATCCACTTTGCTTCATCCTCGGCTCCCTTGTGCCTTTCTTAGTCAGTGACCTGGTTCACTCTCAGCTCCCTCAAACTCCTGCCTCCTTGGATTATCCATATTCCTCTCATGAGGCAGATCACTGTGAATGCTTTTCTCTTTCAATATCCCGTCACTCCTCTCCATTTCTGATGTCTATATTTGTCTTTTTCTGGTTTCTCCTCGTCTCTCCTGGTCTTTGCAGTGTAAAACAGATCGGGATCAGCGTGTCCACAGGTCGTTGGAGTCGTGGTTTCACACTCAGACGTGTTCCTACACCCGTGTTGACGTTGTCGAGCAGTTTCAATTTCAGTTTTGCAACCAAAGCCGATTCAGACGGATTTGGATCAATGGGGAAAACCTCAGCTGTGGCTCTGAATGAACCCACTTCTGCTGTAGACGGGATGAAGCCCTTCATCCTCTCCCTCAAACATCACGCGTGTTCCAGCTGGGGG
This sequence comes from Oryzias melastigma, assembly GCF_002922805.2. NCBI lineage: Eukaryota > Metazoa > Chordata > Actinopteri > Beloniformes > Adrianichthyidae > Oryzias > Oryzias melastigma. Next base: position 21,161,030 of record NC_050519.1, on the reverse strand, counting down.
GGGTATTCACAGAAGTTATTTCTGTTCTCCTCTCAGTATTAAAAATTGAAGTTGTTCCAGGCGGTTTCACCCCCTCCCTCTACCTTTCTAGGCTGTTCTCTTTCTGCCAGGACTGACTCAGGTCTTTATTTAGAACCAGGCATTGAGTGCAGTGTGGACCCGGGAGACGGCTCACCGCAGACTTGTCAGAACCACTAGATCTAGGTGACTTTGCTCAGATGTGACATGCGTCGCGGCTTCTAGGCCAGAACCGCTGGAGCGGCTGGCTGATGCATGATGCCCCGAGTGTTGGTCCCCCGTGGGCAGGGAGATGTGGATGGAGCTGGGGAATGTGGGGCTGTTAGGGTTAGAATGACTCTCTGGAGTCTGGCGTGACTCATCTTCTATACTGCACTGCTTCATCCGTCAGAGATGTGTCATGGGGTCGGCTGGGCCTTGGTTTGCTGATTTCTCTGTTTTATACATTTTAGCCGTTGACTGCATATGAGAACTGGACTGAGTGACCCCCCCCCCCATGTTCCAAACAGGAAGTACCTGCTGGTTTCAAGAAGCCAAAATCCCATAGACTTGAATAGAAAAAATAAACGGCTATTACTCATTCTATTTGTTAGAATTACCATTACTTACTTTTTCTTTGTAATACTATTTTTTTTTTCCGTAGTTCAAGTTATAAACTGACCAATCAGAGACCTTAATAAAAGGATGTAGTCTCACATTGGATGTTCAAAACATTTGACGGATTGTCCCATGTCTGTTTTAAAACAGAAGGGGTGTGGCCTCCCAATAAGCTCACTAGGGCTCCCACGGCTAGTCAACTAATTGACTATTAAAATAGTTGACGACTAATTTAATAGTCGATTAATGGCTATTTTATATTATATGGAGTCTGAGTGTAGCAAAGTTGAAAGTTATAATGACATTCTGCTAGCTTTTTGGACTATTTTGGCATTTATTAAGGTTTTTTAGGCTATTTTGGAGTTTAGCTAATATTTCAGCTGCAAGCTTACTATTTTGGCTAATTATGCCTTTTTTGTTTTTAAGGCCATTTTCAAGTTTAGCTGATATTTCAGTATATTTTCAGCATCTGCAGCTATTGTCACTAGCACCTTCAGCTGTCAAATTCAGCATACATCATTCACACTAGCCTTATCACAGATGATGCTAGTGTGAATATATCTAGTTTTTAGTTAGTTTAAAGCTATTGATGGTTAAGATGTGTGCTTTACATTCACTTTGCAAATGACCCGATTAGTTGACTAATCTGAAAAAATAATAAGTGATTAGTCGACTACTAAAATAATTGTTTGTGACAACAGTAAAGTTGCTCCTGATTGGCCACAGTGGTTGCATATCAATAGAAATGCTGTGTCAGACCAATCGGAACCAATGACTGCTTACTGACTATTTCTGATCTCAACATGGGGGCGTCCGTTCTGCAAAAATATTGCTACTGAATGGACTTGAATTGGTTGGAGCCGGAACTAAACCATTTCCATTGGTGACGTCACACTCATTCAGTCCAGTTCTCTTATACAATCACAGGAATCCTTATGTTTGATGGTTTTATAAGAAGATCAGATTGTGGGTTTGGAATTAAAGCTTAAAGTCTCTTATGTTTTTGTAAAAAAAAATAATAATAAAGTGATCTTCTGTTTTAGAGGAAAAAGTATAAATTTGGGTCATTTCCACACTTTTCTGCACTGTGGCTAACACATCATTCACCATCTTGGTATGATCAGTGCAGTTGGTGAATTTAAAACTCATCAATTTCCTCCAGGACGGTTCATCAGAGGATCTATAATGCAGTGCCTTGTCTAAAAACTACACTAAAGAGATACATATCTTAAAGATTTGTGATGTGGCATCACAATCTTAACCTTTTCTTTTTGTTTGAAAGGACCACGACCAGTACACCAACCCGTCCCACCACCGGCTCATCCCAGTCAGCCGCCACGCCCAGGAGCCCCATGGTTTCATCGAAGCCCGCCACCCCTAAAACTCCCAGCAGCACCGGCAAGCCTGCGACTTCCAAATCAGCGTCCAGCACCCCCTCTGGTGGCAAACCGCCAGTATCACAAGCATCCAGAAACACAACACCTATGAAGAAAGGTATTGGAATGAAATAAAGCCTTGATTTTGTGAAGCAGATCCAGTTGAGTGGATTTAATAAAAGAAGGAAGTGAATAGAAAGTAGAGAGCAGTAAGTCGACAGGATGACAGCATTTCTGAAGCAGGAACCTTTCTGACAGACCTTGAAGCTTTAGTTTCACCACTGAGAAGTATTCAACCCCAAAGAGACTTAAGCTAAAGGATTCCTGCTGGGGCTTTCAGGGAAAATCACTCGAGATTCATGTTGTATTTCTGTCATATCAGATGTTTTACCAGCAAACGTTGTAAAATCTGTGTTAAAGTTGCCCCACAGGAGCAATTGTTGCTTTTTATAAGTGATGTTCTTAATCCCTCTTAATTAGCCTAATCCACTCAGTTGCCTGAACCCACACTTTAATCGGGGCTGAAGTAATTAATAAGCCCTTCAAAAAGTTTTTTTAAGTATTTCTTAGAAACTGAGGATACATGTAGAGTCTGTGTACATTTTATTTAGTCTTCTTGTTGCACAGATCATCACAACAAAAAGTTTACATATGTTTGGTTTTGGAGTTCTGGTCAACCTAATCCTGTTATTTTACAGCGTTTAACCAGTTTTTGTGCTCTGTTTTTCTAGATGTTACCAAACCGTCCACTCCAGCAGCCAAGAAACCTGCAGATTCGCCCCTAACTCGCCCTTCATCTTCATCCAAGACCTCAAAGCCTGAAACGCCCAAGTCTTTCTCAAAGTCAGACGTCACGGCCAAAAAGTCAACCGCAAATAAGATTTCAGAATCAAAGACGCCCAACCGCACCAAAACACAAGAAAGCAAGGCCGCGCCCGCAAAGAGCAGCAGCACCAAACCAGCAGCATCCAAGACCACCAGCCCCAAGAAGACTGTGGGAAGCAGCACCCCGACTCCTGTCAAACGGGCTCCCAAACCTGCAGCTGCTGATGGACCCCCAAAAGAAGTGGCAGCAGCCGGAGCCGCTGCTGCAGCCGGAGCCGTCGCCACGGCAGCTGCTGTCGCCACGGCGGCAGCTGTCATCGCAGAACCAGAAAAAGGAGCTCAGGTGGAGGAAACACCTGAGGCCGCCCTGGAGCCGGTCCCAGAATCACAGTCACCGTGTGAAACAAAGCCAAAACTCCTGCAGGAGCCAGAACCAGAACCAGAACCTGTAAAAGAACCGACGCCTGAACCTATGAGGGAGCCAACTCCAGAACCTGTCAGGGTTCTAACGCCGGAACCTGTAAGAGTTCCAAGTCCACAATCAATGAAGGTTCCAACTCCAGAACCTATGAGAATTCCAACTCCAGAGCCGGCGAGGGAACCGACTCCAGAACCAATGAGAATACCAACTCCAGAACCAGCGAGGGAACCGACTCCAGAACCAATGAGGGTAACAACTCCAGAACCAATGAGAATACCAACTCCAGAACCAGCGAGGGAACCGACCCCAGAACCAATGAGGGTTTCAACTCCAGAACCAATGAAGGTACCAACTCCAGAACCAGCAAGGGTTCCAACTCCAGAACCAATGAGAATACCAACCCCAGAACCAATGAAGATACCAACTCCAGAACCAGCGAGGGTTCCATCTCCAGAACCAATGAGAATACCAACTCCAGAACAAGCGAGGGAACCGACTCCAGAACCAGTGAAGGTTTCAAGTCCAGAAACAATGAGAATGCCAACTCCAGAACAAGCGAGGGAACCAACTCCAGAAGCAGTGCAGAAACTCTCTTTAGAATGCTTACGAGAACCAACTCCAGAACCTACACATGAAGAAACTGAGCTTGAGCCAAGCCCATACCAAATTCAAGAACCATCTTCAGAAGTTCCAGTAGAACCGCCTCAGCCATCAGCAGCAGCTGAGCTGGGCTCCGGCGCCGCTCAGATGGACCTTTTCCAGTACCAAGAGACGCCCAGCAACTCCTTCCCTTCCCTGGGAACAACGGTCATGTCTCCTCCCTGTTCTCCACCAGGCCCCGCCTCTCCTGTCAGACAACCACAGAGTGCCTCCCCTCAGCTGCGGTCCGGCTCTTGGGCTCTGAACCAAGAAGATGATGAAGAGCAGGAAGGACAGGAGATGAAGGGTAAGGAAGAGGATGAGGAGCCAGAGAAGGAAAGCCTCTTCCTGCCCCCCCTCTCAGCTCCGGGGGCTTTTGATGCTGCTGCACAACTCCATTTCCTGGGTGCCTCTCCTCCAGGGGTTTTCATTCCTGGGGACCTGATCTCCCCCAGTGAGAAGGAGGAGGCAGTGGAAAAGGCTGATGAGGAGATCAACGAGGACGTTGAGGACGACGAGGACGATGATGATGATGAGGAGGAGGATGAGCAGAGGAGACTGGGACACCAGCTTTCATCCATGATCACCGACATGAGCTCGTCTCAGCCCTCAGACGAGTTCCAGGTCCGCTCCTCTGCGTTTGGCGGCTCGGCCGGTTGGCATGGAGACGACCTGCTGTCTGGGATGGACTCTGAGGACATGAGCAGCTGCACCAGCAGTCGACAGCCGGGGGTGTCCGACCTCAGCAGCACCCAGCACACCGCCATTCTGGAGGGGACCCAGAGCTCAGACGCCTTAGTGGACTCCAGTCTCCGAGGGTCGGAGGGAGACGGCAACCTCATGGGCTCTCCCAACGTGGAAACCCTCGCAAACGAGGAGGAAGAGGACGAGGACGAAGAGGACGAGCGGGTGGACGACATGGACATGAGCTCAGAGCGAGCTGAGGAGCAGCACGGCCTGTTCCAGGAGCAGAATGAGGAGGAGGATGAGGACGTGGAGATGCACAGTGAAGGTCTGGTGGAGAGCGCCGGGAACGTGGAGGACGAGAACTTCAACGAGGAGGAGCGTTCAGACCACCTCTCTGCCCCCCCGACCTCCAACTGGAGTCAGAACAACCCCTTCTCTGACACTTGGACCCAGCCAGCCTCGCTGCTCTGCGTCTCCTCCCCCAGCCCCGTGTCCGACCATGGCGCCGCTGAGTCCGAGACCCCCACCCAGTCTCCTGCTCAGGCGTGCCTAGACAGCACCCCCCCTCTGTCTTTTGCTCCTCAGACAGAACATGAACCAGAACCCAGTCCGCTGACGGGCCTGGCTCCAGAAGAGACCCCCGACCTCCTGGGTGCCCCGGCTGTGGGCGTGTCCCAGTCCAGCGCCCTGAGCGGAGCCGCCCTGGCAGCCCACAGCAGCAGTGAGACCAGCACCCCCGAGGAGCTCCAGGACTACGACAGCAGCTCCGGGGTGGAGTCGCGCTCCGACAAACAGCACACCCCGGTTCCCGCTTCAGTCCAGCCGGACATGGATCAGGACCTGGGCATTCACATGGAGAAGGGTGACGGAGAGGAGGAGGAGGCCGAGACGCTCCCTGCCGACGAAGTCCCGGGAACAGGACCTCCCACGGCTCCGGCATCCGACCCATCTTCTCCCTCCACTTCAGGTGACGAGGCCAGTGACACGGAGGGGGAGATGCAGATCAACGACCCGGAGGCCCCCATGAAGATGGACGACGGAGTCGAGTTTGAAAGCCCCAGCCCCACCTGCGGCCTGCCAGCACTGGAGGAGGAGGCCGGGAACACCGCAGCGGGAGAGGGCGAGGAGGACGGAGGTGGGGCCACGCCTCAGTCTGCCAACTCCGTGGCGTCTTACGGCTTCGACTGCACCACGTCCAACTCCAACGCCCACTCCATGGCCGAGAGCTGCGGGAAGAGCCCCGGCATCTTCTCCCTGGAGAACGAGGAGCAGCTTCCAGAGGAGGCCAAAGACCCCTCCCTCATCAAAGAGCTCACGCTGCCGTCAGCCGCCGCCGCCCAGTCTGAGGACCTGCTGGGCAGCGCCGTGGACCTGATGCCCATGAGCCTCACAGAAGACCACTACCCCAGTTTGGATGAGCGCCACTATTTGCTGGGTGGGAAGCTTGCAGCAGATCATGTGGAGGACCCGGAGGAGCCGGGTCAGCACACACAGAACCAGGAGGCGGAGGACCGCGGCGACTTCCAGCCTCCGTACTACTCCACCATTTGCGATAAGACTGATAGTTTCCTGGAAGGTAACGTATAAGTCCTTCCCGTTCTCCCTGGAATGCACCTTTTCCCTGCAACCCCCCCCTCGCCCCCGTTTGTTTCCTCTCCACTTGGGTTAGACTTCTTAGCAGAAAAAGAGGAGAGCAACAGTGTAGAGGAGCAGATTTTTAAAAGAAATAATGAAGCAGAAGGAAAAAAACGACAGTAGCAGTTTTCCAATGAAGCCTCTGTCTTTCTTACTGTTCCGGTCACGAGTGTTTTGCTAAAACCGTAACGGACTCTAGATACTACCGTTTTTCCACTAGGAGGCTCTTCTTAAGTAAAATCCCCCAGCCCCGCCCCCCTCCCGACGGGGTACTGACTGATCGGTCGACGGTGACCGAGCCTTTAAACTGAAAGGAAAACACTGAAAGAAATGGACTCATTTGTGTATTTATCCCACTGTTTTTACCGAACAAATGTCCAAGGATTTGTCCTTTTTTCTTTTTTATATTTGCTTTACTGTTTTTGTTTGTTTTCTGGTCCTTCCTCCCTGTGTACACACTCTGCACATTAGGCATTTTTGTAGAAAGTTGTATTCTCGCTGCGAGGATTTTAGCTTTCAAAATAAAAGCCTGGTCAGAGCCACAGCTACAGGTTCACTAAGGTTTTGGGCTGAGCCTTAGTGGACTCATCATTACTGTTAAACATTTTTATGTACACTGTTTTTTAGATTGTGAAAAATTTGACCAAATTCCTAGTGACTCTGGGATGTTTCATCCAAGTGTGACTAGTGTTTTGATCACGGATATGAGGCCTTTTTTTTATTGGGAGCAAATGAAGCTCATTGGTTTTATCTGAGTCCTCAAACCTTCTGGATAAATTCTCTAAAGCCACACACTCATTCGGGACAGCCCTAACTAGCTAGCACTTGGTGACGTTCTGTTTTCTCGTGTGCTTCAGCAGGTTCAGCGTACTTTGCATAGGTCGGTAAAAGTCACAGCATTTGTGTTTCAGGGTCTGCTTTGACGTGGCTCAGTTAGCGTGACCGTTTGTGCTCCGGTGATCCACGATGCTTTTATTTTGTAAGATCCTGCTAATCCTACACGGTTGTCACAGCTGAGCTTTCCACCTGGAAAGCTTCCACAGCAGGCTTTTTGTTTCTTTTCAACAGTATATTGCATGTTTAACTAACAAAACAAGTTTGTACTACCTGACGTTTGAGACAGTTCTGCAGTAGAAATGAATGGTTCAGTCTAGGATATCTTTCAAAGTTCCATTAAAGCATCATTGCAAGGCATTTTGTTCCTGTTTCTTCCTTTCCCAGTGGGCCCAGCATGCCTCAGCTGTTCGTGGATTTATGTTTCCCTCAGTGTCTCCTCTTCCTCAGCAAAAAAAAAAAACAGATGTGTTCAATGTAGTAAGTTATAAACCAGCACAACTGTGATATTTATTAAAACTGCTCAGTAGGTCAATATAAGTGGCAACAAAACCAACATCACTTTGAGATGAGAAAAATGTATTACCCCACTTCTTTCACAGAAACAGTCACATTTCTGAAACATTTTTAATGCTTTTACATACATAAAGAAAAAAAATTGACAAACATTTAGTTAAAAATCAGAATAGTAAACACCTAAAATTGGTGGATGAAATAAATCTTTGATCGTTTGCTGATTTTATAGATTTGCTCACCTAAAAAGAAATGATCAGTCTGTCATCTTAGTGTTAGGTTATTTGAACAGCGAGAGATATAGTCAAAGAATGTTTTTTTTTCATTTAATTGAGTATTTGATCCTCTCGTAACCATGAACAGTTCTGGTTCACACAGACCAGCTAAACCAGGGGTGTCAAACTCAATCACACAAGAGGCCAAAATCCAAAACACGTATAAGGTCACGGGCCGAACAGGATAAACATTTATTGAACACTCTAAAACTATATTTTTAAAAATTCAAAACCGTAACTTTTTAACATAAATATGAACTAGACTTACAGCATTATATCTGTGATAATGCTAACGTAAGCTAAATTTTGGCTGCTGAAGATGCTATTGCTGATAGCTGAACATGCTGAAATTGACAGCTGATATCACTTAAAGCTAATAGCTGAAAAAGTGGAAGCTGATAACCAGCTAAAATATCAGCTAAATGCCAAATTAGTCTAAAAAAACAATAAAAAAAAACAAAACCGCTAGAAAAAAAAATCCTAAATTAGCCAAAACAGCTAGCGCATAGCTTAAATATCAGCTAAACTCCAAAATAACCTAAAAATATCTCAGTAAAAATCAGAATTATGCAAATTAAAAAGGCAGGAATATTATTCCAGAATAAATAAACTTTTGTCAAACTTATACAAGTTAGAAATGAGCACAAGATAACATCATGCCATTAATAACATTAAAATAAAAAGATCTGGAGGGCCGGATAGAATTACTTGGGGGGCCGGATCCGGCCCCCGGGCCATGGCTTTGACACGTGTGAGCTAGACTCTCCTAATCAATCTGAATTTAAGACATCTGTTTGAACAAATTGATTATGTTTATTAGTTTAATTTGCGAGTTGGTTTCTTTATAAAACAATGACTGAAAATACAAACAAGCAATATAAAAGAGAATAGGCAGAGGCCTGTGATGCTTATTGGATGTCTATCCTTCAATACTCTACAACTCCATACTGATCAGTTTAACAAACCAAATCAATACAATCAATTAGAAAACAATCCTTTACAAATAAATAAAAGTGAATCAAATTATTTTACATAAGTGTTTTGTAATAATTTACACCCAATCACCTGTAGAAAAGACACCTGTCCACAGAATGATCCATCAGTCAGACTAAACTCTCCAACATGTAAAGACTATAGAGCTTTCAGTGGATTCTAGTGAGACCAGAATGCACTACGAAACCATCAGCAACAAGCTGGGGGTTAAAGGTCACAACTGTTTGGGGTTTATTTGTGCCAAAGTACAAGAAAAAGACGATAAATCCACCTATAGGTGCTTTTTTTATTTATTTATTTTTGCTTAAGAAGACACATGTGCAGACCTGCCTGAATTCAGAGAGTGATCGGGAGACGATGCTGTGTTCAGATCAACTGTTGGAGGAAGAGAAATGCTGCTTGTGCTGCTACACCATCTCCACTGTCAAGCATGGAGGTGGACGCATTATGGTCTGGGGGTACTTTTCTACACTACTTCACTGGGTGAATGGGAGGATGGACAGAGCCATGTACCGTCACATCCTGAGTGAGAACTTCCTTCCCTCCACCAGGAGGATTAAATGGGTTATGGATGAGTCTTCCAACCCAAAACATCCAGCCAGTCTCTGCACCTCAGTCCAGGAGAGAGCTGAAGCTCAGAGTTGCTAAGCAACGGCCTCCAAATCTGAATGATTTAGAAATTATTTGATAAGAAAAGTGAAGCAAAGTTCCTCCTGATGCGTGTAGAAACCTGATTAATTACAAGAAACGTCTGAACTCTACTGATGGTAATAAGGGCTTTGCTACAAAGTATTAAGTATTTATAGCAAGAGGGTTCAAATACTCATTTCTCTCAATGAAATGTAAATATATTTATATAAAGTCTTGAATTTTGTTGGGATTTTTTGTCTCTCGGTTCAAATGAACGTACCATCAGGATGACCGTCAGGTTTTAAGTGGGTAAACTTACAAAATCAGCAAGGGTTCACATACTTATTTCCTCCTCTCCATAAAGAAAATATGACAAAAATTTGATTAAAAATATATTTAAAAAGTTGAAAAACTTAAAAAAAATCTGATTTGTTAAATAATATATCATTTTTTATTTGGATTCAAACTTTTTACTATTTGGAGAAAATATTGTAGGAAACTTTTTAACTAAGAACAGGATTTTATTTTCCCAAAATGATCTAAATGTAGTTAGAATTTGAGAAAATAACATTTTTATTTGAATGAAAATGTTTGGAAAAAATACACATAAAATTCCCCAAAATGAAAGCTTAAATTGGCAAACATAACTGTCAAAACTTTTAATATTTTATATAAGGCAAGATTCATTGGAGTTCAGTTTTGTGTTTGTCCCCTCAGGACCCCGTGTTCCGTATGTTTCCTCCCGTTCACCGTGACGCCGCTGTCTTGCATGATGATCAAAGCGCCAGTTTCTCCTGACGATCGTGAGGAGAGAGCAGACGTCTCACTAAAAATCCGGTTCTGTTTCGTGCTGCACCACACGGCGGTTTTGGAGAGAGCCCTGTGTTCCGTGTCACTCCTCCTTCCCCCCTTCATGTTGAATTTCTCCTCCTTGGCTCCCCGTTCTGTTGTATGCATGCATCTTTAACGGACGCTCCAAGTGATCTCCACTGTCTCACAGGAGACGAGAAGAGCACTGATGAGGAGGAGGATCACACGTGGCAAAGCGACTCGCAGGAAGACAACTGGAACCAAAACCAGGCCGCTTTTCCCATCGCAAACTGCCACTACTTGGCGCTGGTGCCCGGCAACAGGAGACCCATTGACCCGGCACTGGCTGAACATTTCGCAGAGATCGCACCTCCTCCACCTTTGAGGAGGATGGAGGAGCAAGTGAGGGAGGAGCAGGAGCAGCAGAAGAGGGAGTGGCTGGAGGAGGAGCAGCTCAGACTGGAGCAGCAGAGGCTCCTGGAGACGCAGCGCAGGGAGCTCCTCCAGCTGCAGCTGCAGCAGCAGCAGCACGAGCACCGCCACCGCCGGCAGGTCCTGCAGTGGCAGCTGGAGCTGGAGCATCAGTACCGCATGCAGCAGAAACAGATCCAGCAGCAGCAGCAGCTGAGGAGGAGCCCCACCGGGGTGATGCTCTCCCCGTCCTCCGGGCTCTGCACCATCTACGAATCCATGGAAACCAGCGACGAAGAAGACGAAGCAGGACAGGAGCAGAACAAGAACCTATGGGTTCCCTCCCCCGAGTACGTCCAGAAGCAGCCTCGCCCCGTCCCTCCACAGGAGCTGGAGTGGAACAAGAAGGTGGACATGGTCCAGCAGCTCATACATCAGACCCTAATACTGTCCGGGGATGGAAGCTGCCCTCCGCTGCTGCTCCTTCCGGTGGGAACAGGGGGGACCCTCAGTCCTCTGGAAAGCAGCATGTGGCCCAGCCTGCCCCCACAATTCAGCCCCCCAGCCGCCACGGTCACCTCTGTCAGCAGCTACTCTCCAGACAGCCGGAGCAGCTCTCCATCTGGAGACTGGACCGTGGTGGAGCTGGAGACCCAGCACTGAAGCCCACCTAACTTTATGTAAAGGTTCTGCACAGGAGAGGCATTAAATTCCCACTCTGATCATCTTTTGATAAAGCGTTCCCAGTTGAGATTTTTAGCCAAAAATCTGAAAACTTGTGTCACTTTTTTTTAGGACATAGTTTCTGCAGAGCAGCAGGAGTTCATTAGGAATTCAACTGATGGCGTGGAGTAATTTTTACCACATCATCCCTTTGTTTTCATTCTTTCCCTCTAGCTTACAGCTCCTCACACCCCCAAAGCTAACATTACAGCGCAACATAAACAGCGAGAAATGTCAGATCTATCCAGTTTGATCCAGATTCCAGCTCAGATGAGGAAAGTGGATGCATCAGAACGGAGCAGAGAGCTCGTGGCCCCACCCAGAGTATTTACGTCACAATACCCACCCAGTAAGGCCAAGTGGGCCCCACTTGGTATAAAAGTGGGCAGTGGCCCCGATTGGGTTTGTCCACAGTTCCTGTGATGGCCCCACCTGTGTTTACCCACATTGGCTTAAGTGGGCTCAGAGAGTTAGCTTGCTACACTAGCCACCTGCCTGGTGGACAGCATTGCATGCTAGCGAGCTCTGCTGTAGCATACTAGCAAACTTCTCAACAGAGAGCTAGTGAGGTGCACTGTATCAAGCTAGCAAGCTCCTCTGTAGCATGCTATCGAGCTTCTCTGTATTGAGCTAGCGAGCTCCGCTGTAGCATGCTAGCGAGCTTCACTGTATTGAGCTAACGAACTCCACTGTTGCATGCTAGCAAGCTCCTCTGTATCGAGCTAGCAAGCTGCGCTGTAGCATGCTAGCGAGCTCCTCTGTGGTATGCTAGTGTGTTAGTGAGCTCCCCTGTATTGAGCTAGTGAGCTCTGCTGTAGTATGCTAACGACCCCGCTGTATTGAGCTAGCGTGTAACGCTGTTCACTGGGTTCCTGGATAGCATAGTGAGCCTACCCACTGAGTGTCCACTTAACCCAAAGTCGGCAAACACAGGTGGGACCACCACGGAATCTGTGGACATTTTCCTCCCACTTTTAAACCATATGAGGCCCACTTGCCCTTGGTGGCTGAGTACAATCCTTTTTAAACACCAATTAAACAAAGAAATATCAAAAAATACAATTTAAAGCTTAATTTTCTTTATATATGTCTTCCATCATCAGGAAAAGGCCACACGAATATGTTTAAAACGCCAAAAACATGTTTTTCATCAGAGTGGGTCTTTAAAATTGTGTTTATATACTTCCATATCATGCAGGGGAAGCTGCAGATGTTTGAATCGACCAGATCCTCCAGCTGATCCTCTCAGCTTTCCTGAAACTGACCCCCTTGCGACACTGATTGTGGTCTCTGTCCCTCTGAAACCCTCTCATCCCATTAGCATATGTTTCCCCCGTATAGATTTCCAATACGGGGACTGGTGTGGGGGGGACGTTTTTTTAGTGAAATCCCTCCAAGAGAGCAGACCCTGGTCGTCTTTGTGAGGCTGAGTTATGACAACTTGCACTTTTTTGTCCTAAATTAATCGTGTGTGAAGGTAAGTGGGTTAAAAAGTGTTTGTTTTATGTCAAATGTTTTTAAAATAGTCTGTGCAGTGCATGTAGAGGACGTGGGCAGCAGAGGAGACTGGAATAAGAGGGTCCCTCTGTCACATTCCAGGATGGTAGCATCATTTCCTGGGTGGCTGCATTCAGGGAGCCTGTGAGGTCACAGGGGAAAAAACAGATCTTCCATCTTCTGTCCTGTAATTTACGTCGTTCGTCACAAACCAGTTCCTTCTAGAAATATTTCTGCCATGAAATAAAAGCCATTTTTTCTGCAGAGCAGGTGGGTGACTTTGAAAACACAAAAAAAGGGGCAACACTGCCACCTAGCGGCAGCTGAGAGACCTTCACCCTGTGACCACAATGATGCAGCTGTAGTACTGTTAGTAAAAGGGATTTTTATCACCTAAAGAGATAAATTAGGTCAGTATATATACATCAGAGAACATAGTTTATTATAATATTAAAGATGCATGACTTTCTTGATTATGTTTGTGCTTAAAATGTTTTTTTTGTTGCCGTTATATTTGATAAAGTTTCACCTAAACCTCCAAACTGCATGCAAATATGAGAATCTATTTATGTACACCTGTTGGTTTGATACACTCCACAGTGCCTCAATCTCCACTAGTCACATACTGTGTGCACCTTTGCTATCATATCCATTATATAGTGAGATGAAGCAATAAAGTTTACAGTTTTGTATTTATTTAAGGCTTGTTGCACTTGAGAGTTGTTCTTTTCTCGTCTTCCATGCTAGTGCTCGGTATGTTTAGAGTATGAAACTTGAAAAGTATATATTGCAATCTAATTATTCAATAAATTAAAATATATAAAGATATACTTGTGTTTTTGGGTGGTCAGTTCACTTTTTTGGGTAGGGTTTTTCAAAATAAAGGTGAAAATGAGATGCAGTCCCATGGAAAACAAATCTACTTGTGTACTTTTATAGTAGAAATCAGGAAATAAATGTTTTTTTTAAATTGCCAATATGCTTGGATTTCAGTGTCATGTATGAATACTATATGTTAAGGCTTTATACTGCCTCCCTCTGAGAATACAGTAAATGAGTACTCACTGGTGCTGCAGCTATCACTGCTCTGAGGTCAATAAGGTTTATATTCATTCATGTATGCATCTGCTATATTTGCAGCACAAGTGGCTGAGTCTGCACGTTAAAAGACTGCATAATAATGGAAATTATGACCTTGAAAATTACATAACCTCATCATAAAACACTGAGAAATTGTGACACAAAAAATGGTTAGAAATTTTGCCAGAGTCCTGCATGAGAGCGACCAGAAAGAATAGGAATTCTGAGCATCAGTAACCACTGATGCTGAAGGTATGCAGCATATAGTACTTCCTGTGAAGTCTTTGTTGATGAATGGTAGATAGTATATACTTAAGAAGCACAATTAGGCCCAAAGGGATTTATACTCCCGTTTACATCAACCTGTAACTCATATAATTGCTGGTGACTTTAGAACCACCATAGAGTTAGACCTAGTGTACTGCATCACAGAATGCATGAAAACTAAATACTATATCCTGAAAATAAGATTCCATTAAAAACTGAATATTAATAAACATTAATTTGAAAAACAATGAAGCGGGTAAAACTTCTAAATTAGATTTCTGCATTAATTAAACTAAAAGAAAACAACTGACTATTGATTATATTTTGTCCAAAATGTCTTTTTAAATTGATTTTCTATGCCATAATGTAAGAAATAAAACTATACTGAAAAAAGGAATATTAGATTGAATTAATCTTTTAAAGTAATTTGTATCAGGACTAAAAATGTATAGTGAAAAAGTTAATAACTTTAATTGAAATATTATTGCTGTCATTATTTATTCATAAATGCTCCAAAGTTACAGGAACTGTCGATATCACGGTGTCTGATTCTGGTTTCCTATTGGTTCATCAGGAGACGTCACATTTACCTTTCTAACACCTTGAAGAGCAGCTCACCAAAACTTTATTGTATCCTGTAAAAATGTCAAAAATGTCCGGGTGAACTTTGGCAAAGCAGGCTGCGGCTGACGTCTTACCCACATAGCAGGATGACTTTGAAATGCAATCAACAGGTTGCGGCAGGAGGGCGCTACGCTGCTGCGGTTCAGTTTGCGGCTCCATCAAGCTACAGGAAGTTACACGCGGCTGCAACTCAGGCTGACGATGGTGTTTTCAAAATAAAAGTTGCACTTCCGCAAAAGAAATAATTTCAACCACAAAATTTGAACATGATCAATTAATACTACCGATTTACATATTCAAAAATAACGAATAAATATAAAACGAAGAATATAAATAGACTGTGGGCGGCCAGAGTAAAGCGAGCATTTAACTTTGAAAGCGCCAAACGGAAGTAGTAGGAACATCCTTTCTCTCCGCATCCCTCACCGGTTCTCTCAGCCCACCAGAGAGGAGCGTCAGAGTACGGCGGCGGGGAGGACGACCCGGTGGTTCAGCTGAGCTGTGGTGACTCCGGGCGGGCTTCGGCTCTCCTGACCATGACACGGAAGCCCAGCGGCGGCGCCCGCCCTCCCGCCTCCGGACACCCCCCTCCGCCTGATGCGGACCACCGTCCGAGAGTTGACATCCTGCCGCCGGGGGTGATGGAGTCCTCTCCCCTCTGCGCCTCATGAATTAATGACTCTGTTCACCAAACCCCGGCACGACCGAATGTATTATTTTAAAAATTAATTATTCATTAATGTTCCGGACTATTGACTCACTGGAGGACATTTCTGCGATGATTAGGAGACTATAACCTGCGATAAACATCCTCTGAAGCCGTCTAATAACTGGGATGGCCAACAACAACGAGCTGCAGGTGAGTTCCCCAACTTTTCAGCCAAACTTTAAGGTTTTAACTAAATTTTTCTTGTTGTTTGAATGATCATACTTACACAAATCATACATTTAAAATGTGTCTTTTGTAACTCAGTTCTGCATTCTAAAGTTTCATTGCTCAGCATAGTTTTCTGCTGTGCTCAACACATGGAAACCACAGACTTATTCACACTACAGTTCCAGACAATAATCTGCCTCAGCCTGGCACTACATGATGAGAAATAACCCACAATCCCCCAGTTTAGGCTCAGACCTCCTCCTGTGATGTGTCATGGGAGGTGTTGTGGGGTCAGAGGGCTGGCTCATGGTTACACCGGTGTCAGATTGGCTCTCAGAGGAGGAAAATGTTAAAAATTTAAAAGATTTGTTTTTATCAGTATGCTGGTTTGGACCAAACCAATGAAGATGTTCTTGATGAGGGATGCAATGATTCTATCTCCCTATGATTCAGGTCAAACCTTAATTTTGGGGTCACTGTTTTTTTGGGTAGAATTTTACGAGACGACAACAAAAATGTAGAATAATCCTTTTTAAACTATACTAATAAGCCTCTAACAATGGAGAAAACACCTTTTTTGGGCTCATACTAAACTTAGTGTAATGCAGGGGTGTCAATCTCAATCGCACAGGGGGCCAAAATCTAAAATACACCATAAGCCGTGGGCCAAACAGGATAAACATTTATTGGACACTCTAAAACAGCTAGCATGTAGCTGAATAAGTAAAATACCTAAAAAACTGAAAAAAGCCCAAATTTGCCAAAAAAGCTAGCATGTAGGGCTGCCACAAACGATTATTTTAATAGTCGACTAATCACCGAATATTTTTTCTGATTAGTCGACTAATCAGGTGATGCGCAAACTGGATGTAAAGCACACATCTTAACCATCATTAGCTTTAAACTAACCAAAAACTAGATATATAGCATTACCTGTGATAATGCTAGCATGAATGCTGTAAGCTGAATTTGGCCGCTGAAGATGCTAGTGATGATAGTTGAAGATGCTGAAGCTGATAACTAGCCAAAATGTTAGTTAAATGGGGAATTAGCATAAAAAATTAAAAAAGCCCAAGTTAGCCAAAACAGCTAGCATTTAGCTAAATGATTAGCAAAACTCCAAAATAGGCTAAAAAACCATAATAAATGCCAAAGTAGTCCAAAAAGCTAGAATAATGCAATCATAACTTTCATCGTTACTAAACTCTGACTCCATATAATATAAAGTAATGATTAAACAATTATTAAATTAGTTGTCGACTATTTTAATAGTCGATTAGTCGTTGATTAGTCGAATAATCGTGGCAGTCCTACTAGCATGTAGCTGAAAAAATAAATAGATCAATTTCAAAATAGCCTAAAAAACTGAAAAAAGCCTAAATTTGCCAAAACACCTTGCATGTAACTGAAACATTAACTGAACTCCAAAATATCCTAAAAATATTAATAAATGCCAAAATAGTCCAGAAATCTAGCAGAATGCTAATTTTTAAAACTTATAACTGTACATTTTTAACACAAATGTGAATAATTAAAAGGCAGAAATACAGTATTATTCCAGAATGAATCAACTCAAACCTTAAATAACTTTCAATATGTTATGCTCCATAAAAATATATTTTATCAAAATTGTACAAGTTAGAAATAAGCCCAAGGAACGTCTCACCAAAGTATGAAGAATATAACGTCTTACAGCCTCTTCAAACAAAAATAAAAGATCGATACTTGCCAATGAGAACCCATTGAGAATTAATTGCAGGACTAAATATCAAGATGTATTGCAGTATTGATATTTTGGCACATCCCTATTTTAAACCATAGGTTGTGGCCTCCAGAAATGTTATTAAAATGAAATTCAAAGATTAATACCAATAATAAGTATTATTTCCTGTTCCTCTGCACTTTGTGAATCCTCCAATCAGCGCTGCTCAGTCACTTGTTGTGAGTAACAACCCGGTTCTGCGTTACCAGGAATGAGGAAGGCCCCCCCTCCTGTTTTTCGTGGAAAGTCGTCAGTGTGGGCTTGAAGATCAACACTCAGAGCTGATGTGGGCTGACAGACGCTCAGACTGTCAGAAATGCACAGGAACTTTCAATCCAATTTACTTTTTCGAGATTCAGAGCATCAGTTTATTGGCTGTTCAGGTCCAGCCACGGAGATGCTGGAGCCTATCCCGTTGGATAAAGGCGGGGTACACCCTAGGGAGTTCTCCAGTCTGTCGCAGGGCCATTCAGACCCGCATAAGAATGATTTTAGCCTTCCTTGATAAGAATTATTAAAAGGCTGACTGAGATGATATTTTCCCGTTAGACATCATCGAATACTTGTTTGTTTGTATTCAAAAATACTGCAAAAATTATACACATTTTTGTATTGGAATTTGCACTTTTGTCAGTAAAAATAAGATTCCTATAGTAAGTGCATAGTAGTAAAAAGTTCCAAGTATGAATGAGCATAAGTGATGGTATGAGCACTGTGTTAAGTAGAAATGCAGATATAATCTGATTGTTAGATTCTCATTTTGTGTTTTTATTGTTAGGATCATAAGCTTTATTAATTGTGAAAGAATTTCTGTTTCTTTTGATTTCTTGACTGAGTTTTTCTTGTTTATTTCATTAAATTTAACAAAGTTTAATTGTAGAAGCTCTAAATAACCAGAGCTGAGCAGAAACGCCGAAAAAAATATGTGTCCGGTGTGAAGTGGAGGTGAAGCGGATACCACGCGCACATTGCTTTGCGGCGTTAGTTGCTGACACACCGGCTGCGTCAACTCGCATTTGTGCGTCCACTTTCAATGAAAAGTCTATGCAATCACGTGTAGACCAGAATTTCAAGCTTTCGTGTCTGGAACGCTTGTGATCCCACGCCGCTATGCAAGGTTTGAAGCCTGGTCGCGGGCTCTACATGTCCGTTCATTGGTCACATGCTGCAAGTTCAACCAGTTGAACTTTTTCACATGAATTGTAGCAAAGCAGCACTGGGACCAATCATGGACTTGAATTTGGTAGTGACTTGTGGTTAGCTTCCGCTTCAAAACACGGAAATACCAACTGTTGTAAACATGATCGCAAAGGAGAAATTAATTATTAGGGTTTTTGCCGGGACGGATGAATATAACACTAAGACGGAGATTTATAGGAAACCAGAGCTGTGAAAATGACACGCTTGGAGCAAGATTCTCCAGGAGGACCTGACAACGAACGACAACATGGCCCCAAGATGGCGCCAGAGCATCATTTGTCAGAAATCCTCGACCGAAATTCGAACAAAGAAAAAAAAATGGAATGCCATAGGGGAGGGGCCACTCAGTCCAGTTCTTGTAACTCTTGTGCTATCCTGTATGTTGACGTTTGGATTGGGGTCATCTGGACCCAACAAGACAGTGCACTGAACTTTTTTCTTCCCAATGGTTTTTGATCTTCACTGGTGTCCGTGGCAGACATGAAATCCTGTCCACCTTCATCCACATTTGTCATTGGATGGATAACACGCCAATGTAAGGCTGGGGTCATCTGGACCCATAAGAGAGAACAAGGGTTAAAGAGTCAATGGTCGAAACAAAACTGAGACCTGAAGGAGGAGACATGAAGGCCACAAATAAATCATCTTTTTACCCTCTTAATTCACTGATTGAATATTTATGATGGTTTAGAGAAGCTGAATCATGCCTTCATCTCCTGGAACAATCTTCTGTCTGCTCTTCAGCAGGCTGCAGCTCATTTACAACACTGCTGCCAGAGTTTGGACCAGAATCAGAACCGATCACGTCCCTCCTGTTCTCAATTCCTCACATTTTGAAGGACAACTTTACTAGTTTTTCATCACTAAATGGTGTGGAACCCAAAAGGCTTGTCTGATCTGCTTGTGGCACCAAAATCCAGGGAGCATTTAGCTAGTAGAAGCCGATGTCAGAACCAAAGAGGATGGAGCTGCTTTCAGCTGCTGCTAAAGGCCTAAAACGTAGACAAAAGGATTTGTTTACTCTAAAGAAGGGGTGACACAGGGGGCCAAAATCCAAAACAGTCCTTAGGTCGCGGGCCGAACTGGATAAACATTTATTGAACAGTCTAAAACAAATTTTTTAAACTTTAAAAACAGTCATTTTAGAATAATTGTGAACTAGATATATAGCTTTACCTCTGATAATGCTAGTGGGAATGCTGTAAGCTGGATTTTGCCACTGAAGATTCTGAAATTGATAGCTGAAAATGCTGCTAAAATATTAGCTAAATGCCAAATTAGCCTAAAAAACAAACAAAAAAAAAACGTAGGTCAGCCAAACAGTTGGGATGTAGCTGAAAAAAATAGCTAAACACCGAAATTGACTAAAAATTTGGGAAAAAGTCTAAATTAGCCAAAACAGCTAGCATGTAACTGAAATATTAGCTAAACTCCAAAACAGCCTAAAAAAAAGCTTAAATTATCCAAAACAGCTAGCATGTAGCTGAAATATTAGCTTAACTCAAAAATAACCTAAAAGATCTTAGTAAATGCAAAAATAGTCCAAAAAGCTAGCCGAGTGCCCATTTTTAAAACCATAATTTTTTAACATAATTATGAATAATAAAAAATAAGGAATATAATTCCATAATAAATCAACTTGAATCTTAAATAACTTTCAGTATTTTACCCTCCATAAAAATATATATTTAGTCAAAATTATACAAGTTAGAAATAAGTGCAAACAATATCTGGCCATTAATAATAACAAAATAAAATGATCTGGAGGGCTGGATAGAATTACCCAGGAGGCCGGATCCGGCCTTTGACACATGTGCTCTAAAGGTACCATACAAGTTTCCTGATAGAACATTTTCCTAAAATCTATCACTTTTTTAGTCAAAAGTTTACGTTTCTGTTGGTGATTCTTGTTTCCAAGGTGCAGTAAATGCATCATGATTCGATTGTGTTGGTAAAATCTCCTGTCCTTCAGATGTGCTGCTCCAGTTTTCTTCTAGAGCTGCTCAACACTACCAGCCTCGTTGTTTTCTAGATATTCATGTTTCATTACTTGGACCAGGTGTGTGGACTCCATCGCAGACCTGGAGAATTGGGGTTTAGAGATTTTCTGATGCGTTGATCATGGGACATTGAACAGCTGGAGCCCCTTCCTGCTGTGTTGATGACTCTGGTTAACCTTTCACAGCTGTCTGACTGAATCTGCCCTGAATTCCTCTTTTCTTCAGCTGGCCAGCAGAGACTAAGGGGGGATTGGGATCACGGGGTCGCTGTGGTAATGATGATAGGTTAAACCAGCGTGTGATGATGATGGCCCTCACCTGATGACTTTCTCCTCCATCAGTCAGCAGGCGGGAACTGATGCCCAGTCTCCTCTTGCTGGATCTGTCAACTGAAACGACCCAGTTCTCGCCCCCCCCCTCCATCTGTCAAAAAGCCATTATCCCTTCACAGGCAGAAAGAGACTATTAGTGTAGAACGTAGATAAACTGGCCGGACTTCCCCTCTTCTTCTCAGCGCCCTTATTGATCCTCAGCCTGTTTATGTGTTGGCCAACCTCTCCTTCAGATGGCTGTAAAGAATGTAAATGAGGCCTGAAGCCGAGGATGTGGGCTCCGCGCTGATTCAATAACACACACTTTTAGGACGGCGTGCTCTCTACCTCTCTACCGCCGTCCTCTCATGAATTCTTTATTTCTCCCGGTTTCCTGTGGTTATTCTGCATAAGAGGCTCATCAGAAAAGTTGCTGCTACTCTAAGAGAAGAGGAGGAAGTTGTTGGTTTTATGGACTCGCTGGTGCTGCTCAAAGTTACGGGTGTCCCCAGCCGCCACTACCAGGGATAATAGGATTAGGAGGCTGTGGACCTCCCTGTCTCTGACCCCCTTCTCAAACATGCCACCCCGCATCTCCTGCCACAATCCAGGATTATATTTTGTCTGTCTCACAGAATCCCCAGGAGGCATGCTCAAGCCCCCGCTGCATTACAGCGTTTATGGGATGTGTACTGTGGAGGAAAATCCTGCAAGATAAAAGCTTCAAAGATCTACCTTATGTTCTTGTGACATTTTCTGATTTTTATTTAGAAAATTAAGCTCAGAATTACATTTCTGGGTATTTTATTGTGTATTGGAAGCAGAGAACACTGAGCGGGCCAAAAACTTCCTGCTCCGCTTCATTCTGATGCATCCACTTGCAGACAAATAGATCCATGAAAGTCTTTGTTATCCTCGTCTGAGCTGGAATCTGGATCAAGACTGTACACCTGGAAAGCTCCGATATTGCTCACCACTTTTGTTGCACCGGTAATGTTAACTTGGGGTGTGAGGGGCTGTAAGCTAGCAGGAGAACGTGTAAACGGATGGATGATGGGTGGGGTTGGGGGGTTACTCTTCCCCAACAGTCCAACCCACAACTCAGAGGTGAATTTCTGCCTGCCGCTCTGCAGAAACTATGCCCTAGAAAATGACATGCTTTTTGAATTTAGGCTAAAAATGTCCTAATCATAATTAAAAGACCATTGGGAACGATTATTGAGGAGAAGCGATTAGTTAGGACAATGCTGGCCTTCATCTCTGCTGTTCAGTTAGATCACTTTCTGTCCTAAAACTTCAACTCCAACTGATAAATCTAATTAAATGGTTCCCAATCGTTGGTTGGTTGCTGCAGTAGTTTTGTAATGTCAGAGTGTTCTGCAGCTCAAACGATAGTG
The DNA here is from genome assembly GCF_002922805.2 of Oryzias melastigma. NCBI lineage: Eukaryota > Metazoa > Chordata > Actinopteri > Beloniformes > Adrianichthyidae > Oryzias > Oryzias melastigma. The sequence goes on along the minus strand of NC_050519.1, from coordinate 21,138,628 downwards.
AAACAGCTGACGCATTACAGCCTTTCACTCTGTGTGCCGGTGGAGGAAAAAAGAGGAAGATGAAAATGAGGATGTGCACTGATTCAAACACAGCTTTGAACATAAAGCAAATTTGAATACAAAATGGAGGAAAAACATGCTCCTGTTTATTAGTATTTACACAACATTGCAGTAGATATAACTCCCATATATTTTTATGTTGTTGGTGTGTCTGACCTCAGTTGTATTAACTTTAGAAAACCTGCTGTCATAACTCATGAAAGTCCCACTCTGATCATCTTTTGATCTATTGTTAAAGCGCTCCCAGTTTTTTAATTAAGAATATACAGATTTTTGACGAAATAAAAACAACCATGTCGTTTTCTAGTACATAGTCTCTGCAGAGCGGCAGGAGTTCATTAAAAATTCACCTCTGAGTTGTGGGTGGGACTGTTGGGACAGAACAGCCCGCCCCCCTTCCCCTCCCTTTTTCTGAGAGCTCTTTGTTTACACTCTCTCCTGCCAGCTTAGAGCACTTCACAACCCCAACTTAACATTAGTGGTGCAACAAAAACGCAGAGCCAGATTGCAGTTCATACGAGGAAAACGAAGATGTTCATGGATCTATTTCTTTGTCAGTGGATGCATCAGAATGGATATTTTCTATGTAACAAATGCAATGTTTTTTAGATTAGACTAGAAATGATTTATTTCAAGCACTCAAGAAAAAAATAATGTACAATATAATCAATCAACAGAAGTTTACACCCATAAAGGATACACAGAATAACTAGTTCTGAATGAGAGGAAGCGAGTTTATATAATCCCAGCCCAGCTCGACCTTACCATTTCCTTTACGTGAACTATCATTATCTGGTTTGTAACTTAAGATCATATATTTATATTTTCCCAAAATAGATTCACGTTATTAAGAATCCTCAAGTAACAATAAATAATATGAATATGTAAGTAGATATATCACTATTTCAGACTTTGTCATCATTTTCACAATGATTTGAATAAAGAAATATAATTTGGAGCTTAATTTTCTTCACTTATGTCCTTCATCATCAGAAAATTTTCACAAAGACATGTTGAAAACACAAAAAAACCCTTAATTTTCATTGGGTTTTCAAAACAACTTTCTTCTTGTTCTATGGGGTTGAACACTTTCTAAAGTTGTCATGTACATGAAATAAAGCAATGTACTTTAAACAATGTACAATACAGATTATGTACCAAACATAATTATCATGTTTATTGCTGGACTTTTTAACATGGCAGTCAGTGTAAAGTTATTCCCTTCTGACACCAGACCCCAGTGGTGGTTTAAGGAACTGCAACATTTGACACTTAGTTGTTTGCATCGAATTTGGAAAGGGAATTTTAGGCTTTCTACCTGTCACAAACAGGCGGATGGCTGGATCCAAGTTCAGCAGGTTTTATTGGCACAGACAGGAGAACAGGAGTGAAGCACAGCAAAACTTCCACAAAGCTAAATCAGGGTCAGGCAGGCAGAGGTCAGGCACGAGCGTGAGGGCATCTGAGAACAACCAGAGTGGTCAAGGTAGGCGGCAAACAAAGACGAAGCTGGGTCAGAACCAGAAGTTCAGGTCAGGATGAGAACGCTTAGTGATGTAGAGTGGCATAAACAAGACTTCACACTGAGCAGAGGTCAGTGCTCTGACTAAATACTGCTGGGAGTATTTACAGATGGAAAACAGCTGTGGGGCTTCTGGGAGTGACAGCAGGGGCTGATGGGAAGTGTAGTGTAGAGACCTAGGAAGTGCTAGTAATCAGTTGATGGATCCCACTGGTGACCAGAGAGGGAGACAGGGGACTGATTCATAACACTGCCAAACGATCCACCCATAGCTTTAGGGATTTTACCCAACAACCCACAACGAACTCCAACAGATTTTACTGCCAACATGAACTCATATAAAAGACTTTTCTATAATCAATTTTATTCACGACTCTTTAAATCACATTTTATAAAGATTCAAAGAGGAATGTTTCAAATTCTATAAATTGTGTTTTCAAGCAGAATCCAAAAAGCACAGTTTCCCAAATAAACTCTTTTTTAGAGATATTGATCTAATAAAGTTTGTAGACCGTATGTTGTACTCGATGATGGAGTTTATAGAATCAGATGTGAAATGTGGTTGAGTACTTGGAGGCTGCGCAACAGAACCGTCGTGGTCATGCAGGTTGGGTCTTATCAGAAACTGAAGTAAGGGGGTGGGGGTATCTGTGTGACCCAGTTGTGGTTACTTGATGCGCTGAGGTGTGCTGTAGCCATGCAGAAGTCATGCGATATCCCGTTGTAGCGGTGTTGGTCTGAGGCTTCATGGGAGCAGCCGCGACGTAAACCCTCCACAGTGGACTGGCTGTTCTTTCAGCCCAGAAGCTGTGGAAGTAAGAAGAAGAACCTGTGGAGACACTTGCAGTTTAGCCTGAACTCTGGCTTTAAACTGTAACCCAAACTAGTGCTTTTGTCCTCCTTTAAATCCATGCCTGGACTGCTGGAACACTGGTATCATGAGCAGCCAGGTACCATTGTTCTTAACGAGTTTATTTTAACTCGCCATTAACAATACTCGGGATATGAAGAAAGCCATAGCTGGGGGAGTATAAATATCTCTGAATGCAGCATCTATGGAGGAAAAGGGGAGCGTTGTATGGAGATGTGCAGTGAAGTCGCCTTCAGCTGCTTCTCTGGGATAAGTTACATAAAATGTGACATTTTATGATTTGCTTGACCTTTTTGTCAGCTCAATTAAGTAGATTACAAGTTATGCTAAAATAGTCATGATAGTTTGCATGAATCTATAGCTGCTAAATTGATACTTTTTTTGGCTTTTTAGATCTATTTTGTATAAAATCCTGCTGTTTCTTGATTGTTTGAGTGGCTGTCTAAATTTAGACGCCTCAGGAGCGAAATTGCTTTAACTCTAATGTTATACTGCTAGCCTGCGAAATGAAGAAAGGACCATATTGTGATCATAAGACTTCAGTTTATTTATAAAGCATCGTTCTACAGTCACGCTTTTGTCAAGATGCTACACAAAAGCAAAACCATCAAACCAACAAAATGTGTTTTTACGGTTGTTATAGTTTATTTCAGACCAAAACTTTCTAAAAAGGCTACATTGTTTGAGTGGTGCTTTCATATTACACATAAAAGTAACACACAAGCCTTTATATCTTTGAAACACGCTTAAAGTTTTGTAAATTGGGTTTCATCTACAGTTTATTAGACAAGTGCAGCTGAGTTTTATCTTCTAGTTTAGACTCTTTTTTACATGTGTACAGTTTTGACCTTCAGGGAATAAAGGAAAGGCTTTGGGGGCAAAATCAAGTCTGGTTAATCATATTAGAAAATAAGTTGGATGACTCCGCCCATTATATGACATCACTACAGCAAAGGCAGGGAGCTTGTTAGAATTACTGTGCGTGGAGCAGTGGCGCATGGGCAGTAAAGGCCCAGTACCTGCACCTTACCCATGACTAGAGTGTGGTGTAAGGACACTGTACAACAGGGGTCCCCAAACTTTTACTCGTTAGGACCACATAACTTTTCTTTACTGATGTGCTTCTTATTGCATTTTTCTCATAGTAGAGGATCTATATAAAATAGTTTACTATTAAAACTGCATTTCTGAGTATTTCTTAATTAAAATTGTGTTGTATTAGAAAACCGGATGCTTGAAAAGGCAGAAGTTTCCTGGCCTGCTCACGCTTGTGCGAGACATGATTAGCTTTCAACACTTATATTCTCATTGTTATTTTAATGTTAGCTTTAGGCTGTAAGCTTGCGTATGGGCACGCAAACAGAGCTTTCAGCAATCGGTAGGGGGGCGGGTTGCTCTGTGTCAACAGTCCCGCCCACAAACCAGAATTGTATTTCTAATGAGCCACTGTGCATAAAATATGTTTTAAAACTGACCAAAGCTTTTTGAATTTTACTGAAAACTTTATAATTAAAAGACTGCTGGGAACGATTTTCGATAGAAAAGAATACGATTGGAGTGGGACTTTATTGTTTTGTTTTCACAAAGAAATGGAAGAATTTTGGAGATTCTGTGTATTTTTTCTCTCTTTGAGTAATCAGCAGCATCCCTCGGGAGGAGGGATAATCATATGCTTCATAGAGTGGACCTCTTATCCCCCCCTCCTCTGTCATAATCATTATTAATCTCCCCTGCCCATTACCATCATGCCTGCACAACCATTCCATTACATCGTGGTGCTCTTTCCACTCGCCGTGTCCAGCAGCAGCCGCTGTTTGGGACTGGCTTGAATATTTCATTAGTGTAAAGCGTCTGTGTTAAAGTAGGTCGTTGAGTCATTAGAGTGAGCAGTAAGACACAGATCAACACAGCAGGACATCTTCATAACTGCAGATTTAAGCACATGTTTGATTTTTCTGGTGAAATCTCCGGTGAACATCCGCGCCTGAATTAGACAACATCAGAGTCTGGATTGGTCCCAGGAAGTGGGGGATGTGGTAATGGATCAAACCCTGTAGTGGATGCAGCTCATTCATTTTTAAGGCTTCCGGTGAGGATTCGGCCTGTTTTATGCGGGGTTGTGGATCGTCGATGGAGGAATACTGAAACTTGGGGAACATCTCGGCTGGAAAATTAGGCTTTTGTTGAACCGCGTTAGCTTGCTCATTTACTCAAAACTGAACAGAAAAAGTAAGAAAGTTTTGGTGCCGATTTAGAATTGATTGAGAGTTTTGGGGGCAGTCAGAAAGATAACGTTATTATAGACCCACTTCAATTAAAGTGGTGTTTTTAACATGTTTTTTTGGCATTTTTCAGATGACGGAGGACATATATAAAGAAAATTAAGCTTAAATTTGTTTTTAGGAGTATTTTTAAAATTCAAATTATTGTGAAACAGGAGCAGACAAAAAGCTCTCTTGGAAAAATGTTACATTTGTCACTTAGATGCGACTTCTGCAAGCCACAAGCTTCCTTCTCCGTTCCATTCTGATTGTCAATGTGTTGTTGAAATGCGATAAGCGCAAATATTTGGCAGTCTGGAGGACCAGCAGTTTTAGCCATTTTTTTCCTGCTTTCTTCTCCCTCTAGTTAATTCAGTAGGGCTGGGTTAATAAAGTTAATTAGTTTATTTGAAATCGATTTAAAGCTTAATAAATCAATAATCGATCCATAAAAATGTACATCTATCTAGCACATAGAGCTAAACTCCGCTAGCTTGATGCTAATGTTTAATGGAATTTCTCATGGGACGGCTAATGCTAACGCTCAGTCAATAAAACATGCATTGCTGATTAAAGAAGCAGCTTTTTATACTCACAGGCATGAATTTTCTAAACTTTTACCTTTTTGTTAGAACTTCTCCGTTTCAGCAGCAAATATGTCTAAATTTGTTTACGGTGTAAATTCAAAATTCAATTGAATTGAATATGAAGTGAGTTGATTGACATAATAATAATAATAATAATAAAAAAAAATCTGAGTCAAATTGATCCAGGGTCTTGTGAATTGAATCGTTTCTGGAAATTATTATTGATACCCAGCCCCGTAATTCCAGTTTAATTATTCCAAAATGAACACTTTGTGTCACTCCAGGTGATTTGTTCTACTCCTGTTTTCGGTCCACTCTCAACAGTGCAGTGTGAAAACAGACCGAATGAAAGTGTGTTTCAAGTTTGTTGGATTATCCTGGAGTGAAAGTTCTCCTAAAGCTGGAACACAGTACTTTGAAGCCTGGATGTGGACTTATTTACTGCAAAATCAGGGTTACTTAGCTGTTATGTTTACATATACTGTTGTATTTCTAGGAAATTTATGTTCATTCTTTGTCTTTTTGCTTGCTCCCATTGATGCCAAAACCTAGCTGTTGGATTCATATTTGTTTGGAAAAAAAGCTTGTTATCATAGATGTTAATTTAGATGAATGATCAGTGTTTTAAGGGGCTGCATGGTGGTGGAGTGGTTAGCACTCTCACCTCCTGGTTCAAATCCCAGCTGTGTGGATTTCCTCCAACAGTCCTAAAACATGCTTCATAGATTTAATGGTGACTCTAATTGTCTCTTAATGATGGACTGGCCATATCAGGCCTCGAGGGCCACCTTCCTGCATGTTTTCTAACATATCCTACTCCTGCATGTTCTAATTAGCTGGACACACCTGAACCAGGTAAACAGTCATGTGTAGGGCTTGAAATCATGCAGACACTGTGGTCCTCGAGGCCTGGAGTTGCCTATCCCTTCTCTGGAGTGTACCCCAGCTTCAGCCAACAGAGCACTGGATAGGCTCCAGCAACCGCTTGACCACAAAAGGCATTACGCAGGTTTGGAAGATGGATTGATGACTGCTTTTGGGGGTTTTGCTTTGGTTCTCCTGTAACTCCTGTTTTTATTTATTGAGAGATTTTGCTTTATCCTGAAGAGCAACTGTCTCTGCACTTGAAGGACTGCAAAGTCCTTCAGCTTCAGTCCTTGTTCACACTTATTTCAGCCCCACTGTTCATGGAGAGCAGAGGAGAATGAAGCAGCTGGACTTCAGAGATCCTCTCTTTCGGGTTCTGCTCTGTTTTATCCCTCACACTCCAAACAGAGCACCTGTTTGTTGCTGCAGCGCACACAATAGACAATGCCGGGTCCACAAACACATTTACTGAGGTCTCTTGATAATATAGGCTCTCTCACAAAGATGCCATTCATGCTGACGCGCAGCAGCAGCGCATGCACACACAGATGTGCACACCAGCACTCACAAGACCCTCTTCTTCTCAGGGTCCCTCCGCCTCGTGCACATGATGCCTCCATCAAAGCAGCACATGTTGAGCAACGCTGCACTTTTCAAAGCAGCAAAAGGAGATTTGCCATCAGAATTTCTCAGAATATGTGGGATTTTCAGGGATTAGCAGGCAGTTGACACACAGTCCAAGGTACGTTGTGTAAGCTGTTAACTCATTCACATATAGGTAGGAAAGAAGATTCAATAGTCACATGTTGCAGTGTACTTTTGAAAATATATTTAAAATAGAAGAAAATGAATGAAAAATCTAAGGTTAGTTTCAAAATATGTGAGGTGGGATACTCCGATGAAGAGCTATCTGCACCTCCACCCAACTTCACTTCATGCAGGAATTACGGTACTGTGGGGCTGCAGAGAATTAAAAAATAGCTTTTCAGAAGAATCCGGCCCTATGGAAGAAGTGATCATCCAACCTCAATCACATTTAGAGAGCGTTTTATAAATTACTTTAGACCACATGTGTCAAAGTCAAGGCCCGGGGGCCGGATCCGGCCCTCCAAGTAATTCTATCCGGCCCTCCAGATCATTTTAATTTATTGTTATTAATGGCCTGATGTTGTCTTGCACTTATTTCTTTATTGTATAACTTTAAAAAAATATTTTTATGGAGAGTAAAATATTGAACGTTATTTAGTATTTAATATTGATTTATCCTGGAGTAATATTCCTGCCTTTTTATAATTCATAATTATGTTAAAAATTGATGGTATTAAAGTTTTAAAAAGTGTCATTCTGCTAGCTTTTTGGACTATTTTGGCATTTACTAAGATTTGTTTAAGCTATTTTGGAGTTCATATTTCAGCTACATTCTAGCTGTAATGGCTAATTTAGGCTTTTTAAAAGTTTTTTTAGCTAGGCTAATATTTACACGCTAGCTGTTTTTGCATTTTTTTTTTCAGTTTTTTAGGCTATTTTGGAGTTTAGCTATTTTTTTCAGCTACATACTAGCTGTTTTGGCGAACACATTTTTTTAGTGATTTAGGCTAATTTGGCACTTAGCTAGCATTTTAGCTGGCTATCAGCTTCAGCATTTTCAGCTATCAGCTTCAGCGTTTTTATCTATCAATTTCAGCATCTTCAGCGGCCAAATTCAGCTTACAGCATTCACACTAGCAATATCTCAGGTAATGCTGTATATTTAGTTCATAATTATGTTAAAAATGTACAGTTTTACAGTTTTAAAAATGTAGTTTTAGAGTGTTCGATAAATGTTCATCCTATTCGGCCCGCGACCTAAGGGGATCTGATGGATTTTGGCCCCAGTGTGTGATTGAGTTTGACACCTCTGTGTGTCTTGTTGTAAAGAGAAAACATTTCTAAAAAAAAATGCAGAACTGGGATGGATTAATAATTGTTTCATAATCAAATAGCTTCATAACTGAAATAATTTAAGCATGAGGTGCCTCAAGATTTCCACCTCTGGTGACATCACATCCTGTCAAGATTATGGTATTTAAGCTACTTAATAATAGTCTTACCACCATCATCTCCTTCATAGTGAAACATCTCCCCATCAGCAGTCTGTGTCTTACCATCAACATTTTGACAGCAGGCTTTACTCAGGTTTGCAGAGCAGCATCTCCTCTTGGTGGTGCTCCTCACATCCAGCCGGGGTTGTTCCAATCATCAGAAAGCAGCTGCAGTTCATGTGGACGGTGACTTGGTGGGTGTTTGTGAGAGCAGCTCGAGGACTTCAGTCTTTCGTTCATGCCTTCTGTTTGACAGTGTTCATCTTATCCTTTGTGCTGGGGAGGAGTGGGTGAGTGTGGGAGAGATCACTCCTCACAAATCCCACTACTGCCACCTCCAAAAACACCAGTGACTGCGTCCTCTTGTTGTTGTTTTATAGTTGTTGTTGACCACACTCTCCCACAGGGAGACGGAGCTGTCTCGTGTTTTTCCTGCCCGATCGGACCACATCTGCCCTGCCATTACCATTACTGGTGTAGACACGAAGTGTCCCCTCAAACAAAAATTAAAGATTATTAAAGACTTACAGGGAGAAATGGATTTGTATGCACTGAGATCAAAACCTGAAAACATTACATAATATTATGAATGTTGATAAATACTTTAAGCTGACAGAGAACAGTGGGGTCATTTGGAAATGCAGGTCCATCATGTTTTAATCTGAATAATTACAGCTGGATTTACAATTTTGTTGGATGCAAATGAATGCATAAAATTTATGATTTTCTCTTAGTTGTGACTTTTAGCAGAACAAATGTTTTTCTGTTACTTTCAAATGCAAACATAAATCTATTTAAAGAACGTAATTAAGTTCTCCCTTAATTCAGATTTAATCAGTTGAAACTATAAATGAAAGCAAAATTAGTTTGAAAACAAAACTGTAAAAAAGTTAACAAATGTCAAATTGAGGATTTAGTGGCTACAAACCATTACATTACATTACAATTCCTCTGCCATGCTTTAGTGCACGTGTCAAAGTCAAGGCCCGGGGGCCGGATCCGGCCCTCCAAATCATTTTATTTTATTGTTATGACCCGATGTTATCTTGCGTTTATTTCTAACTTGTATAATTTTGACAAAATATATTTTTATGGAGAGTAAAATATTGAAAGTTATTTAAGGTTTAAGTTGATTTATTCTGGAATAATATTCCTGCTTTTTATTATTCATAATTAAGTTAAAAAGTTACAGTTTTAAAGTTTAAAAAATGGGCATTCTGCTAGCTTTTGGACTATTCTGGCATTTACTAAGATTTTTAGGCTATTTGGGAGTTTTGCTAATATTATATAACAGCTGTTTTGGCTATTTAGGATTTTCTTTTTAAGTTTTTTTAGGCTGTTTTGGAGTCGTGCTATTTTTTTCAGCTACATGCTAGCTTATTTGGCTAACCTAAGTTTTTTTAGGCTAATTTGGGACTTAACTAATATTTTAGCTGGCTATCAGCTTCAGCATTGTCAGCTATTGACTTCAAAGTTTTCATCTATTATCTTCAGCGACCAAATTCAGCTTACAGCATTCACACTAGCATTATCACAGGTAATGCTATATATCTAGTTCATAATAATGTGGAAAAGTTCTGGTTTTAACGTTTTAAAAATTAGTTTTAGAGTGTTCAATAAATGTTCATCCTGCGACCTCAGGTGTGTTTTGGATTTCGGTCTTAGTAGATGATTGAGTTTGACACGCCTGATCCAGAGGGTAAATATAAAAAGAAACACCAGCAAGAATCTTATCTGATTTTAAAATGATTATAAATGTTGCAACATGAGCTGATTTTATTTCTGATGTTCTGTTCTTAGTTTTGTGCACATAAAAACACACCCCTGACAGATCCAGATCAGCAAACTGCTCTATTATTGATAGCAGAGTGTCAGAAGTTTTATTTGTCACATATTTACTGTATATATTTGTGCTAATGTTGAGGAACAGCTGAGCACCATAGCAAACATCTACTGTTTTCAAAGGATTATGTGCAGTTTTAATATTGTTTTTTGCAAAAACATGCTTTTTATTTTGGGCCTTTTTAGTCATTTACTGATTTAAATAAACCGTATTAAAGTTTCATGTGATAATTTGATGTTTATCTAAACAGGTTTTGTAACATTTTATTGCAATTTTCTTACAATATTTTATTTTAGCCAGTCTTTGCTGTTTTTTGGTTTAAAACATTTTTTTTTTTTACATTTTTTTGCATCATCTGAACTTTTTCAGATGTTTTAGTCTTAATATACTCCTCTTTCAGATGATGGAGAATATGTATGAAGAAAATTGAAATTAAAACAGTATTTTAGTATTTTTTATTCAAATCATTGAGAATCAGGAGCAGACAAATAAATGCTGTTTGAAAAAGATCATATTTGTGATGGGAAATATGCTGGGGGATCACAAGCTTCCTGCTCCGCTGCTTTCTGATGCATCCAGTTCCAGACAAATAGATCCTTGAACGTCTTTGTTTTCCTGGAAAGCTTTAATATTGCTCACCATTCATGCAGCACCTCTAATGTTAGGTGACGGGAAGAGGGGGTGGATTTGCTCACATCCCGCAATTCAGAGGTGAATTTCTTATTAAGTCCTGCCGCTCTGCAGAAACTATGTTCTAGAAAACGACAGGTTTGTGATTTTGCCTAAAACAGCATCATCACAATTGACCACTAGGAACACTTTGAAAATAAATCAAACGATGATCAGATTGGAACTTTTAACCTTCTTCCTCTTCTTTATTGTTGGTTTTGTCCACACTGAAATATTTTCATTTTTTCTTTGATTCTCTGAGGTTTAATCTTTGCAAAAGTGACTCAAAACGCAGAAAAATGTAATGTATTTCTAAAACATTTGAAGAAAGTTGGGCTGTTTGCTTACAGAGAACAATTCTAAAACTCACTTTTTGGATCATGACGGCACCAGAGAAGTTTGACTGTTGATGAGACTGAGCAGAGCTGCTTCTGTACGAGAGTATTTGTTCAGTCTTTATGGGGTAGAGAGTCAAACTGTAACTTTAAGAGCAGTCATCTTAGTTCCTGGTAGTGTGGTCAGGACACTTTTAGCTGCTGCTTCATCTCTGCAGGTACACGGGGGGACAGAGTTTGAGGCTTCAGGCCGAGCAGAAGTTCCTGGAGTGTTTTGAGGGTTTTAGGTGTTTGCTTGGTGGTTGTGGGGTCTGTGGAGGACAGCTGATCTGTTTCCGTGGAGGTCACGGGCAGCATGGGTTCATGGGGGCTGTTACTTCTGCAGCCACCAGTCCTCCACCCGCGGCCAAAAACAGGAGACACAGCTGCTCGGTAAGAGAATATTTGAATGCCTTCCTACACATTCACAGCAGAAGACATATGAGAGGGACATTAAACTTAGTCTGATGGCTCAACTTCACGGTATTTCACTTCCTATTCCCCTAAAGGACTGTAAAGAAGAAGTCTGTCGTGCTGTGTGGACTTATCTGTCCACTCAGCAAGTGTGTGTCGTTTTTAGTCAAACGTGGTTCTTAAATGGTCTTAAAAGTATTGAATTGATGAAGTTTGAAATATTACCTTAAAAAGTCTTAAGTCTCGATATCTCGATAAAATTGTGCCATTTGAAACTTCTTGGTTTCACATTTCTTGTTGAAAATAAAATTTTCCACCACAAATAATGTAAATAAACAGCGGCAGAACCAGTTGTAATGGACCGATGCACTGAAAGCCCACCGCCGGTTTAAAAAGAAAAACAAGTGCGCCAAAGCATCACAGCACAGAGCAAAAACAACAAGACAAGAACTACAGTTTTAATATGAAAACACTGGTCTTTTTAAAAATTTAATTGGCCTTAAAAATGTCTTAAATTTATTTTGAAAAAACTTGTAGGAACCTTGTATAGCAGTGGTCGTCCACCCTTTGGGTTGCGGACCGGTACTGGTCCGTAAGTCACTTGGTAGACAGAAAAAAATTAACTAACTTATTATTTCCGTTTTATTTTGTGATCCTGCGGCAAACTTGGAGATATGGTGGATTCACTTGTATATTATACGGTTGTGTCATTTTATTTTGCTTTATTTATCAATCACGCCTTAAAAGTCTGACGTAGCTGAAGTTCTAGTTTGATGTTAAAGGGAAAATCTTTAAGTTCAAACTAGGTGCAAACATTTTATGGAGAATGAGGTTTCAATCAAGTAAAGTTGCTGATTTGTAAACTTGTAAAAGGAACATTTGAGAATTTTTTTTCTACAGCAAGACTGAATCTCGGATCACTTCAATAACATGAGATGTCTGGATCACTGCGCTGTTTCTCACCTCCATATTTATGTTTGTGACTTTTCCTTTATCTTTTAAAGTTGGAGCGTCTGTCTTTTCCGTAGTTTTCCATGGATATGTTGTCATTTGGTGCTCCAGTTGACCCCTGCTCTCAGAACAGTCGCCCCCTGTGTTCAGCCTTCATCGCAGCAGTCCCTCCGCATGCACAGAAAGGTTGATGGCCGCCTCGCCGCGGCCTCTTCTGTCACACCGCCTGTCTGTCAGCTGCAGAGAGGCAGGAAGCTCAGCGACTGTGATCTCTCAGTTACAAAACCAACCAAATGTGAGTGCGCGCACAGAGTGCATGACGCCTCGACTATCTAGCAGAGAGCAGAACAGGAAGCAGCGAGGTGGAGCGCGTTCTCCCCAGTTCTTTCTTCCTCTCCGCCGCTTCGTTCACTTGCTCCAGATTTAGACTGGCCCCTGATTCCTGGTGGGAAGGACATCCTGGATTTGGAAGCGGCAGGAATAGTCCTTTGTTTTGGGTGATTGGTGACGGCGTCGGCGCTGATTTTGTGCGGTGTCGCGGGGCGGGGTGAGGCCTGCACAAGGCCGACGATGGCCGGCGAGGAGAACAGACTGGAGAACCTGGAGACTTTAGACATCCTGTCTCCCGCCGAGCAGAGTGACTCAGACGCTCCGGTAGGCCACCACGGGCAGAACGGGCCTTCTTTTGTGCCTTCTTTCCATCTAAACCATGGCCATCTTTACTGTCAGCTTCCTCATTCACTTCCTGTGCAAACCTCTGCTCTCTGCCACCAAAACCTGAGTTTTCATTCCTATTTGCTCTCGTGATTTCACCCTGCCGCAGGAGCCGTCTCCGTCCAGAGGTTTTTGTTTGTGGTAAAACACCAGGGGATTGAGTGTATTGTGTTGAACAGCAGTGCGTCAGAGCACAAGCTCTCCCTTCCTGTTGCTCACGGAGGAGTCACAGCTCTGTTTTTGCTTCTGCCACCGGTGCTACGCTCACCCAGACCTCTGCGTTCATCATTGGGGCTAATAATCTACGATAAAAACCCCTACGGTTGCATGAAGTGCACCTCCAGCTCCTGCCTGCAGAGCTGTTCTGTGACATAACATTGCATTAGAGCAGCAGCTAAAGTCCTGCCAGCACTCAGCCTCGAGCCGTGGGCTTTGGCTGGCAGCTCAGCCCTCGCCTGACTGTTGTAGTGCATTGTGTTTGCAGATGGATTATGGTTTTATGAGAATGGTAACCCCCCCACCCCTCACCCCCATGTGTGTAGCTGGATGGACACAGAGACCTGAGAACTTGTAATCAGATCTGCTAAGCTGCGTGGCAGCAGCAGTGAAAGGCCTGAGCAGCCTGTCTGTATAGCAGAGTGGAGGAGGAGGTTTCAGTCTGTATGTGAGACCGAGCAATGCCTCAAACCTGAACGACTCTGTTGACTTTTAACGTCCAGCAGGAAACAACAAAATGCTCCATGTTTGATTGAATTAGTGTCTGTTTGGATTGTTAGCACCTCTGACCTTCTGACACTCACATGTCAAAGTATTTGAGAGAAAGGAGCAAATGCTGCAAGTATTTATACACAACTGACCTTTAAAGACCAAGTCCAATGAAAATGGAGGTTTTAGCATGTTCTTGTAGCATTTTTCTGATGACATATTAAATTAAAATTGCATTTCTGAGTATTTCTTTACCCAAATCATTGTAAATCAGGAGCAGATGAAAAATGTTGCCAGTAAAGATCATATTTGTAAATGGGTGGGCCTCAAGCTCCCTCCTCCATGCTCTCGGGTATAGGTGACAGGAAGAGGGGAACGGAGTTGCTCTAATTGACTGTATATGAGTACTGGACATGTGATTGTGACCTCACCCATTGGAAACGACTCGTTTTTAGTTCCGGTGAAATTAAGTCACTTTTTCAGTTTTCCATTTTTTCTGGGATACGGATGAAGTACCAGAAGTTGTCAGTAAGCAGTGATTGGACCCAGTCGGTCTGAGACATTGTTTCTATGGCAACCATTCTTACCAGTAAGGAGTGAGCTTGTCAGAGGCCACACCCCTAAAAACAAGCTCAGGAGAATCTATCAAACATTTTAAACGTGTGACTTTTATTCAAGCATCTGATTGGTCAGTTTATAACTTGAATAACAAATTACAGAAAAAAATAGAATTGTTAGAAAAGGTTATTCTGACAAATAGAATGGATAATAGCTGTTTATTTTTCTATACAAATCTACAGAATTTCTGCTTTCTGGAGCCAGCAGGAACTTCCTGTTTGGATCACGAGCTCCTGTCACTCTGCAGAAACTATGTATAATATTAACTATGTATATTGTACTTATATTTTGCCTGAAAACGGAGCGGGACATTAAAAGTGTGGTTTAACGTTATGAGAAAAGGGGGAACTAATGATGACAAAGCTGGAGCACAAACGCATACATTTTTGTAACAACTGGCAGCAAAATCTGTTGGAAGCATGAAAGCACTGATTGTTTGAAAGGTCACAGCACAGACAGTCTAGAACCAAAGTGAATGCACATCTGTGTTTCAAGGAAAGAAAACTCTTCTCTTTCCTGGAAACAACAAATCCTTTTTCCACAGAAATATCTCACATTGTTTCTTCTCTGAAAACTTTGGTTCCTTTAAGTGACAACTGTTATTCTGAAGCACTTTGTCAGCTAAAATGTTAGCTAGTTACGGTTTTAAAATAAAAAAAAATGGCATTCTGTTAGCTTTTTGGACTATTTAGATTTTTTAGGCAATTTTGAAGTTTAGCTAATATTTCAGCTACATGCTAGCTGTTTTGACTAATTTAAGTTTTTTAGGCTGTTTTGGGGTTCAGCTATTTTTTTTCAGCTATATGTTAGCTGTTTTGGCTAACCTAAGTTATTTTTCAATTATTTTTAGGCTAATTTGGCATTTAGCTAATATTTTAGCTAGCTATCACCCTCAGCGTTTTCAACTTTTACCTTTAGCATTTTCAGCTATCAATTTCAGCATATTATCAGCACTAGCACCTTCAGCGGTGAAATTCAGTTTACAGAATTCCTGCAAGCATTATTGCAGGTAATGCTATATATCTAGTTCATAATTGTGTTAAAGTTTAAAAAATTCCATTTTAGAGTGTTCAATAAATGTTTCTCCAGTTCGGCCTGAGACCTAAGGTGTGTTTTGGATTTTGGCCCCATGTGTGATTGAGTTTGACACCCCCGCTCCTGAGGGTTGCTAAAAAAAAGAAAGATGCACTGAAAGACGTCTGATCACTCTGGAGATGTGAGGATTATTCTCTAAATAAAGTTTTATGGATGTTCAAACATGTTTTTATTTTGACTTTCTGATCATCCTGCACAGCATCAGGGACTAACAGACGTTTTGAGGCCTGGTACATTTCTGGAACTGTGTGTTTCAAGAAGAAACACTTTTGTTTCATGCATTGTCCTTCGTTTTTTACAAACACCAAACCAAGAAAAACCCAATCTGTCCCAGAAAGAGTGACTGAGTCACCCTACCATCAAAGCAAACGGGTAACGTTGATTTGTTCTTGTTAAAAACTGAAAATATCAGAGATTATTCCAGCAATGAGTTTTTTTGGTGCCTGATACTGGTAGAGAAAACTCAGTTACAATTCTGCTTTAAGTATTAATCTGAAATGACAAGTTTTCTCTTATTTCTTAAAAGAAAATAAGAAAACTGGAATCCATCAAAGTTTGCACAAATATACATTTATCAAACAAGTGCATAAAGACCTTTTTTACTTTTCTTTAATGGACAAACTCATCATAACATCTGAGATTTTCCCTTGTGAATTTTGTTTTAGTACTTTTTTCATTTTTCATTTAATCTTTTGCGACTTGGATCTCCAAAACTTTAACAGCTTTTACTGCTTGTAAGGGAAGTAGCTAATCTTTGACATTCCTAATATTGTTCTCTGGATTTGTGCTGCAATGACAACAAACGAATAAAAAGAAAAATATGGGCATTATTGTCTTAATATAACTGTAAACATTTTATTTCCTATTTTTTTTTAATCATCTATCCATTCTTTTTCCAAACCCCTTGTTGGGGCCACAGGTTTGCTGGAGCCTATCACAGCTAATATTGAGTGAAGGTGGCCACATCTTTGATGTGTTGCCAATCATCCTTTTTTTCTATTTCAAATGAAAACTTGTCCCGAGTTCTTAAAGTGACATTTTTTAATAAATTACATAGAACTTTCGTCTATAGATGCTGTTAAAAATGCAGTGACCCATCTGTGGTCACCTCATAAACTCATGACTCGTATGGATTTTTTTAAACATCTCAGATGTCTTATTTTAATCTAAAAGGATTCTGTTTTTTCAGTCGAAGAAAAAAATGTCCCAAATTCCAATTTTTGATTCATTTAAATCAAATTGAAGTCGACTATGTTGGATTATCGTTCCGTTCTATGTCCAGTCATTCCTCCATTCCTCTATTTGTATAGATACTTGAACACATGTGTTCAAGCTGCATAAGTGTTTCCATAAATAACAACAGCATCTAAAAGTAGTCCTTCCTTTCTACGTGACTTTTTAGAAATTGGTGTGAAAGTAGTTATGCAACCCTACATTTAAATTGGTTTACTTATTTATAGAATCAGCTGGATCTCAAAGTTGATCGAATGCTTGTTAGTTTGGTATAAAATCTTTGTCTTTTATTGTCTGGTGACAACAGTTTTTAAGGTGTATGTACATAGTTTTGATCTCTTTTTACAGTTCTTTAAAACAGATTTACAGCCATTATTTGGCTTTGAATTTCATTTATTTTTTACACACGGCGTTTCCACCTACTGTATTCTGAATTAGTGCTGGCACTTTGCTAGGATGATTCCATTCCAAAGAAACGGTTTGTTTGTTTTCCTCAGTAAAGTCAGTCTTTGTCATCTCCAACGACTTCACACATCTGTACAGAGCTGTCTAACAAGATGAGGACATGGTGAAGAAAGACTTCATTGAGCGTTAACAAGTGCTGTTCCTGTCCTTTCAAACTTGTTTTGGCATCAACTGATGGACTGGTCTTCTGTTTATGGTTTAAGCTTTGTCCAACTGACTTCCTTCACTTTGTTTAGAGTCTTAGAACACCACAGTGAGAGGAAACTCCAGGTCTTTTCTTCAGACCAGCTAGTTTGAAATTTAACGCTTTGTCTGCTTGAAGGTTATAATTTTGAGTTTTATTATCTTCTTTTTTTCATCAGTAAATTCTGACTTTGACAGCATGAAGTGGTTCTTTGGTCTGGTTCAGCCTGTGGAGACCTGAATCCGCATAAATGCATGTTTCTGGCGTCCTCAGTACAATCGTGTTCACAAGTTGCCACAGAAGTTTCTATGACTGTTTTCAGGCTCTACGTACAAAATTCACTTTCAGTGAAGACGCACTGAAAGTGAAAATGGTGTTTTTAACATGTTCTTGTGGCATTTTTCTGATAAAGTAGGACATGTATGAAATAATTTAAGAATAAAACTGCATATTTGAGTATTTCTTTGTTGAAATCATATTGGATCAGAATCAGATGAATAGCAGATATTTGAAAATACTCTGGTTTATGAGGCAGTCACTACCATGGACAGCCCAAAGTTTTCCTACTCCGTTATGATTCTAAATTCTCCCATTGCAGACAAATAGATCCATTAACGTCTTCTGAGTTGCTATCTGGCTCCGATATTTTTGGCTGTTTCTTTTGCTACGCTAATGTTAGCTTGGGCTTGTGAGGTGGTTGTTGCTGGCAGGACGGTGTGGAATGCTGGGAAATTAGCTAGGCTAACTTCAAGCCAACAGTCCCGGCCACAACCCACAAGCAAATTTCTAACGAGCTCCAGCAGCTCTACAGAAACTAAGTCTTAAAAAAACAACACAGGTTTTTTTTATTTTATTTTATTTTTAGCTAAAAATGGCATAATCTTAATTAAAAACCCACTGGGAACGATTTTACTATTGAAAAAAAATGTAGTTGGACTTTAGTTGGTTGAACATTAACCAATCAGAGACTCTGATTTGGTAGTGTAGTATGGACGGTGTCCCTTAACCTTCATGGAAGTGCCAACCATTTGAAAATAATCAGGGAAGAGAAATTAATAATTGTGATCTGTACCCATCTGAAATTCTATGACATCAAGTATTTCATATATCGGAATAGAGCTGTGGAAAAAAAAAGCCTGGAGCAAGATTCACCGGATTCTACATTTCGCACCAAGCCAGTTCCAACTGTAGGTAGCAGACAGCCGCTAGTAAACAGTAGGAAAAAAGAAGCCCCTCCCTGCTTGTCCAGTGTGAACACCATGGGCTAAATACGTGTTCAAGGACCAGCATCAAAACCCGGTGTGAATGTAGCATGAATGTGGCAGCAGAACAATCTCACTGTGGTGCTGTGTAGGAGTCATAGTATTACTGGAGTTTTGTAGACTTTAGCATAACAAGCCTTTCTGAATTAAAGAAATACACTTTTCCATGTTACTGAGGAGATGAAGGTCATCTGAAGACTTTGAGGAGGATTATTGCTCTGACACCTGAAATCTGCCAAAGTTTTAGTTTTTTAAATCATTGCCTCAATTCTTGTTGGCGTCTGTGTTCCTAGTGTACCTGACACCAATCATGACATTTTGTACACCTGCACATGTGTTTGCTTATTTGTGACCCTTTCTGAAGCAGATGAGACCCAGATTGATTTTGGTGAGGATTAATGCCGCTGTAATCTGCTGTAATCTGGTTAGTGTTGATCGTCGGGGGAGCTGAGGCGAGCACTCGGCTCTTTACCCACTTAAGTGCTGCCTCTGCTTTGTTGCTGCCTCGCCGTCTCCGCTCGGAGCACGGTCACATGATGACACACTTCCTGGTTTCCTCTCCTCTCTTCCTAGTTGTGTGGAGGAGACACCTTTCGAGTGGCTTCTGTTTCAGATCTGATTATATATTCTCTTGAACTTTCCCTTTTGCTCACATTAGTGCTGCCACAAATGATTATTTTATTAGTCGACAAATTACCGATTATTTTTCCGATTAGTCTACTAATCAGGTCATGGATCTAAAGCACACATCTTAACCCTCAATAGCTTTAAACTAACTAAAAACTAGATATATAGCATTACCTTTGATAATGCTAGTGTGAATGCTGTAAGATGAATTTGGCCACTGAAGATACTAGTGCTGATAGCTGAAGATGATAAAATTGATAGCTAAAAATGCATATTTGAAATTGCTGAAGCTAATAGCCAGCCAAGATATTAGTTAGATGCCAAATGAGCCTAAAAAACTGAAAAAATCATAAATTAGCCAAAATAGCTAGCATGTAGCTGAAATATTAGCTAAACTCCAAAATAGCCTAAAAAATCTTAATTAATGCCAAAATAGTCCAAAAAGCTAACAGACTGCCATCATAACTTTCATCTTTACTACACTCTGATTCCATGTAATATAAAGTAATGACTAATCATCTAATAAATTAGTCGTTGACTATTTTAATTGTCGATTAGTCATCAATTAGTCGACTAATCGTGGTGGCCCTGGCTCACATCACGTCTTCCTTAACCTTTCTCCATGCTCTCCACTATCTAAGTTCTCCCTTGTTTTTCCTCTCTTCAGACTGATCCCAATGGGCTGTCTGTGCTCCAGCAGCTCGGTCTGGACCAGAACTCCGACTTCTCCGACTGTAGCGTGCAGCAGCGCCTGGATGAGCACCGCGAGCGGATCCGCAGGGAGATCCGGAAGGAGCTGAAGATCAAGGAGGGCGCGGAGAATCTGCGCAGGGCCACCACGGACAAGAGGAATGTCCAGCAGGTCGACTCGCAGCTGCGCAGCTCCAAGCGCAAGCTGGAGTCCCTCCACGCTCAGCTGCAGGAGCTGGATGCTCACATTGTTGTCAAAGGCCCGGATGAGAACAAAGGTATCTGTTATTGGATTGAGATTTATCATAGTCATGATGACACAAATGCTGTCGATATTAATCAGCTTGCACAAAGATGACACAATCAAATGCTGCCAAAGGAGGTTCATAAAGTTCTGCTGTGGGATCTGGATCCAGCACTGATGTGGAGCCTCCAGCTTTGCTTTAACAGCTAATCCTACTGCTGCTCAAACCATTTGAAGGTTAGAGTAATGGAGGCCAAGTGAGCACCTTAACTTAAACCACGTTTGGTTTGTAGCTGCAAGGATGAACAGGACAATCCTTAGATTTAAAAAGGACTTCAGGTTTCTCAGCAGAGACTAACACAAAACATCACTTTACACTTACTGGTCACTTTATTAAGTCCACCTTGCTGGTACCAGATTGGACCCCCTTTTTGCCTTCAGAACAGCCTTAATCCTTGATGGCTTAGATTCAACAAGGTACTAGAAACATTCCTCAGGCTCCAGCGTACCGGATGACGATGGAGGAGGTGAGGATGGACTCAAGGACATAGAACTGCACCAACTCTTTGGTGGGCAGCTTGAGTTTCCTCAGCTGTCGCAGGAAGAACATCCTCTTCTGGGCCTTCTTGATGAGGGAGCTGATGCTCACCCCCCTACTTGAGGTTCTGAGTGATAGCGGCTCCGCCATCATCTCCACTGTCTTTTGCACCAGGGCAACATTTGATCCCTCCTGTAAGCAGATGAGGGTGGTGTCATCTGCAAACGGGATGAGTTTTTAGTTTAGGGAGAAGACTAGTGAGGAAAGTACACAGTAGTAATGGTTACATACTTGAACACAAAGAAAGCATCAAGGTACCAAAGCAACATCCTAGCCGTACATAGCCTAATTAGGCTTTTCTTTTTTTATTATTATTCCACTACAGCTGAGTTGATAAAATCGATTAATCGATTTGAATCAATTTAAGCTTAACAGATCAAGCATTGATTCAAAAATAATATAAATCGATTTAGCACATAAAGCTAAAGTCCACTAGCTTGATGATAACGTTTAATGGAAATTCCCATAGGAAGGCTAATGCTAACGCTCGATGGACCTAAACATACATTGCTTTATAAATTCACAGGCATGAATTTTCCAAACTCTTTCAAGGAAATATATGTTTTTAAAGTAAAAATCTGTGGTCTAGTTTATTGTTATCCTTTCTTCTTCTTCTGGAATAAGGTGTACTGCTATAGCCTGATCGCCACCTAGTGTCCAAAATGAAACTCCCTCCAGGAGAAGCAGAACAATGTTTACAATGTTAATGATCTGAACATTTTTGTTAGAACTTCTCTTTTTAGGAAACCCTGTAACACTGTATGGTATTAATAGTCTCATGGTTGTGTGATGTCATTTTTCTAAATTATTCTCCATCTTTTGTCAGTCATCTATTAAACTCTGGATTGAGTTTCAGCTCCGTCAAACCATCATGTTTGTGGACAAAAGTTCTCTTGCTCCCAATTCCATTCAATCTCATTGATTTAGACACCACCAAATCACTATCAAGGTTGTCTGATGGTGTTTCATAAATTTATAGCAGCGTAGCTGCATGTTTAGGGTCAACTTTAACAATAAGGACTTGATGCCTATTGATAAAAATATGCATCAAACCACTTCGTCTCCTAAATTACCTGAACTTTTTCTGTTTTTTATTGCTGGAAATACATTCGGGGGTCGAGGGGTTAAACGTGTAGTTCCCAAACTGAAATAGGGAGTTTATTTGATAAAAAAATAAAAATACTGTGCCAATGAATAAAGGAATTCTAGGAACTTGATTTAGATCATAAATAAAATAATAAAACAACAAACACCAAAAAGATAAATGAATGAAATTTATCTTAAACTAAGAATATGATTAATGTCTTTTCATTAAGGAACTTGTTTCCGACTGCAAATAAAAAGTTTTTTCTGGTGTAAACAGTAAACAAACTGTATTTAAATGTGGTATTTTCTGATTTTGATTGGACTTCTTTGACGTTTGCTTTCAACAGATTGATCTAAAATGCTGAAGTCATAGATGTTTTGTTCTCTGCTATCCAGCTGACATTTACAGTTATTTATTATTTACATAGCTCTCATTGATCGTTTGTGGCTTCCTCCCTTAGACAGGCCTTTAAGAAAGCTGTCTTTTAAATGCATAAAATGTTTGCATTGATGGAAGCTTTACTGTGTTAACACAGGAACCAGTTGAGTTGAGATGAACTCGTCTTCTGGGTTCTGAATTGGGCCTGAAGGTCAAGGATCTTCTGATGACATCCTTCCTCCGTCTCTTTGTTGTTCTTGCCAGATGAGTCCAAGTCTCCGGGTTCGGTCAACCAGACGTCGGCCAATCAACACCGCATCGCAGCTTTGGAGCGACAGCTGAACATCGAGCTGAAAGTCAAGCAGGGAGCAGAGAATATGATTCCGATATATTCCAGCGGTGGAACCAAGGTACTGCCTCCAGTGGAAACTGCCACGCTCAGAGGCCGCAGCTTAGACTAAACAATCTCTTTTGTGATCTTCATCAGGACAAGAAGCTTCTCCAGACCGCTCAGCAGATGCTGCAGGACAGCAAGACCAAGATCGACATTATCCGGATGCAGATCCGGAAGGCCATGCAGGCCACAGAACAGTCCGAGGACAACCAAAGTACCTGCCGTGCTTTTGTGTTCTTCTTTCATCCCACCTGTCCCTTTTTTGGCCCAGCACCACTGCATTTTTTATGACGCGAGGGATAATCGATCGGTTCTTGCCTCAGAGCTTCACAGCGTCCGGGCTTCCAGTCAAACACTCACACACGGTTGTCCATTACAGCCCCCTCACTCCCCCAGGTTAGAGCCTTATTGATGTTCCTACATCTCTTGATGTTGCCCAACAACTAAAAGCCGAGGCTCATTTAGCAGGGCTTTGAGAGGAGGCGGGGCCAATGCGGGGTAGTGGGGGGGGCTGAGAGGACCATGAGATGAAAGTGAAAAACACCAGGATGCAACAGACTCCGAATGAGCAGAAGCCTCTTGGATTATTGTTCTCGTTCTGCTTTTCTACGCATTAAGAAATGGCCTGTGAAAAAACAAAAACTCCAGATCTTCATCTCCTGAAAGTGCATTTTTATCCATGGTTCCACTTTTTTTTTTGGGGGGGGAAACTTTAAAAACAATTAAACATTTCAGTGAGTTTAAAGAACTATGCAAGAAATGAAGAAAATCTCATTTAAAGGGGATTATATTGAAGCCAGCACTCTCTCAAGTGTGGCAAAAAACTGTTAGAGACATAAAGATACCAAATACCTTTATGTTACAATGCCTTCAACTGCACAGAAACAAAGTCTTTATCTATTTTTCTTGATTTCTAAACTTTGTCTTAAAGTCCCACTCGATTAATCTTTTGCTCTATTGTAAAAGCGTTTCCAGGAAAAAATTGATTCTGCGATATATGGCGATATTTCGCTTGTATGGATTTAAAATGCTGACAAGGCCATTTTTGTGATTTATGATTTGATTAATAATTTTTTCATCTGAACCCTCGACGACTAGTTGGCAGCAAACTTAGCGTCTTTGAGCAGCTCTACACCGTGATCAAAGCAACAAGATCTCACGAGAACCCGCTAGTGTTCAGTCCGCTTCACGATTTTTGTTATGACATCATGCTCCTTCAGTGCATCTGTTATGTTTAAAGTTTGATAGGAAATGAAAATGTACTTTTAAATAACCTGGGCCACGGGAAGTTCAAATTTGATAAATATAGTTATTTGATTTATATCGTGATGTATATCGTTAGCGTACAATATGCAAAAGCTATATTGTGATATAAGAAAAAATTCCATATCACCCAGCCCTACTGTGTTGTTTTCTAAGACATAGTTTGCTTACAGTTTCTTTGAGTTTTGTCAGTTTGTCAGTTTGGTGGAGCAACCCCGCCCCCCTTCCCATTGCTGAAAACTCTCTGTTCACACGCTCTACTGCACTGGCGATGCAGCAGAAATAATAAGCAATATCAGAACTATCCACCCGTACAGTTCTGATCCAGATTCCAGCTCAGACGGGGAAAACAAAGAGGTTCATGGATCTATTTGTCTGCAAATGGATGATCAGAATGGAGCAGAGCAAGCTTACACAGCATATTTTCTACATCTTCTTCTTCTTCTTTTTTTTAAATATATGTGTTCCATTATCATAAAATGCCACAAGAACATATTAAAAACGCAATTTTCATTGGAGTGGGTCTTTAAATTTGACGTTTTGGTTTATTTCAAAGAATCTTCCGCTTTATTTACTTGCAGTAAAACATTATACTGCCTGTTGTTGTTGGGCCAAATCTCCCCTCTGCAAGTTATTGTTTGCTCATATGCTGTTAATTAGACCTAGCACCTTTTGTCCCAGGCAAGCCGGACCTGTGCGGGGTGGAGCTTCGTGTTGAGGAGCTCTGGCATCACTATCGGGTGGAACACGCCATGGCCGAGGGGGCCAAGAACATGCTGCGGCTGCTGGGCGCCGGGAAGGTGCAGGATAAGAAGGCCATCGCTGAGGTGAGGAGGCAGAAAGGCACACTCATGAGTCCTTGATGGTTTACACAAATTTTACAAGCTCCATCAGGAAGTTAATAATCATGATAATCATTAATTTGTTTGTTTATTGCCTTCAAAAGGTCCCCAAACAAAAATAGGAGCAGAATTAAAAGCCAGAGAAGCAGTAAAAAAAAAGGATGTTTGAGAGTTCATTTAAGCTAATCATGAACCGTAATGTATCTGTCAAATGTGTAGTCTATTTCTGTAAAAAAATAAAAAATGCATCTGACGCTGCACTAAAGGAGGAAGTCCCTCCCCTATCCCAGAATCTGCAGATGATTGGAGGCTATTTTTAAAATGGCTTTTGTGACGGTCTGCTGAGCTACAAAGGAAACCAGCCAGTTCAGATTAAGGAGCCTCACAGCCACATCAGGCTGCAAAGAAAAAAATAAAAATAGCTTTGCTGGTTGTCACTCAGTTAAATTTGATCACAAGTCAGAAAGGTTTCTGCTTTTGGACAGAAGAGGTTAAAGTTCATCCCTTGTCTAAAACATAGTGATGGTGGTATCATGGTAGGGGTCTGCTTTGCTGCAACTCAAAAAGGACAGGTTGTCATTTCTTAAGGAGGGTTTTTAAATAAGAGTAAACATTGAACTAATAGCAGAGCATCCATAATTACAAAAACATTAACTAGTTTTTAAGAAAAAACTAGCTTGCAACAATTATTTTACTAAAGAAAAGTGTGACTTTTTTGATACATCAGTATTATCATCAGCATAAATCTCCAGATCCAAGGATTGGAATGAAGCTGGAATTCAGAACCAGAACTCAGAAAAAAATTAAACCTTTTTAAGAGCAGAAATAAATAGGGAACTGCACATTTTAGCATATTTAGCTTCCAAACTTGGTATGATGGGCATGACCACTGATGTTCATTTTAGTATTTGAATAAATAAATAAATAAAATAAAAGTAATAAACTAAATAATTTTGTGGCTGATGCTTTAAAATCTGTTACAGATTAACTGTAAAATACAGAAAATATTGAGTTAGAATTAAAAAAATATTGTTTATCTATAAAACTTCCTAAAGTTTCTTTATTTGTTTCACCTGTTTTTCAATTGGGTGAAAGCAGTATTTAATTTCCTACTTCAACCATATTTTTCTCTATTGAGTATGCTGTTTTTAGCTACAATCAAAAAGCCTGTGTTTTTTTAAAGACATAGTTTCTGCAGAGCAGCAGGAGCTCATTTGAAGTTCAAATCTAGGTTGTGAGCTGGACCATTAGTGCAGAAGTATTTCCACATTGATATCCCAGCATTCTGTTGTTTACACTCTCTCACATTTGCAGCACAGATAAAAACATGTTTTTTTTGTATAACTATTGAACATCATGTGTGACCAAGGCAATGGTGAAATCATAAAAATGTTGCTGATGAATAAAGCAGCCTCTGATGTCATCGACCATCTTCAGGATCTAATCCTGCTGTGATCTTTCTTAGAATCTACTCTACAGTTGAATAAGTGTTGACCTGAAGACATCATCCCATTTTTTTAACACAGTTTGCTTCAGGAAGGGGCAAAAACTATTTGGAAGTATTACTATACAATCATTCCTATACAAACTATTTCCACATGAATAAAAGCAGTTCTGTTTTCTTTACAAATTACTTCCTGTCGTTATCCTTTTTCAGGACTATTTCAAGGCTATTTTATTTTATATGCAAACCTTTATTTAAAAAATGCCATCAAAATACCCTTAAATCATGAAGATATACATTTTTTGCAAAGCTTTTTATTTAGAAATGCCATTAAAGTGCCCTTAAAGCGTAAAGTTATCAATTTTTTTTAAGTTTTATTTAAAGTTGCTACTAAAATGCCCTTAAAGCATAAAGTTATCATTTTTTTGCAGATATTTATTTAAAAACATAAATCAAGTTATAGTTTATAAAGTTATAAAGCATAAAGTTATATTTTTTTGCAAATATTTATTTAAAAAGGCCATTGAAAATGCTCTTAAAGCATTAAATTATACATTTTTTTGCAAATATGTATTTAAAAATATAAATACAGTTTTAATTTATAAAGTTATAAAGCATCAAGTTATCTTTTTTTTGGTAAATCTTTATAAAAAATGCAATCAAAATGCCCTTAAAGCATAACGTTATCAACATTGTTGCTACTGTATATCTGATCTAACAAGTTGAATTCTTGCACAGGATTTTAATTTAAAACGTAAAGAGTTTTATACAGCAGACTTGTTGTTGTGACTCGGAGGATCCTAAAGGTCAAATTTATCTTCCAGTCTTTATTATAGTGTTGTCCTGTCTGTTCCCCTCTCTGTGACCGCTCTGTCCTGCAGGCCCAGTGCGGTCTGAGCGGCTCCTCCCAGCGCCTGGACCTGCTCAGGTGTGCTCTGGAGCAGAGGCTGCAGGAGCTGCCGGAGGACCACCCCAAAGCCTGCCTCATCAAAGAGGAGCTGGTGCTCGCCTCCTCCTCGGCGTTCACCACCAGCCACAGCACCCCGTACGTCCACAACCAGTACAGCACGCTGAGCAAGCCCTCGCCTCTCACAGGTAGAAGCTGCTGAAGGGAGTCCGCTTTCACAGGGAGGGGCAAAAACCAGCAAGTAAATGTTTTTCTTCATCCAGGTACTCTTCAGGTTCGTCTTCTGGGCTGTGTTGGACTCCTGGAGGTGGTTCCAGGGCGCAGCAAAGGAACCCCGGTGGTTCTCCCGTCCTACTCGACTCCAGACGGACGTTCCTCGTTCAAACTGAGCGGCCTCTACAGCCGCAGCACCAGCAGCATGAGCCTCAAGATCCCCAGCAAGAACGAAGAGCTCTCCTGTAGGCATTCGTCAACCGCTCCTTGTATGGAACGAGAATGCAGAACGTTCCTGATTCCTGGGTGGTTTTTCTTTTCCTTTTCAGCCGAGGTGAGCGCTGTGCTGAAGCTGGAGAACACCGTGGTGGGACAGACGGCCTGGAGGACAGTGGGGGAGCAGGCCTGGGACCAGAGCTTCACTCTGGAGCTGGAGAGAGTGAGGAGCAGCACTTTCACTCACAGTTCTGCAGACTTTCTGAAGTAGGGCTGCCACGACTAGTCGATTAGTCACGACTACGTCGACAATTAAAGCAACTAATTTAACAGTCAATAAGGATGTAATGATTCTTCGTGAATGAGTAAAAACACGATTCAAACTTGTCAACATGTTCATCATTGCAGAAAATTTAAAAATGGATTTGTCTCGTCCTGTGCCTAAATTTAAAAAATGCAGAGATGATGACACTTTTCCATGCAGGCTCGCTTTGAGTGTGTGCGCGCCTGTGTGTGTTCACGTAATTGCCTCCTTGGAAATTCCTGGAGCTCCTTCAGATTTAAACGTTTCAATTAAGTCAGTCCCACCAGGATTTCACGATGTTGCATTCGCAACTATTAACGCAAAGTCAAGCAAAGCCGAGATTGGTTCCTTACCCTGCAACTTTACATCAAAAATTTATATTTTACACTGAGTTCTTTAGTAGATTAGTCGACTATTCAGGAAAAGAAATATTGGTAATTAGTCGACTAATTGTGAAAAAAAACATTGTCGATTTGTCGGCTAATCAAAAAAAATAAGAAATAACAACAATCGGCGATTACTTAAATAATTGTGAAAAAATAATCGGTGATTACTTGACTAATTGTGAAAAAATAAAAATAATTGGTAATTAGTAGACTAATATAAATAAATAAATAAATAAATACAAATTGTTGATTAATCGACCAACTGTGAAAAAAATAAAAATATTTCATGATTAGTCGACTAATTAAAAAAAAAATAAGAAATACAATTTTGGTGATTATTCCAGTTATCGTAAAAGTTAAGAAATAAAAATAACCGTTGATTAGTTGACTAATCAAGAAAATAAATAAATAAAAAATCTGTGATTAGTCGACTATTAAAATAATAGTTTGTTGGAACCCTATTCCGAAGGAGTAAAAATAAAAAATGCTTGATTTCATTCAGTTGAAAAAACCACGGCCTCAAGATTTTCTTCTACATCTGAAAATCTACCATTTAAATGCTTCGTTTCTAAATAATCTTTCCATCAAAATAATCAGAGATCATTATCTTTTACAACTATTATAGTGGTTGGAAATGTGTTGGAGTTTAGCATTTGAGTGATTAGAAAAATGTTTCATTACTTTTTTATCATCTATCACCCTTTCTTGCATCTTTTTGCATTTTTTATCAAGATATATTAGAAATTTCCAATAATATTCAGCATTATTAACCCTTTAACACCTGAGGCGTTAACGCTTAAACACATAATCTGTAACATTCTGTAACTTTTCAACCGTAAACACGATAATTCCAGTAGATTCTGAAGGAGAAAAGCGGCGTGAGCTAATGTAACGGTAAAGAAATACATGCTAAATCGACCGAATATCATGAATACAGTTTCCTCACAAGAAGCTCCACAATGTTTTCCTTTCATATTATACTTATTTGTTTGTTGTTTTCTCCAGTCGAGGGAGATGGAGATAGCCGTGTACTGGCGAGATTACCGCTCGCTGTGCGCGCTGAAGTACCTGAAGCTGGAGGAGTTCCTGGACAACCAAAGGCATCGAGTGCAGCTGGAGCTGGAGCCCCAGGGCCTGCTGGTGGCTGAGGTACGACACAAACTCCACACACACAATCCAGCTGAG
Source organism: Oryzias melastigma (assembly GCF_002922805.2). Taxonomy (NCBI): domain Eukaryota; kingdom Metazoa; phylum Chordata; class Actinopteri; order Beloniformes; family Adrianichthyidae; genus Oryzias; species Oryzias melastigma. The sequence continues at coordinate 21,109,074 of NC_050519.1, read as the reverse complement.
ACTGCACCCTCCAGAGTCTGCTGGACTCGTTTGCAGACTCTACAGAACATTTACAGGAAAGCCGTTTGGTGCCTGAGAAAAATAACAGTCTGCTTGTTAGGTGACTTTCTTCAACCCGGTTATAGAGCGGGGCCAGCGACTCCAGAGGCAGAAGAAGGTCTTCTCCAAGCAGCACGGTGGGTCACAACACCAACACAGTCCATTTAATGGACAACCAGCAACGTTGAGTGTCTGTTTAAGCAGAAAACATTACGTTTAGTAGCTCAACATAAAGCTTTGTCTTCAGTTGGAGTCAGAAGAGATGACTCCATCTGCTAAAGCCAGTCACTGGCTCCACTGATGGGAGTTCAGGAATGAAAATCTTGTTTTATGTTAGAAGAAACATTGCAATTCAAAAGAAATTATGCCTTTTTAATTTTTTTTTTTTACTGCAGTTATCGTTTAAATGTTACAGTCTTGAAAACTCCTAACATAAGTGAATATTCAAACCCATGACAGTTCAAGACCCACTCTGATCATCTTTTGATCTGTTTTAGAAGTGTCCTCAGTAGCTTTTTTAGGATGTTTTTAGCCCAAATTTTTAAAAAAGTGTCATTTTCTAGAACATAGTTTCTGCAGAGCAGCAGTAGTTCATTAGAAATTCACCTCTAAATTGTGGGCAGAACGGTCAGAGTGGAGCACCCCGCCACCCCTTCCTGTCACCCATAACTCTGTGTAGTTCCTGCCTCACAAAGACTATCAAAGACTATTTTTTCCTCTGCTCCTGATTCACAACAATGTTAATGCAGACATTTTCAGAAATACAATTTTAAGCTTAATTTTCTTTATATAAAATGAGAAAATGCTAAAAATTAACACTTCAAAGTGTTCCTTGTGTTTTTTTTATTATAATTAAGCCGTTTTTACCCCAAATCAAAAATTCTGTCATCTTCTTAGACATAGTTTCTGCGGAGCAGCAGGAGTTCAATAAAAAAAATCACCTCTGAGTTGTGGGCTGGACCGCTCTGATTTTCCTTTGTTTACTCTCTCTCCTGCTAGCTTACAGCCCCTCACATCCCCAACTTAACGTTAACAGATCAACAAAAATGGAGAGCAGCATCAGAGTTATCCAGCCGTACAGTTCTGATCCAGATTCCAGCTCAGACGAGGAAGACAAAGACGTTCATGGATCTATTTGGATGCATCAGGAGCAGGGAACTTGTGGCTCATTGATTGTTGTTTGCATTAGAACAACAAACATTTTCCAACTTCATTTCCTCTCCTCCTCCTGATTCACAATGATTTGAATTAAAAATACAATTTTGAGCTAAATTTTCTTTACATCTGTCTCCCACAATCAAAAAAACATGAAAAACACCAAAAACATGCTTTACATTGGAGTGGATCTTTAGGACGAATTTGAAATCCATTTGAGTTTCAGATCAGTCCCTCTGAAGTGCTTGTGGACAGCGGTTTTGCACGCTCCGCTTGCTCGATGCCTTCTCTATAAAAATGTTTTATAACCCTGAGGGGTGAGAAGCTGAGGGAAGCTTCTCCCCATAAACGCTTGATGACTTCTATAAACCTTTCAGAGCTGCTGCGGTGGACCGCAACACGCCTGCTGACGTTTGCGATGTGTTTCAGGTAAAGCTTTCCTGCGGGCGCGACAGATGAACGTGGACATCGCCACCTGGGTGCGGCTGCTGAGGAACGCCATCCCCAGCGGAAGCAACACCCCTTCTTACACCCCTATCTTCTCGAGCAACACGCTGACACAGTCCACAGGGTAGGTGAGGGGGGCTAATCACCACTCAGGATCATGGTTTAGGATGTTTTAATGACTTCTAGTTAGTTTTAAGTTTATTAAACATTAATCATAAAAACAGGAAGTCTTTTAAAAATTGCACCAGGAGAGCTCAATAAACCTTCATACGGTCACAGGATTGATCTTTAGGTGCATAGGGCTGATGGGAAATTACCTCATATAGCTGATATGTCATGTTACTCCTTCATTTATGTTTTTTTTTTGTTTTTTGTTTTTTTATGCTTAAAGTTGCAAACTATCACACTACCACCACCATGTTTGACGGTTGCTATGATTTCCACTGTGTACATGCTTTTAGTTCAACTCGATATGAACTCAAACCCACCAGGAAGTTGGACTCAAGTCCAGTTTTTACTGCTAAATGTTGAACTCTGACCTGTACTAGAGTGGGGTCAGGCCGGCAGATGTTCTGGTTCTTGTTCATTAACAGTTGGTTAATTGTTTCTTTCTGTGTGGATCATGACTCTGTTTGTGGTTCTTGACACTCTGGAAGCGTCGCTGAAGTTGCTTTTCTATCGTGTTCTTGAACTTCTCAGATGTCAGCTTGATGTTCTTCTTTCTGATGCTTTTTTAGCTCGTTTCACTTTGTCAGGGAGCTTCCTGAATGTGGCAGTAATCAGGTCAAAGAGTGAGGAAGAAAACAGAACCTTTCTAACCATTTTTCTAACTTTCTTTTGGACGATTTATGAAGATAGAAAAGGTCAAAGTAAATCTAGACAGAGTTTTCCTTTAAAGAAAATTTCTGTGGTTGCCCTGTTGTAAAAAGAATTATAACTTTTCTCATAACTAGACAACTATATACTAATACATTTTCAACTTTTTTTCCTCATTCATTTATGACTTTATTTCCTTATAATTTTACAACTTTGTTCCCTCAAATTGTTTACTATTTCTTCAAAATTCCAAAACTTTATGCACTTGAATTTTTGACTTTTTTTCACGATTTTACAAGTTTATTCTGCTATTTTTGTTTTATTTAAAATAATTGTATAACTTTATTTCTCTGTATATTTTTGCCTTTTTCTCACAATTTGACAAGTTTACTCTCATCATTATATTTTTAAAAAATTATTTTACAACTTTATTTACCTGTAAATTTTTGCCTTTTTCTTACAATTTTACGTGCTTATTCTCATAATTTTTTTACCTTTTTTTTTTAAAAATAATTTTACATTTTTATTTACCTATAAATGTTTTTATTTTTCACTCACAATTTTACAACTTAAATTTTGAAAATTGTTGACTTTTTCTTACAATTTTACGACTTTATTACCCTGTAAGTTTCAGATTTTTTTTCTCATAATCTTACAACTTTATTGTCGTATATTGTTAAATTTCTCTCACAATTTTACGTCTTTATTATCAGATTTTTTTTCGTACAATTTTACACCTTTATCGTTTAAATTTGGTAAAGTTTATATTATATTGCAGCTTTATCTTCTAAAACATTTGACATTATTGCCATTTGTATGGCGTCCCTAATACTCTGTCGTAGAATCCTGTTAGACTGACAAATAAAAAAGGTGGAACTCTGATTCTCTTTTCCATCTAATTGAAATGTTTATTTATTTTTTGCAGCTGAGTTTTTTGTTTGTGAAGTTTCAGCTTCATTTCAGTCGTTTGTCTTCCTGTTTTCTGTCTGTCTGCAGAGAAATCTCCGTGGAGAAGCTGAATCTAGACGGCGACTCTCCTTCCAAAGCAGAAGTCAGGAGAGAGTGGAGTACGGACGGTCTCGCCCCGCTGGTGAGTTCCTGTGATGAAGATGCAGACGGGGGGGGGACAACGCTCCTGTTGTCTGCAGGGAAACCCAAACCTGCAGAGACTCAAAGGCCCGTATAAATAACCTCAGGAAGAATTAAGGAGGGAGGGGGGCTGGCGATGAGAGGATGTGGGGGTTAATTAGATCAAGATTAGATCAATCCTGGTGTTTTCCCAGCATGAGGATCACCATCTACCGGTGTGAGAAGACTCTCGTACATCTGAGGAGGAGAGAAAGAAACCCAGACCTGAAACCCTCAGCTTATACTTATCACATATTAATATTTTGTTCTGCATCTTAATTTTCCAGTCAGGATAGATTTTAGCAGAAAACATTAGTGGATTAAGCTTCAGATTAAGTAGCAAACAAAGGATGTAATGAAGCCTAAAGATACCAACCATGAAGCCCAAAAAATAAACACGTCTCGCCTGAACTTTTATTGTGAAACGAGGGAAAAACGAGGTCAAAAATGAAAGGCTTGTACTTGAATTGCCTTTGACAACATTAGCAGTAATCTGATTTTCATGTTAGGAGCTCTCAGGGACACATGCTGCACCAATGGAGAACAAACTGCAGCAAAAAGATTTTTAGATTTTTATCAACAAACTTATTATTTTTTTCATTTTTTGTAAAAAATTAAGCCTTAAACATCCAGTTAAATGACATTTACCAACTTGGTTAGTATCTATAATAAAGAGCTTCTCTAAAAGCTGTTTTAACCCTTTAACACCCGAGGAGTCGTTGGCGACGCCTAAATAACACACGCTCCTCGAACTACCTTAAGTCTGACTGTTTACGGACTCAATTGGCTGATTCGTTGCAGAGAAAAGCAATGCTATGTTGATTGTGTAAACACTTCACTACTGTAAAGTGTTGCATATCAGTGCAAAGCTGCTTTTCTCCACTTCAGAATCTGCTGGAATTACATTCATTGGATAAACAGTTGAAGAGTTCCTGGGCTGTAAGAATGTGAACACTGGAGCTAAAGCTCTGGTGTTAAAGAATGAAAAAATAATCATAATTTTTAAATAAAATTTTAGATTTTTTTTTCTTTTTTAAATGAGCAGCAGTGTGTACTGCTGTTGGCCTCTCCCACATCCCTAACAGACCCAAAGCCCCTCCCAGCTTCCACACGCAAGCCATTCAAACTTCAGTCCAGACTTGGGACCATGACATATTTTATTTCAAATGACTTAGGCGTGGAAAATAGGGTGAATTTAGTGAACCTACTGCGCCGGATCACAAAAAAAATGTCACTAAGCTAAAATGTTTTAATTCAGTTCATGTGTAATTCTAATTTGATCTTCTATTTACTTCTTGTGTAGATGTTAACAAAAACACCTTATTAGCATTTAATTAAGTTATCTATTGAATATTGTTCCTATTTTCAGGTTTATAACTTTCATTTGACCAACTTCATTATGTATTCAGGTCTGTATTTGTATGAGTTTCATTTTTTCAACAAAATCTTTATTTGTACAGAGAAAGTTCACATTTTTGTAGTGAGTCAGATCCAGTCATGTACTTGGAAAGTGAAGAATAGAACAGTTGCATTGGGGTGCAGATGGGAACCCCTCCTCTCTACACACACACACAGGTCACCGCATGAAAATTGGACTGAGTGACTCCTCCCCCCTCACATTCCAAACAGGAAGTACTCGCTGGTTCCAAGAAGCCAAAATCCCATAGACTTCTGGAGAGAAATGAACAGCTGTTACTCAGTCATGTTTTAATCAGAATAACCTGAATTCTTTTTGTAACATCTTTTTTTCATATTTTTATCTTTTTGCTAGTAATTTTCAATGGGTGATGTCACACTCACTCTGTCCAGTTCTCATATATAGTCAATTATTTACATCCAACTTGCTGGTTGATTATATTGCTTCATCAAAAGACACTCCCTGTTATTTATTTGTATATTTTATTTGAGATTTAGCTGCTTTCAAATGAAATCTGTTTGGGTTTTTATCAGCATCCCTGCTAAGAATCCGTGTTGAAGAGTTACCTGTAATCTGGAACTATGAGGTGAATTCCTGGTTGTGTTGGGGAGCTGCTGAGGTTCAGGGACTCCGACAGTGGGAGGGGAGCGGGCCTGTGACAGATGGTTGAAGTATTATGGGATTAATTACGCTGAAGTTTTTTTAAACTTCTAATTAACACACGATGAGCCACTCCTGTCTGCCTTCACAGATGTTAGCTGTCCATTTGACCCCATCTTTCTTTTCACTCGTCCTCTGTGCTGTCATCAGGATCGGACACCGGTCATCGAGGCCCCGCCCACCCCCGAGGTCCCAGCCCACGAGCAGCCCACCAGATCTGTGTCCCACAACTCTTTACGCAGGTACAGCAGCTCGCCTCCTCCTCCTCCTCCCTGTGCCTGCGCTGCTGCAATATGGCCCTCCCAGCATGCCAGCAGGAGCGCCCTCCCCCTCACAATATGGACCCGCGCCGCCACCTTTCCGTTAGCAGCTGCCGACAGGGCCGCGTCATCACGATGAAAGCACGCTTCAGAGAAATGATGAGGGAGAATGAGATTGAGAGAGTTCATTTGACAGGTTTTAACCATCTTTTACCCCCCTGCCCCCCACCAGAGCCAGCAGAGGACCGGTGTCTCTGCAGGACTTCAAGCTGCTCGCCGTTCTTGGCAGAGGACACTTTGGAAAGGTAATAAAAAAGTGGACTAACAACACATTAGGGATGCTGTGAAAATCTCAGTGGATGTTGTATAGTCAGTGTTGGAGTGTTGGCAAAGTGAGGTGGTTGTATTGTGGTGATAGACACACCTCACTTTGTGTTTTCACATAATGGTCTCACTGTGGGTCTTATTAGGGTCAAAACCAAACAGTTCTAAAAGAAAAAGCTTTTCAATATGGCTTCAATTTCAACGTCCTGTGGAGCTGATTTAGCCAGGAAGTTGTTCCAAGTTCTTTATCTTTATGATACGTCAGTTTTGTTTCAATTACTCCAGAGCCGAGTGTTTCTTAATCTAATTAAATGTAATGTTCACTGTCAGGTAGAAGCAGTCTGAGACGTGACTCCCTTTCATAAAACGTCACGTTAGCGGACGCTGCTATCGCTCCATGTTTCAGCTACGTGCTAGCTATTTTGGTTAATTTTAGGTATGTTTCTGTTTATTAGGCTATTTTAGAGTTTAGATCAAATTTGAGCTACATGTAAATTTTGGCTAATTTAGAAATTTTTCAGTTTTTTAGTTTAACTTGGAGTTCAGCTGCATTATAGCTGTTTTGATTAACTTTTTTCTGTTTTTTAGGCTGTTTATTGAGTTTAGCTAATATTTCAGCACCATGCTAGCTGTTTTGACTAACTTAGGCTTTTTTACTTTTTTTAAGCTAATTTTGAATTTCAATAATATTGTGGCTGGCTATCAGCTTCAGCGTTTTCAGCTATTAGCTTCAGCAATTTAAGCTATTAGCTTCAGTGTTTTCAGCTATTAGCTTCAGCAATTTAAGCTATTAGCTTCAGCGTTTTCAGCTATTAGCTTCAGCGTTTTCAGCTATTAGCTTCAGCAATTTAAGCTATTAGCTTCAGTGTTTTCAGCTATCAGCTTCAGCGTTTTCAGCTATTAGCTTCAGCGTTTTCAGCTATTAGCTTCAGTGTTTTCAGCTATCAGCTTCAGTGTTTTCAGCTATCAGCTTCAGCGTTTTCAGCTATTAGCTTCAGTGTTTTCAGCTATCAGCTTCAGCGTTTTCAGCTATTAGCTTCAGTGTTTTCAGCTATTAGCTTTAGGAATTTCAGCTATTAGCTTCAGCGTTATTGGCTATTAGCTTCAGCGTTTTCAGCTATTAGCTTCAGCGTTTTCAGCTATCAGCTTCAGCGCTTTTGGCTATTAGCTTCAGCGTTTTCAGCTATCAGCTTCAGCGCTTTTGGCTATTAGCTTCAGCGTTTTCAGCTATTAGCTTCAGCAATTTCAGCTATTAGTTTCAGTGTTTTCAGCTATTAGTTTCAGTGTTTTCAGCTATTAGCTTCAGCGTTTTTAGCTATTAGCTTCAGCAATTTGTCTTGAAAGATGTCTTTCAGTCCATTGGTCCCTGCGTCCTGTCCATAATTAACTCATCTCTGCTGTCTGGTCAAGTTCCTGAGCTGTTTAAGGAAGCTGTCCTAGCTCCTCTCTTTAAAAAACCTGGGCTTGACCCCTCCCTCCTGAGTAGCTACAGACCCATTTCTAATCTGTCCTTTATTTCAAAGCTCTTAGAAAAAGTTGTTGCTAAACAACTCACAGCTGCTTTAGACAGACACGCCATTCTGGATCAGTTCCAGTCAGGTTTTCGTAGAGCTCACTCCACAGAAACAACTCTTCTCAGAGTCACAAACGACATGCTGATGCAGAGTGATGCAGGAAACTGCTCTGTGCTGCTGCTACTGGACTTAACTGCAGACTTTGACACTGTCGACCACCACGTCCTCCTAGACAGGCTGAAAAACTGGGTTGGGGTATCCGGATCTGCTTTAGACTGGTTCACATCA
>NC_050519.1:21098018-21100235 GCF_002922805.2 Oryzias melastigma | reverse complement strand
CAATTTCAGCTATTAGCTTCAGCGTTTTCAGCTATTAGCTTCAGTAATTTCAGCTATTAGCTTCAGCGTTTTCAGCTATTAGGTTCAGCAATTTCAGCTATTAGCTTCAGCGTTTTCAGCTATTAGCTTCAGCAATTTCAGCTATTAGCTTCAGCAATTTAAGCTATTAGCTTCAGCGTTTTCAGCTATTAGCTTCAGCAATTTCAGCTATTAGCTTCAGCGTTTTCGGCTATTAGCTTCAGCGTTTTCAGCTATTAGCTTCAGCGCCTTTAGCTATTAGCTTCAGCGTTTTCGGCTATTAGCTTCAGCGTTTTCAGCTATTAGCTTCAGCGCCTTTAGCTATTAGCTTCAGCGTTTTTGGCTATTAGCTTCAACAATTTCAGCTATTAGCTTCAGCGTTTTCGGCTATTAGCTTCAGCGTTTTCAGCTATTAGCTTTAGTGATTTCAGCTATCAATTTCAGCATCTTCAGCTATTAGCACTAGCATCTTTAGCGACCAAATTCAGCTTACAGCATTCACACTAGCATTATGCAGGTAAAGCTATATATCTAGTTGTTAGTTAGTTTAAAGCTAATGATGGTTAAGATGTGTGCTTTATATCCAGTCTGCTCATGACCCGATTAGTCGACTAATTGGAAAAAATAATCGGTGACTTTTAACAACTAAAATAAACGTTTGTGGCAGCACTAGTACACATTACGACAATCTAACATATAATGTAAGAAATAATGAAAATTAGACAATACCAGGAATGGTACACAGAGACTTGCTAAGTCAATGTATTGAGTTAGCCACAACCGGAAATACGTCACACAGCTCCGTGTTTAGAGTTTATTTTATTTCTAGTCCGTCAACACCTCAATTTCACAGCTAAAAACTGCATAAACAGAAAACGGCTCATGGTTTAAAAAATAAAGCTTCTCTTGTACTTTCAAAATAGAAATTCATAAAGTTTTTTGTTTATATTTAAGATGACGTAACCAGCCGATAACGTACATTAAACCTTGGATGGCGTCAGGAATCTATAACAACGCAGACGGACCAGTATAAACCATTGACATGCTCAATGTTTGAATGTTTGTTATTTAAGGTTTTCACAGTATCCCACTGAGTTTATTCAGTTAAAAATGTTGGATTGAAAGGTTACGTGTTTAGAAAAGCACCTCTCATCCTCCTAAAACTGAATTTTGGTTTTGAAGCGACTTCCTTCTCCAAACTCCTCAGGTTTTGCTGTCCGAGTACAAGAAGACGGGCGGCCTGTTCGCCATCAAAGCTCTGAAGAAGGGGGACATCGTGGCTCGAGACGAGGTAGAAAGGTAACCGCTGACGTCCTTCACAGTCCTGCTGCTCGCTCCATCTCTCGTGACTGAGCCCCGCCCCCTGCTGTCTGCAGTCTGATGTGTGAGAAGCGGATCTTTGAGACGGTCAACGGCTCCCACCACCCCTTCCTGGTCAACCTGTTCGCGTGCTTCCAGACGCCGGAGCACGTGTGTTTTGTCATGGAGTACACGGCGGGCGGAGACCTCATGATGCACATTCACGCTGACGTCTTCTCGGAGCCGCGAGCCGTGTGAGTCCTGCGTCACGTCCTCCATATCTGTTTGTTTGGTTGTTTTCTCAAACTCTCCGTCTGCCTGATCTGGACAGGTTCTACTCTGCCTGTGTGGTTCTGGGTCTACAGTTCCTTCATGACCATAAGATCGTGTACAGGTGAGCCTCGGATCAGTGAAGTTTTCCAGTTTTCTCCTTTGTCCTTCCTGGACTGACGTTCCCGTTCTGTCTCAGGGATTTGAAGCTGGACAACCTGCTCCTGGACACAGAAGGTTTTGTGAAGATTGCCGACTTTGGTCTCTGTAAAGAAGGTCTGTGCTCAGAATCTTCCATTCTTACCGTAAAGTCCATCAGTTCTTCTGTTTTCAGTCTGATTGTTCCTTTTTCTTCTCAGGAATGGGTTTTGGAGACAGAACTAGCACGTTCTGTGGGACCCCTGAGTTTTTGGCTCCGGAGGTGCTGACAGACACGTCGTACACCAGAGCGGTGGACTGGTGGGGGCTCGGGGTGCTCATCTATGAGATGCTGGTGGGAGAGGTGAGCCACAGGGACGCACGGCGGTTTCTGGTTTATCTGCTGCATTTAGAGGCCTGAGTATGGAGTCAAATCAGGATCAGCTTAATGGGAATGAAAAAAACAGAATAAAAGCTTGAAGAAAAAAAACA
>NC_050519.1:21097296-21097618 GCF_002922805.2 Oryzias melastigma | reverse complement strand
GTAAAACAGCACGGTAGTGATACTGCTCTCCCTAAGTTTGATCAAAGTGAGGCGACGCAGACGGTGACATAAACAGACAATGTTCTGTGGCAGAAAAAACATCACATCACCATTACCTCTTGGGGAATCATGGGATGCATTTCAGGAAGCCAATGAGCTCAAAGCCCCGCCCACATTTAAAATTAGGCCCAGCTCAGCAGCGAAAAATCGACAATCAGAATTGAAACAGTAAAATGAGGACTGAAAGTGAAGATTTAGAGAAGTAAAAAACATTACATTTACATTTTTTTCAATTGGTAATTTTCACATTTGTGTTTTTTTT
>NC_050519.1:21071617-21097268 GCF_002922805.2 Oryzias melastigma | reverse complement strand
CAAATAAAAAAAATAATTATTTTTTTTAATTTTAGATACTCATTTAAAGATTTCAGGGTTTTTTTTTCAAATTTTCTTTTTTTTCATTTACAATGTCTTGTTTTCAAATTTTCCAAAAAGCTTTTTTTCCAGTTACAGTGTCTATTATTCAAGTTGTCAGTCTGTTTTTTTGTTCACTTTAAGCTTATCCTGATTTGGCCTCATACCTGAGCTCCTGGTCAGAATGAAAATGAGGTCCTGTTACATGCCAAAGGTAAACAAACGTGATGAAAGTTACAGAAAGGAGAAGCTGTTGAAGAGCAGAACATTAACCATGAAGGAAAAAGGAAGTCTGCTCAGTTTCTTCTTTTTTAAATTCCAGAACAAAGAGTTCAGGAGACATAAAGAGACAAAACGTTTGAGTCCAAAAGAGATTTTGCTGTTTAAAATATTTCCAAAAAAATGTTAAACTACAAAACTTAAAAGGGGAAAAAAGGGTTTACATATTAACTACAGTTCAGTTTTAGAAGGCTTTTGATCATCTTTGTTTATTTGTAAAGTGTTCCAGTGATCTTTAATTATGATTAGAATGGTTTTAGCCAAAATAAAAAAAAAAAAAAAAAGAAAGAATAACCGTTGGTCATTAGAATTTTACCTTTAAGTTGTGGGCGGGTCTATACCTCAAGCTAACTTTACTGGTTCAACAAAAATGGTGAGCTGTATCGTAGCTGTCCAGACGTACAGTCTTGATCCAGATTCCAGATCAGATGATGAAAACAGACGTTCAGGGATCTGTAAGTGGATACATTGAGCTTGTGGCCCACCCAGCGTATTTTCTACGTCACAAATGCGATCTTTTTCAAACGGCATTTTCTCGTCAGGTCCTGATTCACAACAATTTGAGTAAAGAAAACTCAAAAAAAGGTTATTTTAAGTTTAATTTTCTTTATATATGTCCTCCATCATCAGAAAAATACAACATGTTACAAACTCTATTTTCATCTATATTAAATATTTTTTCAATACGATGTATTTTTAAAAGTAAACAGCCTCTTTTTAACACTTTATTGATAAAAATACGGATTTTGTTAAAAGTAAAATTTTTTTAAGAGTTGCTAACACTTCCTACAGCTAAGACAAGAACCAGCAGAGCACAGAAGAATCCACATAAATGCAGAAAAGTCTTCTCAAAGAAGGACGGATCACATAAAAACAAACTAACTGATGAGCGGGAGAGTCATTTGAGTTTATTTCTAATGTTGCCAATTTTTGCTCACCTTTTTGCAAATGGGTGTGTTGGAAATGAGGATACGTGTTGCCATAAACTAAGAAAACAATTCTCAATTTTACAAAAGCTTTTCCAGTGTTACAGTTCTCATGTTCTGTCAGGCAAAACGTCTTATTTTGCTAAAACAAACTCTAACAAAAGCAAGAACAGGACACCTGGTGGCCAAGAGAAGTCATAGCAAGTCACAGAAAAATACTTTTTTTAAATAGGCTGATTTATTCATACAATTGTAAAATGCATGGGTAAATATTTGGAATCTGAGCTTTAGAATTTCAGAAGTTTGATTAAAATATAACCTTAAAATTATTATTTTAAAAGGGCAGGGGGATTCAGCAACACATTACAAAAACAGGCCCCTAGAAATAATTCAAAAACTTTTAAAATGTGACAGAATAAATAAGAATCTAAAAATGAGGTAATAAAATTCTTATCACTCAGAGGTGTTTTCTCAAGTTAAGATTATTTTGCTATTGAACAAATATTTTTCTTGCAAGACAGGAAATAAAACATTTTTTCTTGAAACAGAAGTCTTTTATCTTTCCTAACATTCAGTTTTTACTAAGACTTCATAATAGACATTAGGGCTGATACAAGCACATTTTTTAATAGTCGACTAATCACCGATTATTTTTTCGGATTAGTCAACTAATGGGGTCAAAGTGAATGTAAAACGCACATCTTAACCATCATTAAAATCACTAAAAATGAAGACAATTAAAATAATAGTTTATTAAACTTGAAATGAATCGTGCAGTCTCTGCCCTCCATTAGTTTCTGTGATTAAACCAAGATTAAATAAAATGAGAGAGAGATAAGGAAACTGGTTTTGACAGATGACCTTTGACCTTACACCATCCATCAAACTCATTTGTTGGGTGACCTTTGACCCTATCCATCCATCAAACTCGTTTGTTAGGTGACCTTTGACCCTATCCATCCATCAAACTCGTTTGTTAGGTGACCTTTGACCCCACTCCATCCATCAAACTCGATTCTTAGGTGACCTTTGACGCCACTCCATCCATCAAACTCGTTTTACTAGGTGACCTTTGACCCTACACCATCCATCAATCTTGGTTTGACAGGTGACCTTTGACCCTATCCATCCGTCAATCTTGTTTTAAAAGGTGACCTTTGCCCTACAGCATCCATCAAACTCATTTTGACAGATGACCTTTGACCCTACACCGTCCATCAAACTTATTGTGATAGGTAACCTTTGACCTTACACCGTCCATCAAACTTATTGTGCTAGGTGACCTTTGACCCTACACCATCCATCAAACTCATTTTGACAGGTGACCTTTGACCCTACACCGTCCCTCAAACTTATTGTGATAGGTGACCTTTGACCCTACATCATCCATCAAACTCATTTTGACAGGTGACCTTTGACCCTACACCATCCATCAAACTCATTTTGACAGATGACCTTTGACCCTACACCATCCATCAAAGTCATTTTGACAGGTGACCTTTGACCCTACACCATCCATCAAACTAATTTTGACAGGTGACCTTTGACCCTATCCTTCCATCAAACTCGTTTTGACAGATGACCTTTGACCCTATCCATCCATCAAACTCGTTTGTTAGGTGACCTTTGACCCTACACCGTCCATCAAACTTATTGTGATAGGTGACCTTTGACCCTACACCATCCATCAAACTTATTGTGATAGGTGACCTTTGACCCTACACCATCCATCAAACTCATTTTGACAGATGACCTTTGGCCCTATCCATCCATCAAACTTGTTTTGACAGATGACCTTTGACCCTATCCATCCATCAAACTTGTTAGTTAGGTGACCTTTGACCCTACACCGTCCATCACTCTTGTTTTGACAAGTGCCCCGCCTCTAAAGATGACATGACAGTTTAAATCAATTTTATATTTAAAGGGTATACGGGATCAAAGGTCACCTGTCAAAATTAGTTTGATGGAAAGTAAATTCCTGATGTCTCTAATGAATCTGAAAAAAGGAACTCTTTTTTACTAAAGATAAAGATTTGCTCTCACTGATTTAAACTAATGAAAAAAGTTCATTTTTGGTGCTGAACGCTCACACCTTTGTTCATCTTTACTACTCTCTACTCCATAGAATATACAGTAACGACTGATTGACTACTAAATCAGTCATTGACTATTTTAATAGTGGATTAGTCGACTGATCGCGGCAGACCTAGTTTACAGGCAGGTTGTTGTGTCGTGTTCTTGTGCTGCAGTCTCCATTCCCGGGTGACGATGAGGAAGAGGTCTTTGACAGCATCGTGAACGACGAGGTTCGATACCCGCGGTTCCTCTCCACCGAGGCCATCGGCATCATGCGACGGGTCAGACATCGCTCCCCGCTCCGGTTGTCTGTCTGTTTCTAAATGATGAGATTCTTGACGCCGTCTTGTTCCTGCTGTCCAGTTGTTGAGGAGGAACCCGGAGAGGCGTCTGGGCTCCGGGGAGAAGGACGCAGAGGACGTGAAGAAGCAGCCGTTTTTCCGGGTGAGACCTCTGAAGCTGACGGACAAACGTGTTCCCGCTCCGATCTAACGGCGAGTTCCTTTGCAGAACACGGATTGGGACGGACTTCTCCATCGGAAAGTCACACCGCCCTTCGTCCCGACCATCGTGGGAAAAGAAGACGTCAGCAACTTCGACGCAGAGTTCACCGCCGAGCCGCCTGCCCTCACTCCCCCCCGAGAGCGCCGCTCGCTCTCCCAAAAGGAGCAGGACTTCTTCAAAGATTTCGACTACGTGTCTGACCTCTGCTAGGGTCCGGAGAGCCGAGCGGAGGGTCGCGGGTCGTCCTGCCGGCCACAGACTCCGACAGGAGGCCGAAACGCTCAGGGCTGTGCCAGAGAGGCACAGAAGATGAGGATCTCCCGGCACCCAGACGTGGATGCAGCACCACACACAGACAGAAATCCTGCTGTGGTTTTTAGAGGAAGATGATCCAGATCCTGCCCAGAAATGGAGAAACCCTCACATGCACCGAGTGATCCTCCTGACAGGAAGGTTTGGCTGCGTCTGTCCCTCCATCTGTCTCGTTTCGTCCTGCTGTCTTTTGCTGCTAACTGTGTGTTTAGCTGTGAACGTCTCCCTGCTTCAGTCATGAATGTACACACCTGTACAGCCACCAGGAGGCGCCAGAGAGAGCAGGAAGAATTCAAGTCTTCTTGAAAATGACCAACGCCGCCCCCTGCTGGTGGTGCCCATGTGATGAAGGTGTTTCTGCTCAAACATTAAACACATTGTGTTTTTTCTCTCTGCTCGGTACAGATTTTCAAAAACGATCGTTTTCAAGAGCTTTTACTGGTTTTGTGATCTTATCGTTTTCCTCTTGTGTTTGTTTTTGTCTGTTTCTGCTGATGTTTGTGACTCAGTAAAGATCTCAAACCAACACAGAAGAGTTTTTCTTGATGGTTTCTTTGGTTACGTAAACACACATTTATGTCGCCCAAGAATTGCTGAAACCCAGCTGTCTGACGCCACCAGAACCAGGAAAAAGGGAAGTTTTATGACATCATTTTAAGGTTGACAATGTTTGGAAAAGATGATTCTGTCCTGCAGCAGTCCTGGAGTGTAAGGACCAGATGGTTTTCACAGCATATTTGAGTAAAACATTTCAAAAACTCACCAAGTACACACCTAGTACCTGGTGGAAAGGTTAGGTGTATATAGGGTCTTTGGGCCTCATGTCGTAATTTTTGATAGAAAGTTTGTAGCGACTTGAAACCAAGTCCTACCCTCCTTTGACAACAGACATGGAGTCCATTGTCGGTGTCCACGAGTCTCAACGACTTCTGGAGATCCGCCCACTTTTTGGGTACTTTTCATATGTAACTTTTCAACGGAGACTTGCAACTTCAGCGTGGCTGAATTATGTCTGACGGAGCATGTTCGTAAGTCTCTACAACCTCCCGTTCTGGAGTTATAAGCAAAAAACGAGTGATAGAAATTCAAATTGTCCTTCCAGAGCCTATTTAGGGGCATTTTTCAGACCATTTGGAGTTGATTGGTAAAGGTTTGTAGTAAAGGAGTTTGATTTTTTTTACCACCAAGTTAGGTTGACCCAATTTTCCATTTCAAACGTTACCACTTTTGGCCACGAGGGGGCAACCTTGAGCCCTGTCCAGACCCAAGTTCTCCATTTACAGACTTGTTGGTTCTTCAAAATCTCCAATGAGGGTATTTTATGGCCTTGAAAGTTCTGAGTCACAGTTTTTCCTTAATTTCTCATCCTTTAAGGAATTAAACAAGTCAGAAGACATCGTAGCATGCTACAGAACTTAGATTGTGAATAATATCTGGTAAAAATTGACATTTTCCCACTTTCTTAAACAGATATTCCTGATAATTAAGATTTTAAAAAAGTCTAAACAAGCATTTTAAGAGCATTTTTACCATTAAAAATATATAAAAAAAATTCCTGAACTGATTGCCTCCTCTCTACTTGCTCCAGAAAGCGACTTATACTGATATTTATTTCTCTCCATAGATGTATTGCCATCATTTATTTATCAGTTTGGCCAGCAGGGGGCAGCACATAGCTAAGAGTTTTCTTCTTTACACAGCAAAGTCCAGCATGTCTGAAACAGTGTTAGTTTGTTTTAAGAAATAAGAGTCTTGAAAGTTTCATTTTGACAGAAAAATGTATAATCACACTGTGAGGTTTAGCCTCTAAAATTAAAAGTATTTCCCCAAACTTTCTGAACTTGTGTAGAAACAAGAGCAAACGTTTATACCACCAGTAGGTGGCAGTGTTTCTCAGTAAAATGTGCATTGAATAAGTATTTGGCGGTTAGGCTCTTGAGATGGTTGGAGGCCAAATCATACAAACTTATTACTTCTGATTATTATTGGGTTTTTCTTTATGTCACACATATTTTTTCTTGTCTGAACTTGTGACTTTTGCAAATTTAACGTCTTTTGAATTTTTATTGTTAACAGACACCTGCTGGCAGCTAAAGTAAGAGTTGGAGCTTTTAGCTAGTATTGTTGATGCATGCTAGAACAACAAGCTTTAAGTGATCATTAGTTGCATCATTTACACATTTCAATTATGTGCTCTGAGTTTTACACCAAACTGATTCTCAGAATTTTCAGATTTTCCGTTTTTTTATACAAGCCAGAATATTATTGTCAAAAGCTTGTGATTAAATGGGTTCCAGCTGCTGCCATTAAGCATGTGCTCCAGTGGAGATGATGAAGAGCATTCACAGAAATATTCAACCTAAAGGAGCAAATGTACAAACAGAGAGAGCAATTAGGTGAATGTTTTTATGCTGTTCCAACTGTGGTAAAAGCATGTGGCGGCAGAGAGGCGATCTATGTTTTCTATACCGGTGATGTGCAGAGAAAAACAAAGGTTGTGTGTCACCAAAGCTCATCGGTGGAGGCAGGAATTCTCATCTACAACAGGAATTTAAATTGAAGCTTCTCTCTGCTGCAGAGTTTTTAACCACAGCTGCTACAGACTGGAAGGTTTGCTGTGATTCAGGCTCAAAAAACTCCACATGACCGCTCATCCTGCAGCAAAACATGTGTCTGTATATAAAAACACAAACACTGCATTTGGTCACAGAATTAATCTAAAGTACAGCAAAAGATAATTTGGTGATTAGTTGGGGGTCATCTGCATCAGTTTAAGAGTGATGATCGACTAGTAACCTCTCCAGGGTGTACCCCACTTTTGTCCAACAGTCGTTGGGATAGGCTCCAGCAGCCCCGTGACTCCTGATGAGATTATAAAGTTTTAAAGATGGATAATGAATTAAAAAAAATAATCAAAACTCTCATAAAGACTTTCTGGAGAAACTTTCAAACGTTTTTTGTCACAGGATTTTGTTTAAATATCATGCGATCCCACATTTACATTTTTTTAATCCTGTTTTCAGTTTCTAAGCTGTTGCACCTCATTGGGATTCTAATAGGAAAAGTGTTTCGTTTCTTGTACTTATGACTCACAGAAATTCAAATCTGATGTATGTATATCAGTGTGGATATCTAAAGTGGTCACTCGGGTTGGACCCTCTTTTTCCTTCAGAACTGCCTTAACTCTTGGTATCATGGATTCAATAAGGAAACGTTCCTCAGAGAGTTTGGTCCATGGTAACATGATAGCATCAAACAGTTCATGTAGATTTGTCAGCTGCACATCCATGATGTCAATCTCCCGTTCAACTATATCTCAAAGGTTATATTGGGTTCTGGTGATTTGTGGAGTCCATTGGAGTCCAGTAAAATCATTGTCATGTCGAAGAGATGATTCCAGCTTGATGACATGGAGCCTCATCCTGCAGGAAGTAGCATCAGAGATGGTACTCTGTGGTCATAATGGTCAGCAGCAATACTCAGGTAAACTGTGGGTTTGGAACCATGATTGATTGGTACTAAGGGGTCCAAAATGTCCCAAGAAAATATCTAAAAATATCTGACTATATCTACTATAAATATCTATTTTCTTACATTTAATGAACATTCCTGGTACATGTTCAAAATAATCAGAAAACGTGCTTTTTGTCCTCTAAAAACACAAACATAGAGGGTGAAAAAGGAAACGTGTTTTTCTGTCATCAGCCTTTGCAACATGTCAGAATGTTTCATTAATTTGTAAAGTTTTTCTTAAATATTTATTTGCGGCGCGTACCTCCTGTCTCACCTGTCACTCAACTGTCAGGTCGATCCTCCTCCTTTTCCTCCTCTCTCCTTCCTGTTTTCACAGATGCTCTCTGGCCTTTTTTTATCCTCCTGTGTTCCACCGTCCTTCAGTCCCTCCCACTCTGTCCCTTTAAGCCCCATCTTTCAGCCTCCCTTCTCTAGAGAAGCGCTCCCTCAGGATCAGTTTGTTGCAGCTCAGATTGTAGCTAATATTATTAGGTTGTTTTATTTTTTCATTTGGGAGAAGAGTGCAAGTTCTGGGCTGCATGTTCGTGGACTGAAGGTGTGAAGGAGTTTCAGGCTGCAGGTGAGTCTGTCTCATTCTTTAAAAACATTACATTTTTACATCATTTTATGACCACCACAGCAGGAGATGATGTTGAACATGAACCCTTTGTCTTACATCAAATTTACAACTTCATAATAATGTTTGTGAGCTTTCTTTGAACTTTCATTGTGAGACTTAGACTTAGACTTAGACTTAGACTTTGCTTTATTAATCCCTTTGGGATGGCACCCTTGGGGAAATTAAGTCTTTCAGCAGCTTACAGGGTATACATAATAAAAAATAAAAATCTCACAATGTACAATGTACATATACATGATAAAAAAATCTCAATGTACAGTAATAACAATGAAGAGGCAAAGAAGTACGACAGCGTAAAGAAGAGCAGTCTGTATGGCGGTATCAAAAACAGGTTTGGGTCTGTGATTGACTTATTGCACATGATAGGTAGGTTATTACAGTCATTTTTTTCTGAAGTTTTATTCACAAACACGAACATGTGGTGAATATTGTAGTTATTTTTATTTAGAGAACACGAATCAGAATAATATCTAACAGTAAAGAACTTTAATTATTCAATTTAATTTTTACATTTTTATATTATGTAAGTTGACTATAACAGGGATTATGTTTTCAAAAAGTGTAACTACTAGATTTATTTATGCCCTTTAGGGAAAACGATTAGTTAGGAATCTATGGCTAAGTGAATCATTAAAAGAATTTTGTTTTCTGGAAACATAAATGTTACCACCTCAGTGGCACAGTGGTGGAGTGTCCTTCGTCCGACTGGCAGCTTGTGTGTTTGAATCCAGAGTCATGTCATACCAGACTCATTTCCTTGCTTGTTTGACACTCAGGGTGATGAGTCAATGCAGGAACGAGTCTTACACACTTGGATGGACCATCAATAAAGGAGATGTGTGGACTGCAGGCTGTGGTTTGATGTTCTCCACATTTGACCCATCCCCTTAGGGAGGGGTGAGCTGCAGACACAGCCGCACTCTGGAACCATTTGGTGGCTTAACCCCTCAATCCCACCCCTTAATGGTGATCGTCAAGCAGGGAGGGTTTTGGAGTCTTTGGTGTGACTCGATGTGGATCTGAACTCACGACCTTCCAGTATCAGGGCGGACACTCTACCACGAGGACAGGCAGCTGAACACACCAGATTTATACATTTTCAAAAACCTTACCTGCTGTACTATCAGTTAATGCTCCCTCTGTGCCTAAGCCTCCACAAGTTTTATTTTGTCACATTTAAGTCCAAGTTGTTTTTTCTTTTTTTTTTTTTAATGTTCTGTTTCTGAAAAAAACTCCACAACACTTTTTCTGAAAGTAAAGGTTCAACAACACAAAGAGATTTTCAGAAAATTGACGTTTTTCATCTTCAGCTCCCATAATGAGCAAAACAGTTCAGAGAAAAGGGGCCCTTAATCATAAAATGTTGTTAGATAGGAAACATTGTTCACTCCAGTTTTACTGTGAATGACAAAATGTTCAGAAAAAAGCCTAAAAACTCGTGTTTTAGAACAGGGCTGTCAAACTCAATCGCACAAGAGGCCAAAATCTAGAAACAGATCTTAGGTCGCGGGCCGAACAGGATAAACATTTATTGAACACTCTAAAACTACATTTTTAAAACTTTAAAACTGTAACTTTTTGACGTAATTATAAACTAGATATATAGCATTACCTGTGATAATCCTAGTGTAAATGCTGTAAGCTGAATTTAGCCGTAGAAGATGCTAGTGCTGGTAGCTGAAGATGCTGAAATTGATAGCTGAAAATCACTGAAGCTGATAGCTGAAAATCACTGAAGCTGATAGCCAGGTAAATGTCAAATCAGCCTCAAAAATAATTTAAAAAAAAGTAGGTTAGTCAAACTAGCTAGCATGTAGCTGAAAAGGTAGTTGAAATTCAACATAGACGAAAAATCTAAAAAAAGAAGAAAACTAAATTAACCAAAACAGCTAGCTTGTATTAGCCTAACTCCATAACAGCCTAAAAACAAAAAAAGCCTAGATTAGCCAGAACAGCTAGCATGTAGCTTACATATTAGCTCAACTCCAAAACAGCCTAAAAATCTTTGTAAATAACAAAATAGTCCAAAAAGCTAGAGGAATGCAAATGTCTTAAACTTTAAAACTGTAACTTTTTTACATAATTATTAATAATAAAAAGGCAGGAATATTATTCCAGAATAAATCAACTTAAACTTTAAATAACTTTCAATATTTTACTCTTCATAAAAAAATATTCTGTCAAAATTAGAAATAAGGACAAGATAACGTCAGGGCATTAATAACAACAAAATAAAAGTAATCTGGAGGGCCGGATCCGGCCCCCGGGCCTTGACTTTGACACATGTGCTTTAGTTTATCAAAATCTAAACATTCGATAGAAAATATCTTAACAGAAATTTCTATGGTTATTTTTTATTTATCTTTATAACTAAGACTAACCAAATAAGAATGATTAATTCTCTGAATATCCAAAAACACTTCATTATCAGATCTTTATTCTTATCCCGTGGGCTCAGATGAGAGCTAACACATCAAAATGATTCTGATCATTCAGGTGTCACGATGCGTTCAGGGTCAGCGTTTGGATGGACGTCTTTGCTCCTCCTGCTCCTGAGGATCCTTACAGGTAGAGACTCTGATGTTGACAAATGAATCAAAAAGGATTTTGTGGATTGTAGAAACAATTAGTAATGAGGCTGCAGGATTAGCCTCACTTTGTGGTACGCAAAACAAAGACTTCATTCCCCTCCTTCTTCTCCTCAGCTCAGGCTGCAGAGGAGACCTGTCAGCCTCCTGGTCCGGCGGGGGAGCAGCACCCTGTTCAGGCTCTCCTGGAGAACGTTGAGGTCGGCCCAGGCTGCGCCGCAAGAGAACACGGCAACAAGGAAACGCACGCCGTGGCGTTGGGGAGCGCTTTAAGCAACACTGAGGACAAGGTATCAGAAAAACATTATCATGTCTATATTTTATCAGTATATTGTGTGTTTAAACTATCCACATATGTTGATGTTTTTTTATTTTGTTTTAAGAGAAGGAAAATAAATCAATTTGATTTTCTTTAATTATTTAGTTAAAAATAATAATAATAAATATATCTTTTGATTTAATCATAATCACATAAAAATGCATTTAGTCCCTCAAGACCCACTCTGATAAAAAACATTTTTGTTTTTTTTTTTTAACGTGGGACATCTTTTTATGATGGAAAATATATATAAATAAAATCACAATTAAAATTGTATTTCTCAGTATTTCTTCATTCAAATTGTTTTAAATCAAGAATCAGACAAAATAAATGCATCTTGAAAAAGATATTTGTGACATAAAATACGGTGGGCTCCGTTCTAATTCATCCACCTGCAGACAAATAGATCCATGAACGTCTTTGTTTTCCTCGTCTGTGCTGGAATCAAAACAGAACAGCTCTGATGTCGCTCGGCATTTTTGTTGCACCGCTAATGTTAGGTTGGGGTTTTTCAGGGGCTGTAAGCTAGTGACAGATAGTATCAACAGATGAATGATGGGAAGTGGGGGCGGGCTTGCTCTGTGCCAAGAGGGGAATTTCCAATGAATTTCTGTCGCTCTGCAGAAACAATGTCCTAGAAAACGACACAAATTTTAAAAATGTGGTTAAAAACTGCTTAATCTTTACTAAAAGAGCACTGGGAAGGCTTTGAAACAGTCAAAGATCCTGGGATTTAAGATCTAAGAACACTCTAATTCTCAATTTTAAGGTTAATCTCTTTAATTCTGGTTATTTAGAAAAGAAAGGAACTTCAAATCCCTGAAATGTAAAAATAACAAAACTGTGAAGGTATGTAGACAAAAAAGCCAAACAGTTGATCTCCTCCGTTCTTCCCTTTCTCTATTCTAACAGATGGCTGTGCTGCTGCAGCCTCTGTCTCCATCCCCACATGCTCTCCGGTCCATCCACCTGGTGCTGAGCTCCAAGTTCCCCATCACCTGGTTCCTGCAGAACGAGGGCTTGCCCTCCAACCTCTCCGTCTGGGTGCAGGTCAGGGCGTGCACAGGAGGTCATCATCCAAAAGGATTTCTTTTTATTTGAAGATTTCTGTCGTCCTCCAGGTTTCTGCCAACTCCACCGTTCAGTCATTCAATCTGAACGCCCGCGTCCAAACCATCAGCTCGTTACCTTTCCGTCCTTTTTCTCTGCACCGCTGGGCTTTGAAGCACCATGGCAACCTGTCCTCTCTGATTCACACCATGCACGGGAATCGAGTCTACATCCGGCTGGGAGAAGGTTAAAACAGGCCCAGAAGTTTGTTTTAAGCCTGTCGTTTGTTCTTCTAAAGCTTCCAAAAAAGTAGAAAAAAGGTTACAAAAAATATTATTTAGTTTAGCTGCTGAATAATTAACTAAGTATATTCACATTACGTTTTCTCTTAATGTTTTCAGTGGTTTAAAAGTAAAAAAATCCATTTTTGATTGATCGTTTTTGACTGACAGTCCTTCAACTTTTGTTTTTTTTGAGGAATAATATTTTGATTGTTCTGAGAGGCATTTCTTATTGATGCACATTTCTGCAGTTGCAATAAAAACACATCCAGTTACAAAGAAAACTCTTTAGGTTCTTTAAACAGAACATTCTTAATGAAAACTTTGTTATTTGTGTTTTTAGAGGAATATTTTATCAGAAGAAAAATGTAGCTGGATAGGATTGTCAAAGTCATTTTTATTGACAAATTGGATTGACACCTGGCAGCAGTGGATGCAGTTTATTTATTTTTTAAGTCAGGCTGGATTTGCCACAAAGCTGCTTCCGCCTCAGGTGTTAAGGGTTTAAATAGTTTCCTCACATTTTATTTATGTTTATTTTAAATAATCGAAACCACATGTGTCAAAGTCAAGGACCCTCCAGATCATTTTATTTTATTTTTGTTAATGACCTGATGTCATCACGCGCTTATTTTTAACTTGTATAATTTTGACAAAATGAATTTTTGTGGAGAGTAAAATATTGAAAGTTTAAGTTGATTTATTCTGGAATAACATTCCTGCCTTTATATTATTCACAATTAAATTAGAAAGTTAAGATTTTAAAGTTTTTTAAATTGGCATTCTGCTCAATTTTAGAGTTTAGCTAATATTTCAGCTACATGCTAGCTGTTTAGGCTAATTTATGCCTTTTTTATTTTTTTAGGCTGTTTAGATTTCAGCTATTTTTTCAGCTACACACTAGCTATTTTGACAAATTTAGGCTTTAAAAAAAAGATAAATTAAGCTGCTTTGGAGTTAGGCTAATATTTATACGCTAGCTGTTTGGGCTAGTTTAGGCTTTTTTCAGTTTTTTGAAAACTTTTGAGGCTATTTCGATGTTTAACTATTTTTTTCAGCTACTTTCTAGCTACTTTGACTAACCAAAGTTTTTTTGTTTGTTTTTTAGGCTAATTGGGCATTTAGCTAATATTTTAGCTGGCTATCAGCACTAGCATCTTCAGCGGCCAAATTCAGCTTACAGCATTCACACTAGTATTATCACAGGTAATGCTATATATCTAGTTCATAATTATTTAAAAAAGTTACGGTTTTAAATACTAAAATAAATATTAATAAATATTAAAATATAGTTAGTTAAAATGTAGTTTTAAAGGGTTCAATAAATGTTTATCCTGTTCAGCCTGCGACCTAAGGTGTGTTTTGGATTTTAGCTCCTTGTGTGATTGAGTTTGACACCCCTGATCTAAAATGTAAAAAGACATCTTTTTTTTATCTTTACATGTATTAAAAGATCAAAACATGTGGCCTTGATCTGTATATTTTGTGTACAGCTTTGTCTTTTTGATGTTAGCTTGGACATCAATAAAAGAAAGAAGTGTAAGTTCAGGTCACATGATGTTATTTCAACAGAAGCGTTTGAGGAAATGTTAGAAATTATGTAAAATTTCAGAAACCAGTTTTTCTTTGCAGATCCATCCCTTCCCACTGTCTGCCGCCTGCAGTCCATGTTCCTCTCTCAGAACTACAAGGCCTCTGACCTGCAGCCACAGGAAGTGCAAGGCTGTGCCTTCGCCAGAAGGGGCGGGGCCAGTCCCGAGGTGCACGTGATCAGGCTTCACTCTGCAGACGCTGGGCTCTGCGGGTAAAAACCGGCAGCTTTTGAGTCCTAAATGAGACATGAGTGATCTTGAGTTCTACCTCTCCCAGCTCTCTGCAGGTGGAGGTGACTGTCTCACTACTGCCCCCGGTGGCCGCTTCGAAGGCAGCAAAGGTGGTGCTGATTCTCAGCAGCCTGGTGCCCGTCAGTTGGGTCGTTGTAGCTCGTCGTGTGGAGGGTCACGTCACTGTTCATGTACGAGTCCCATTTTCATTCAAGTATTTACTGTCTTTTTAAACACTTTTTAAACTTTTTTTTTGTGGCGCAGTCCTCCAGCAGAGTTTCTCCCCCCTACCCACCCGAGCCCGGCCTAACCCTGTCCAGCAGGCTCCACTCTGACCTTCCTGCCACACCGGATCTCATCACCTGGGCCAATGAGAGGGGCTACCCCGAGGTGACCTCATACACCGAGGCTGACCTGGCCAACCGCTTTGTGATCCAGCTGGCTGAGGGGGGGGCAGGTCAGGACAGTCGTCTGTGAATTCACCAAAACTATTCCTATTGATTGATAGAATTGTTGCCCTGCAAACAGATGATCAGCCGGATTGCATCCTCTGGTGTTGACCTCAGTCTGTTTGTAGAACAGGTGGGACTGCAGGAGGGAAGTCTCTGCTGGACAGGCCTCCCTGGGCCGAGGAGCGCCGGCTGAGACAGTGGTTGAACACCGGAGATGGAGCCGCAGGAGGCCGAGAGAGCTTCACCGTGAGCTGTGAGGGCGGACGTCTCAGCGTGACGCTGGACAAGCACATCCTGCAGGTTGTGGCTCACTTATAAACATTAAAAATGATGCTTTTACAAAGAATTCATGCAGAAAAAAATCATAATTTTGTGTTCAGCTTTGATAAGGTCGTAGTAGGTCTGTAGGAAAAATTGAAAATGTGAGGTCAAAATGTTGCACCGTAATTCCAAAATCCCATTAATTTATGCATTAACACCCTGAAAAATACAAATCAATATTTCAATATTTTATTTACAGCACAATTAAACAACCTTTTCTTATAAACCAGGAAAAAAATCGGATTTTGATGTAATTATACATACATTAAATGTCCACTGTAGCTGAATAAAAGTCTGCTTGAACTACATTTTTACAACCTTTTTCTTTTGCAGCTCAGTCAGATTTTAGCGCAGAATAGTGATAAATCCTGTTGCATTACATTTTTAGAATAACTTTTTTTTGCACATTCTGCCAGAAACATCCATATTTCATGATGATTTTTATTTTTTATTTGATTTTTAAATGGTTTAATTCAAGCAATCAAAATCAAGTGTAATTCATCTGCAAACAATCAGCAGAGGATTTACATCCGTACATACAGTAGATATGTCAGAAATTGGATAGCTAGGCATCAAATTAATAGATTGGTTGAAAGGGAGAGGGAGGAAACGAACTTATATAATCACACCCTGACTCGACTTTACCATTTCCTTTACATGAATTATCAAAATGCGGTTCCGAAAATTCTAATCAAAGTTTTATACCTTACCAATACAGCTACAGGTCATAAAAAAGTATCAATAGATCACATGACTATTGATTGGATGTGTTATTATTCCACCTGTTTACCAAATATAACGAGCTTTTAATTGATAAATCAATTTTAAACACATTTAACAAATCAAAAACAACTTTTAAAAATTCACCCTAAATGCTATTTCTTTAGAGATTCTCTGCTTTAGTTTGCAGGGATAAATAGACAAAAAGAAATGAATTTATTTGATTGTTTTTAAGACTTTTAAGATCTGTTTTGAAGTTTAACGCGACGTCTGTCTCTCAGGGTTTGTCCGTCTCGGTTGCTGCAGTGACTCTACAGGACACGACCTGCCAGGCTGAGCCCAACGCCACCCACTTCCTGTTAGACTTCCCTGTCACTTCCTGTGGGACCGCGGCAGAGCAAGAGCCCAGAGGAGTACAGTACAGAAATATGGTGAGAAAGGAAAAGCAGTGAGAAAAAAATATACTTTTAACAGTTGTTATAGTCCTTTAGTGTAGACATGCCAATGTGTGCAATTATTGTATTTATTTATTTGAATCTCAAACACGGCTGCTTTAATAAAATCCTGAAAAATGTTTCTCTAATTCTCAATAAATTAATTCTGATTAAGTATTGTTAATAGAAAAAGAAAAAAGTATACATTTTTGTAATATTGTCACTACTTATAATAAGCAATTGTTTTAATATTAAATAAATGTAACAAACATGTTTATGATTAAAATAAAAACTGAAAGCAATTTCAACTTAAAATGTTATTATTTTTTATTTACTGTTCTTAACAAAACTCGTCAGAAATCCTACACCCCCCCCTTCAAAATCTGCATTTAAAATAAATGCGAATATCGTTTTTGGAATAGTTTTAGAGCTATATTCACACATGAAGATGATTTAATAGTTTATTTTTTTAACCATTTATGTTCATAAATAACAACCATGATAAACAATTTCAAATATAGTGTAATTTTGGCAAAAAAACAAATCAATAAAATTTGAAAAAACACATTTTCCACAATTTCTATTTTCTTATTTTAAAAAAAAAATGTAAGATTGAAAGAGATAAAATGAGATTATGAACATTAATTGTTGCTAATCAGAAACTAAAATCTGACAGCAGGATGGAATTAAAAAAAAGAAAAATGAGATTTAAATAAACATCAAATACACTTTTTTAAACGATTGTCATGATTTATGACGACAAAACCCACCAACAGTCATTGTATCATTTCGGCAAGGATTTCAAACAGACATGGATATTTTGGAAGCTTTACTTTAAGGAAGCACGCCGATGAAAATCAACTTTTTGATGTTTTTAACATGTTCCTGTAGCATTTTTCTGATGATGGAGGACATAAACAAAGAGTATTTCTGAGTATTTCTTTATTCAAATTGTTGTGATTTTGTAGAAAAGGGGCGTATTTGTGACATAGATAATACACTGGACAGGCAACAGTTTAAGTCAATTTCTTCCTCTAAAGCACTTCCTGTTTCAAAGCGCTTCCAGCATTTCCTGAAAATGAATTTTTGCATAAGAAACATTCACATAGATATAATTTTAAAGTTTCATATGCTGAAAATGTTCAATGTTGTCCTAAATATTATATTAAACATGTAAAATCCAGATACAGATATGAATTTAACATTTGTATTTCAGATTGATGTTCTGTTTTTTAAGAATATTGAAGAATTTCCTCCGCTTGTGATGATTGCATCTGTGTTTTCTTTCTGTGTTTATCAGATGTGTGTAGGTGTGAGTCTTTTGCCCAATCCTAACCGGGTCGTGATGACCAGAACAAGGTCGAGTTAAAGCCAGAAAATTGCTTTCTGCACAGACTCAAATCAGATAATTGAACATCTCCATTTAGAGGGCAGAAACTGGAAACCAAATATGATGAAAATAACTTTGGCCCGACAGTAATGATCTGAACAAGCCAGTTAATGATCTCCTGAGGAGAAAACAGATGATGTCCTTCTGTTAAGTGCTTTTCCTTCTGTAGGTGTTACTATGGAGAGACGAACCTCAGACCAGCGTGCCCTTCAAAGACTTGGAGAAGTCCCGACGTCCTCTCAGCATACAGGTGGGTTTCATTTGAAACGTTTTAATGGATTCTATCATCAGTTTGTGTGTTCTTCTCCTGCTTTTTCCTCCTTCAGTTCAGCTGCTTGAGACTGATCTCCAGCTCCAGTCCTGCAGCTGCAGACCATCTTCCAACAGACCTGATCCCATGGGAGTCTGGTCCAGGACCCGCCGGCCTCCCGGCTCCCAGACTCAGCTCTGGACCTGCTCTTCTTTTAAAGCTCTTTGTGTCTCCGAACTATGAGCAGACATGGATCGGTCCCTGTGTCGTCACCGCCGACCGCCGTGTCTACATCGAGGTTTTTGAGCCCAGACTTCCTGTTTGCCCGATTTCTTTGAATGTTCCATTACAACCAGATATTTTTCTCTGTTTTACTGCAGATTTCGGCTAAAATATCGAGTGCAGATTTCACCCAAGTGAAGTCTTGCTTTGTGTCTCCTCTGTCCGACCCTCAAAAATCTCCTTCCTGGACTGTGATAAATGAGGGATGTTCCTCTGATCCTTCTCTGACTCTCAATGTGAAGACGGACAATGAAGAAGAGGAGAAAGAGGGAGGAGGAGGAACAAAGACGAGCAGGAGAGTCCTACAGGATGAAACACAGTCTCTGAGATTTAGTTTCATATTGCGGCCAGTTTTTAATGACTCTGTCCAGTTCCTCCACTGCAGCCTCCGCCTGTGTGTCCCTGATCTGACGGAGGAGGAGAACGCAAAGGAGGCAGAAAGCAGCGACTGTCGGGGCGGGATACGTATCCCACCGCTCACACCTGGACCGCAGAGACATCAGGTAAAGGTGGGCGGAGCAATGAAATCCTGAAGAAACCTGATGTTAAAGGGTAATAATGCTAGTGTGAATTCCGTAAGCAGAATTTTGCAGCTGAAGATTCAATTGCTAATAGCTAAAGATGCTGAAATTGATACCTGAAAACACTGAAGCTGACAGAGAGCTAAAATGTTAGATGAATACCAAATTAGCCTAGAAAAAAATGAGGTTAGCCAAAACAGCTAGCATATAGCTTAAAAAAAAGCTAAACTTCAAAAATCCCTAATAACTGAAAAAACCATAAATTAGCCAAAATAGCTATCATGTAAATATTTGTCTACTCCCAAAACAGTTTAAAAAAACTAAAAAAAGACACCTAACTTAGCCAAAACGGCTAGCATGTAGTTGAAGCATTAGCTAAACTTCAGAACAGGCTAAAAAAAGAAAAAGCTTAAATTAGCCAAACCAGCTAGCATGTAGCTGAAATATTAGCTAAACCCCTAAATAGCCTAAACAAAATGCAAAAAGCTCAAATTAGCCAAAACATCTAGCATTTAGCTGAAGTATATCCCAAGCCCCAAAATAGCCATAAAACTGAAAAAAGCCCAAATTAGCTAAACCAGTTAACATGCAGCTCAAATAGTAGCTAAGTTCCAAAATAGAATAAAAAAATCTCAGTAAATACCAAAATAGTCTGAAAAGCTAGTAAAATATACATTTTTAATGTTAAAACCATAACTTTTTAACATAATTATGAATAATATAAATGCAGGAATATTATTCCAGAATAAATCAATTTAAACCTTAAATAATTTTCAATATTTTACTCTCCGTAAAAATATATTTGGTCAAAATTATACTAGTTATAAATGAGCGCAAGATAACAAAAGGGCATTAATAACAATAAAATAAAAGGATCTGGAGGGCCGGATAGAATTACCAAATCCGGCCCCCGGGCCTTGACTTTGACACATGTGCCTTAAAGGGTAACCAAACGGAGAAGTTAGAGGCTGACTCCGCCCACAGCCGAAATGTGAAAATCCAGTCAGAGGGGTGAGGACTGTCATCATTACTGGAGCTGCAGACTATAATAAGGGACTTTAAAAATGACGTGTGACATGATCACAAAATTCAACTGTAATACCTCGTTTCAACCTATAGGGGGCAGCACACAGACAAATTTTGACTATATTTTCAAGAATTAAACACGTTTTATTTTAATTTGTCAAAAATTTGGCAATGACCAAAAGACAGCACTTTTAAAGCCCATTTATAGAAGTCAACAGACAAAAAAAGAGGATTTAGGGTTTGGGTACTCTTTAAAGCTGTCAGCATCACTGATGCGCGGATCTGCTGTTTTCCTGTGTCAGTGTGAGATCAGAAACCTCTCCAGACCCATGGTGGTGACCCACCCGATCAGCTCACTGGCACCCCGGATGCAGGCCCACACTGGCCAAAGAACGGTCAGACCCAGAGCCCCTCCAGTGGTCAGACCAGACCCGGAGCTCAGCAGTGAGTATCGCCTCCAACGCCGCTCTCTTCTGCTGCAGCTCCGCTGATCCTCCCACTCCGTCTGCAGGCTCGGAGCTGCAGATCGGAGCGCTGATGGGAATCGTCTTTGCTGCGTTTGTGATGGGGGCCTGTCTGATGGGGGCGCTGTGGTGCATCTTTGCTCATACAGGTAAAGAGTTAAGACAAGATTCACCTTTTAATGACAGAAATCAGCAGTTTGGGTTCATCTTCCTGTCTTTGTCTTTGTGACTTAAATGTGGAACTACACCCAGAAGATGATGCTAGGAAAAAGGATTCCTACTTTCTACGACAGATAATTTAGAATAATATGTGTAAAGGCAGATCCAAATTTTTACCATCTTTAAAAATGCATAATTGCTGAGAATTTAATAAAAGTCTTTTAACATCCTTTTAATATCACCTTTTATTATCTCTGACAGTTTTTTTTAATCCATTTTGCTTTTAAAGTAAAAATGATTTTGAGAAAGTCAAAGATTTTCTCTAAATTTGTGTTTTGTTTTTAATTTATACTCTTCTGCCCTTCCAAATTTGGAATAATAATAACTTGTCACTGAAGTATATGCTGATTTTTGAAACATTTATCACATATTTTTTTTGTTTAGATCTTCCACCAGTAGCAAATTCATAGAGGTAAATGAAAGCAGCTTTACAACTC
The DNA here is from genome assembly GCF_002922805.2 of Oryzias melastigma. Lineage (NCBI taxonomy): Eukaryota > Metazoa > Chordata > Actinopteri > Beloniformes > Adrianichthyidae > Oryzias > Oryzias melastigma. The sequence continues at coordinate 21,076,399 of NC_050519.1, read as the reverse complement.
ATACATCCAGCATTTTCTGAATAAGAATGAAACAAAAGGAACATTATGGGGTTGATTTTGTTCTGGCTCACAGTGAAAAAAGGAGTTTGTGACTGGCTGTAAATGGTTGAAATTTCACAAATGTCATTTTTCATGGACTCTTGAAGGAGGCCAGACCGCTTGTCTCCGAGAGACTCTTTTAACCGAGCGGACTCATGGGGGCCGCAGCATCAGAAACCCGCCGTGTCTGTCTGACCAGAGCTCCAGCTCAGTGTGAAGGTAAAGGGCTTCAAGAAATGATGATGTCGACAATTTGAAGCTAATTTTTAATAGTAATTAGAAAAGAATATAAATACTTTATTCATCCCAAGCTGGGAAATTCGGCCGTTGCAGTATTAGACATTAACATAAAATAATTAACTATAAAGATAAGCAATATTTACAAAAGATAAGAAGGAATAATACAATAAAAACAGATTGTGCAAATTGCATTGTGCAGAGTATAATAAGAATTGTTCAAATTAAGGCAGTAACGAACATTGTTCATCGAAGAAGTAAATGGTGAGTTATCTGTTACAGAGGGATGAGGAGTTATGCAATCTTATTGCGTGTGGAAGAAATTATTTCTCCTCCATCATCACAAGAATGACACAATAACATCTTAACACCCAAAAACGAAATTTCCCCTTTCAGATTTCATCAATTTATAACACATTTTTCTATTCCACGTGTCAAAGTCAAGGCCCGGGGGCCGGATCCGGTGTAGGTACCACATCTACTCGGGGTGTCAGAACGGCTCGGGGGCCTGCGACAACTGATGACGTCACACTACGGAAACCCCACTGAGACAAACTACTTAGCTGTTGAGATGTGCTCGGGCGCTTCATGCTCGGGTTCGCGTTTTCACGGGTTGCTCGGGTTCAACAAATTGTATTCATTTTTGCTGATGAAAAGGTGATGGAAATGCATTTTGGCCACACGGAATATGTCCAGCCAAAATGACATAGCTACATGTCCGCACTATACGAGTCCTTTGTGCTCGGGTTCTATTCATTTGTTTTCATTATACGTTTCATTGTGTAACCTAGTTCTTTTCCCTCATAATTATGGTATTTTGAATTTGAAGGTATGTCTGGTGTCATTTGTTATACCAAATTTTAATATCATTCAATAAGTAAGAAGAAATTTATAACAGGGAGACCTACTAGCAAGACAAATTTAATTCTCCAATGTGAAAAAACAAATGACTGTATAGAAAAAACCTTGTGAGCAGTCTGGCTTAAATAATTGGACTGAATGTCTGTTTCAGCTAGAGCCAATCAAACATTGAGACGTCATCAGTTGTCGCAGGCCCCCGAGCCGTTCTGACACCCCGAGTAGATGTGGTACCTACACCGGCCCTCCAAATCATTCTATTTTATTGATATTAATGGCCTGATGTTATCTTGTACTGATTTAATTTGTATAATTTAAACAAAATATATTTTTATGGCGAGTAAAATATTGAAAGTGTTTAAGTTGATTTATTGGGGAATAATGCCTTTAGCTACGGTTTAAAGTTAAAATTAGCATTCTGCTAGCTTTTTGGACTATTTTGGTATTTACTAAGATGTTTTAGTCTATCTTGGAGTTTTGCTAATATTTCAGCTACATGCTATCTGTTTTGGCTAATTTAGGTGTTTCTTCTTATGTTTTTTTATGCTGTCTTGGGGTTTAGGTAATATTTCAGCTACATGCTAGCTGCTTTAGCTAATTTGGGGGTGGGGAGTGGGGGGGGGTCAGGCTGTTTGGGGGTTTAGCTCATATTATAGCTAAATGCTAGCCTTTTTTGGCTAATTTGGGCTTTTTCAGTTTTTTAATATTTTTTTCAGCTACATACTATGTGTTTGGCTAACTTAAGTTATTTTTGTTTTAGTTGTTTAGGCTAATATGGCATTTAGCTAATATTTTATCTCGCTATCATTTTTAGTGTCTTAGCTAGAAATTTCAGCATCTTCAGCTATAAGCACTAGCGTTTTTTGTGGCCAAATTCAGCTTACAGCATTCATACTAACATTATTGCAGGTAGTGCTATATACAGTGGTGGCCAAATCGTTGGTACCCCTCAGTTAAAGAAGGACAAACCCACAATTCTCACTTAAATCCCTCAAAACTTACAAAAGTAACAATAATAAAACACCTGTGATGTCAATTAAAGGACACACCTGAGTTAATTATGTCACTCTGGTCAAATAGTTTTCAATCTTTTATTGAGGTACCATCATTTTTAAGTAATTATGTTAATCAACAATTCAAAATTGATGGCTGATTTTGATTGTTTAATTAAAAAATATATATATATATATTTATTGTTACTTTTGTAAGTTTCAAGTGATTTCAGTGAGAATTGTGGTTTTGTCCTTCTTTAACTGAGGGATACCAACACTTTTGTCCACCACTGTATCTAGTTCATAATTATGCTAAAAAGTTACAGTTTTATAGTTTTAAAAATGTAGTTTTAGAGTGTTCAACAAATGTTTATCCTGTTCAGCCCCCAACCTAAGGTATGTTTTGGATTTTGGCCTCTTGTGCGATTTAGTTTGACACCCCTGATCTATATCATGAATTGAATCAAGACTCCACCTTCTCTTTAACCCTTAAACACCTGAGGCGTCGCCGGTGACGCTTAAACACAAAATCTTTAACATACTGTAACTCTTTAACCACTAACATGATCAATGTAATCCCAGAAAATTCAGTCGCTTTTCTCCTTCTGGAATTATCGTGTTAACAATTAAAAAAAAATTACAGCAAATCAAAGAACGTAAACACTGGAGCTCTGGTGTTAAAGGGTTAAAGCCAGGAAACACTAGATTGTGCAGTTCCTCATATGACCACTAGGGTCTGGAATGAGTAACAATGTAAAGTAAATTTTTTCCAGCTCTGGGGAACTCTTGTAAAAAGAATAAAAATACTTAGGGTAACTAAAACAGCTAGCATGTGGCTGAAAAAATAGCTTAACTTCAAAATATCCTAAAAAATGAAAAAGCCTAAATTAGCTAAAACACCACAAATGTTGTGGATTTATTTATTTTTTTTAGCCCAAAGAGCAAAGCTGCACTTTTATAACACAAAAATATATAAAAAAGATCCCAACAATGTGCTAATAATAGTCCATGAAATCGGTCGGGATCAGCAGATCTGCCCTTTGTTCTAATTAAAGCTCATCTGCAGCAACTGAACTCTTAGCAGCTGGGCGGCACCAAGAGCCAAGAGTTGAAAATAAAGTGGAGCAGCTTCACAAAACACACCAGCGATACTCCGGCACCTGCAGATTCCAGCTATGATAGCTCAACAAGTTTTATTCTCTTATCTTTTTAGGGTTCCCCCCCCTGCAAATCTGAGACCGGAGAAGTGGGACACGGGTTCTAACAGTGTTTGTGAGAGATAACACAGCTGCTTGTGTGTGTGTGTGTTGTTCTGGTTGTTTGCCGTGCAGCAAAGGTACCAGAGGAAACATGTAATAAACAGTCATCGCAGCGTCCTTCAAAGCCGCAGGGCGCAGCGTTTGGTGGTGTGAACCATTGATACCAGGTCATTTCAGAAGGTCGTCACATGCAGCACCGCAGCTGGATTCAAGAACACACTTTGAGTGACTCAGACAGAAACTGGTGAACTCTTTTTTTTTTTCCTTCTGTGCAGCAAACAAGATGTTTTCTTGCTTTTGCATGTGGTGTTGCCCAGACAAACAAAGTGTGCAGCATGCGATGCAGATTGTGTTTTTGTGTGAAGCTGTAATAAATGCCTTCCTTCCCTTTGGCAGCAGCAGAGCAGAATGTAAGCGCCTTTTTTACGCAAAACAAACCAGAAAAGTAAAGAAAAAAAAAAAGAAAGAAAAAAAATCTAATTAAGAAAGATTTTCAGAAGATGTCAAAGATCTCCTCATCGTCACCTGGGATAGTGCAGCAAGAGAGCGAAAGCTACCACAACATGATTTAGTTCACTGCAAAACCTGAATGTTAGGAAAGTAAAATGACTTTTGTTTCAAGGAAAATTGTCTTGCAAAAAATAATAAACTCATTAAGAAAGTTTTTCAAAAAGCAAAATATTCTTAATTTAAGAAAACATGTCTGAGTGGCAGAATATTTTTGCCTATTTAAAGAAAATCTGCCAAGAATTTTTGACTTTATTCCTATTTTTGCTGTGTATATTTTAACCTCAAATTAGCCTGTCAAATACACAAATAATTTGTATTTAAAAAGTAGGTTTAATCTTTCAGGTGGCATCAGTCAAAACGCTCATAAGTGGGAAAATTCAAAGTGCCTCACAATTTGAGGTCATCCAGTGTGTGAGTAGATCCTCATCAGAAGCAGAACAAATTACCGATAAATGAGCATCTCTCTCAGGTCAATAATCTCTAAAATAATGTCATTATTACTCCCCGTGGTGTTAAGTGTAAAGATAATTCATAAACGATGTTGGATTACTCATTGAAAGTCGCCTAACTCTTGAATGATGACAGATCTATTTACCATCCAAATGTGTTTGTTTAAAGCAGCGAGACCACGTCAACAGAATAAAAAATATAACAAAGCAAGCTTATTTTCACCTCAAAGTCAACCAATGAGCTTTAGAATTTAGTCTTGAATCACTATATTAAAATTAATACATATACTTTAATTTATGTATTTAATTTATTTCTAATTTTATTATCTAATTCTCTTTTTTTTCAATTCAAACCAATTTATTAAGACCATCTTGTTGTGGCTTAGTGGATTCATTTCTTTTTCCACAATTCTTCTTGTGATTTAACCCCCGACACAG
>NC_050519.1:21051711-21071601 GCF_002922805.2 Oryzias melastigma | reverse complement strand
AAAAAAAAAAAAAAAAACCATGACTTCTGCAAGAGAAAACATCAAAACATGAACGGGACAAAAATCTAAAATAAATTCGAATCAAAACACACGTAGATATCCAAAGCAAATTTTAAAATGATTATGGGATGGTCACGGCTCAGTTGTCATTTGGTGGCAAAGTGTGAAATATGGCAGTTTTCTTACAATATAAAAAAGCTTCTGTTTCGTCATGAAATTCCACACACAGGACACCAGGTTAAGTCTACAACCACAACGGAAGTTTCTCTGACTTTTGACCTCGGGGACAGGCTGCCATCTTGAATCACCTCAAACTCAGCCGCACAGGGGCCAAAATCATAAACACACCTTAGGTCGCGGGCCGAACAGGATAAACATTTATTGAACACATTAAGACTACATTTTTAAAACTTTAAAACTGTTACTTTTTAACATAATTATAACTAGATATATAGCATTCCCTGTGATAATGCTAGTGTGAATGCTGTAAGCTGAATTTGGCCGCTTAAGATGCTGAAATTGATAGCTAAAATTTTAGTTAAATGCCAAATCAGACTGAAAAAAGCCAAATTAGCCAAAACAGCTAGCATGTAGCTGAAAAAATAGCTAAACTTCAAAATAGCCTGAAAACCTGAAAAATCTAAAATACCCAAAATTAGCCAAAACAGCTAGTGTCTAAATATTAACCTAACTCCAAAACACCCTAAATAAATAAAACAAAAAGCCTGAATTAGCCAAAACAGCTGAAATATTAGATAAACTCCTTAGTAGCATAAAAATCCTTAGTAAAAGCCAAAATAGTCCAAACAGCTAGCAAAATTCCAATTTTTAAAACTTCAAAACTGTAATTTTTTAACATAATTATGAATACGGTAATAAAAAGGCAGTAGTATTATTCCAGAATAAATCAACTTAACTTTTGCCAAAATTATACAAGTTAGAAATAAGGGCAAGGGCCGTTAATATAAATAAAATAAAATGATTTGGAGGGCCGGACAGAATTACTTGGAGGGCCGGATCTGGCCCCCAGGCCTTGACTTTGACACATGTGCCTTAAAGGGTAACCAAACGGGGAAGTATAGGCTGACTTCACCCACAGGGAACAGGACTGTTATCATAACTGGAGAGGCAGATCATGACGTGGGACTTCTGAAATGACATGGTACTTACATGGTTTGACCAATCATGAAATTCAACTGTTCCTTGTTTTAACCTGTAGGGGGCAGCACACCGATGATTTTTGACTATATTTTCAAGAATTAAACAAGTTTATTTTAATTTGTCAAAAATGTGGTAATGACCAACAGAGAGTACTTTTAAAGCCCCATTTATAGAAGTCAACAGACAAAAAAAGTTGATTTAGGATTTTATTATCCTTTAAGTCACCGCTTACAAATCTAAACTCCTCCCATGGGGATCGTCCAAAAAACAAGAAAAGACTTTTTTTTTCCATTGGGCAGACTAGCTTTATTTTGGTAAATGTGCATTTCTTTCTATATGCATTGAAGCGTATCATTCAGTTTACATGCATATCTTAGAGTTATGTACAGATGTGGGTTCTTCCTGCAGCACTCATGAACTTTGTGGGTACGCGTCTCCATAACCACACTGTGTCTCTTGGTGGCGCTGCAGTTCAATCCTGCGCTGGAAGCTGTGCTGGCAGCGCGAGCAGCTGAACGGCCTGTAGCTGCTGTGCTTTCTGCTGTGGGTGATGAGGTTGGAGCTCTGACTGAAGCCTTTACCGCACACCTTGCACACGTGCGGTTTCTCACCTGAGCAGGAGAGAAGGCGGGTCAGGATTCAGATTCTCGGCCTCCTCAGAGGTCGCTTTGATCGGCTCACCTGTGTGGATGAAGGTGTGCTTCTTCATGTCTGACTTCTGGTGAAAGCGTTTGCCGCAGTACTGGCAGGGGTAGGGTCTGGTGTCCGAGTGGATGAGGAGGTGGGTGGACAGGGTGGACGAGCGCTTGAACACCTTCCCGCACACCTTGCAGCCAAAGCTGCGCTCCTGGACGCAGACAGAGCTGATTGTGGGTGACGGTTGTTATGACAACACTGTTCATCTCATCACATTCATATTCCCTACCTTAGTCTTCCCACAGCTGGTTAGTGCTCCAAAGCCAAAGGGCAAATGAGTCACATCTGCAGTGGAGAGCGATCGGGTCAACGGGACAGAGAGGCTGCTGCACAGGTCCTGCTGCAGAGCACCTCCTGAAAGAGACTGAGGGAGGACGACATTCATCTCTGACTTGCCATTGGCTTCAGAAAGGGGGTAATCTCTGTTCTGGTCCTGTTAGACCTCAGTGCCGCCTTCAGAGACTAGAGCTTGACACAGGGATCAGAGGATCTGTCCTCCAATGGTTTGAATCCAGTTTATCTTTATCTAGTTCTCTGATTGTACTCGAGTTAGCTACGGAGTTCCACAGGGCTCTGTTCTAGGGCCAATCCTGTTCATGCTTTGCATTATGTGTCAAAGTCAAGGCCTGGGGACCGGATCTGATCCTCCAGATCATTTTATTTTATTGTTGTCAATGGCCCGATGTTATCTTTTGATTATTTCTGATATGTATAATTTTGACAGAATATATTTTTATGGAGAGTAAAATATTGAAAATAATTTAAGGTTTAAGTTGATTTATTCTCGGATAATATCCCTCCGATTTTTATTATTCAGAATTATATTAAGAAGTTACAGTTTTAATGTTTTAAAAATGGGCATTATGGAAGCTTTTTGGACTATTTTGGCATTTACCAAGATGTTTTAGGCTATTTTGAAGTGTAACTAATATTTCAGCTACATGCTTGCTGTTTTTTTTGTGTCCATTTTGGAGTTTGGCTAATATTTCAGCTGTTTTGACTAACCTAAGAATTATTATTATTATTATTATTTTTTGCTTTATAGGCTAATTTGGGATTTAGCTTATATTTTAACTGGTTCAGCATTTTCAGCTATCAGCTTCACTGTTTTTAGCTATCAATTTCAGCATCTTCAGCGGTCAAATTCAGCTTACAGCATTCACACTAGCATTATTGCAGCTAATGTTATATATCTAGTTCACAATCACATAAAAAAGTTACAGTTTAAAGATGGACTAATTTAATTTTAGAGTCTTCAATCAATGTTTATCCTGTTTGACCTGCGACCTAAAGAGTTTTTTTTTTATTTTGGCCTCCTGTGCGATTGAGTTTGACATCCGTGCTTTACTTGCTGCCCTTAGGGAACCAGTGTCCACCCCGCTCTGAAGCGCCCTCAGCCGAAACCGTCCTCCTATAGATAGATCAGGGAGTTCCCTAATCAAATGAAGTCTTTATATTTATTATATTTATCACTGACATACATTTCTCTATCTTTCAGTACACGAAGGTTGAGGATAACAGTTTCTTCACGTTCCTGCTTTATATCAGCTTCTCACAGCTTTCAGCTGGGGCATGGAGCTGTACACATCAGTTAAGACAAGAAGATTAAAGATAGAGAAGTTAAAATCCCTCAGACCAAATGTGTGATAAATGTATATATAACTCTATTGATTAGGAATTCTTATTTTTGCATTAGATTTTATAATAATAAAATCTATTGGTAATATATTAATACTAATAAAATTACATTTACATTAGAAATCATAAAAACACATTGAAATATTGTCAAATTATTTGTTTTAAAGCCAGAATTTTCTAGATTACAAACACAAAACTGGATTTAAAAACTGAGATTTATTTCTAAATGTAAAATCACATTAGCATGTTTAAAAAAGGACAACTCTCACTGCACTTTTTAATGTAATTCTCTCAGGCATACATAACATTTTGTTAAAAACCCTGTATATTTTGGGAATTCTGTCACTTTCATGTCACCTCAAGTTATTAAAGTACTGTTGTGTCAACATGTTAACTGAATGCATTTTTAGAAATAATACAATTAAATTAAACAAAATTTAAAAAAAATGTTTAAGTTAATTTTTAGATGCGAAAAATTTAAAAGATGTGCACTTTTGATAAAATCTCAATCAGTCAATCAGATAATCTGCTTCCTTTGACCTCTTTTAGTTTGGTTTTTTCAACAATGTTCTGCAGTTTTAGAGCTAAAATCAAATGACTTAGCCCTCTCTGGTGGCAAAGTGTCCTGAAAATAACATATTTTGCAGTTGTGTGTGCGATCACAATCGTTTGTTTCCTTTTAAAATCTTTAAATTAACCTAAAGTTCACGAGGACAAAACCCAAGGAGCATTACAATCAAACAAGATTGATTAAATCTGCTTTTTTAGTTCTAACCGTTTTTTTCCCTGTAAATTGAAGTGAATTAAATAAAAACTGCAGTTTAAACTGTCAAGCAGAAGAGGAACTTCCCCAATTTAAGAATAACAAACAACGAGTAAGTTGAATTGTCCCTAACTCTCCTATGTATTTTAACATGCGAGGATGGATAAAGACTCGTCGGCCTACCTTCTCACAGAGTGGACACTCTCTGACCGGGGCCTTCAGGTCAGTGTGGGACGTGTGGTTGAGTAGCAGGAAGACCAGCCTCTCCAGCTCCCGCTCTCTGTCGGATCCGTGTCTGTCTGACCTCCACTGTGCATCCAGCGCCTCTCTTTTTTCTTTTTTCAAACAATAAAAACATTCAAAATACATTTCTGTGCACTCTTTTTCATTTAGATCTTTTATAAGTTTTATACCAAGAGATGAAGGCGGGGCCCAATATGTCAAGCAGGGTGCAGCCAGGAGCTCCCTGACCCCCCACAGAGGGGGTAAAGTCTGCCCAGCCTGTCCGTGATGCCTGCCCTCCGGGCCCATCGCATGCTTCCCAGCCTCCCTTTCAGATGGGGGCTTCTTTTTGAAGCAGTCCTTAGGCAGGCCCAGCAGATGAGTCCTTTTGGTCTTGACGAGGAAAGAGCGCGGCATGGCCGAAAGATGCCCGGGGGAGCTGCTTGGAGACGGTGGGAGGGGGGATATGCAGCTCTGTAAATCTGCAGGAACCTTAAAAGTCAGCGCTTTCATGTGACGTTGGGAGCTTCGCACACCTGTTGGTGCCTCTTACAGTTACGATGCCAGACGCTTGAGGTTTCCTTCACAAACAGAGCCTGCCACCTGCACGGGAGTTTGAGGGCTTTCTCAGAGGATAACCCCGCTTCCAAACTGCTGCTTTGAATGCTTCTCCTTCAAACACAAACATTGTTTTTGGTCACATTTAAATCATCAATCATATCACTTTCAAAAAATAGCCTTTTCTCCCTTTTTATACTACAATTCCTAAAAACTCTGTCAAAAAATATCTCTCAGAAAGTTAATATACGCAAAAAGTTGAAAATAAATTAGAAAAAATGTTTAATTTGAAATATACTTTGATTTTACGCCAAGCAGCTCTGAGACAGACGGTCGATCTTACCTTTGATGTGCGTGGCTGATAGTCGACTGAGTCCTCATAGGGGGCAACATCCTCATTTCTCTCTTCCACACCCATCAACTGAGGGCATGATACAAAGATTTGACTTGATTCTGAAAGGCTGCTGAGGCTTGAGTCACTTTGGCAGAGAAGGGGTAACTGTCCAGGACGCTCACAGCACCCAAACACAGGAAATATCTGTTAAAAAAGAGGTTTTTAGGAGTGTTTTAGCTCAGATGATTTAACACTTTTGTTTGACCGTCTTTGTGAAACTCCAAATGAAGAAGGAGAACTTTCTTGACTCGCTACACATTAAGTACCTTTGAGTGGGTGTCAGCTGAGCTATGATAGGAAACATGAATGTGTCAGTGTTCTCACGAGAACATCAGAACCTTTAATGTTGAGAGGGGATATCTGTGACTATTATGGTTTGTGGAAATAACCCTCTTTATATCTAAGTAGGTTTCAGAACCCCCCTCCTCATGTGTGTGTAATTTTCTCACTTAGGTCTAGTTCAACACTTTCAGTGACCCGAGTGTTCAGCTGATGCGACCTCAGATCAGCTCCCTTTGACTCTGAGCTTCAGTGGTACTTTTTCTTTCTTTAATTTACTTTCGTTGTGGTCGTTACGTGTTTTCTGGAAGTACTTAAAAACCTCAATGAATAGATTTTAAATGAACAAATGCTAAATAAAAAAAATGAAGAATAATTCAGGCAATTCACATTTCTGCTTTAATTAACTCTCTGAACATAAAAAAATCTTAAATTAGTCTTTTTCTGCTTTATTTTATTGTTTTTGCAAAAGTACATTAATTAATTTCCCTGAAATGTCAAATTTCATCTTTGTGAATAATATTAATTCATTTTAACCGTGTAATTTTTAAAACTATACTTCGTTTATTTTAATTTGAAATTCCTTTCATTACTATTAGAGTTACTGTTTTTTTCTTTACTCCTACTTTTTTCACATATAATAAATACTTTATATTTCTTGGTTATTTTTTGGTCTTTTTTATTGGGTTATTTTTGTTTTGCTAAGTTCAAACAAACCCATCCAGGTGACTCACAGCTTGGTTGGAGGTTTCTTTGGGATTTCTGAGCTGTTTGGTTTGGTTCAAAGCAGGGACACAGAAGTGTTTGGGTCGGTCTGATATCTGTGTACTTTCTGTGGCCTTTAAGATTTTAAAAAAATCCTTTCTGCTGAAACTTTGATGCCAAAACGACTACAAAACATCCATCAATAAAAGAGAGGACAATTAGTCTCATTAGACACAAACTATATTTCTTTTTTTTTAATGTACTGCATTCTTGTCTTTGGTTAGAGTATATACACTGATAGGAAACCGAGATTAAAACTGTGATCTGCACATTTTGTCTCCTTGATGCATCGTTTGTTCCCACAAATGATGCTGAAGCTTCGGTTAGTTTGTTCTTGCCAAAACCACGCTCTACAACAGTCAGAATTAGGTCTTCTTCTTGTTGTCTTCCTTTTCATGTGACTCGCTGCAGTTCCTGTTTCTTTTCCTTCACACTATCAGTGTGAAGGGGAGGGGACATCAGTGTAAATGTTGACTTTTAAGCATGATTTTCAGGGGTTTTCAGTGGGTGTTATTTTTAATTGGATGGATGGACCCATTGCAAGAATTTTAGTGGATTGTGTCAAGAGTCAGAACTCTGTCTACCCCTCTGGTCACAGGCAGGAGCTATCCCCGCTTTATTGACTTACATCTCCCCGCCCCCTCGGCATCAGATGCCACCCTCCTGAATCCTATTGACAATCATCCACCTGTCTTTAGCAGCGCGGAGCCTCGCTCAGTACCGACTATTGTTTGTGTCGTAGTGACTGCATTACTGAGTGGGACTATCCTAACCTGACATTCTGTTTTCCTGACCCTGATTCTGCTCTGACTCTGTTGGCCTGCTGCCTGCCCCGACCCACGCCTGAACTACGATTACCGAAGCCTGACCCCTGATACTACTATGCTGGTGTTTAATCTCTGCCTGCCTAACCCTGCTTTAGCCCTACAGATTTATAGTTATGTTTGACTCCATTCGTAACAGATTGGATGGGGGTCACAGGGTTGTTGGAGCCTATCCCAGCCACTCCTGGGAGAATGTGGGAAACAACCTAAATGATTCACAATTCCAATGTAGGGCCGCACAACAGCAAACACTCATATTTTGATCTAACAACAAAATTGAGTAGATTATAGCAGGGGTCCCCAAACTTTATTTTGTGAGGGCCACATAACTGTTTTCTACTCTGATGTGGGCCGGGGTCGGTTTGTAGGCCATCAGAAAAAATGCAACAAACATTAACATTTATGGTTTTCCAGAAACCACACATAGCCAAATTTTAAATCATTCATTTCTGTTATCTTTATATAAAAAAATATTACTAACATATTATAAAAACTAGATATATAGCATTACTTGTGATAATGCTAGTGTGAATGCTGTAAGCTGAATGTGGTCGCTGAAGATGCTGAAATTGATAGCTAGCTAAAATATTAGCAAAAACTTAAAACATGTTGGGCTGCACGGTGGCGCAGTGGTTAGCGCTCTCGCCTCACAGCGAGAAGGCCCCGGTTCGACTCCCGGCTGGGGCCTTTCTGTGTGGAGTTTGCATGTTCTCCCCGTGCATGCGTGGGTTTTCACCGGGGACTCCGGCTTCCTCCCACCGTCCAAAAACATGCTTCATAGGTGAATTGGTGACTCTAAATTGCCCCTAGGTGTGAATGTGAGAGTGAATGTGTGTGTGATTGAGGCCCTGAGACAGACTGGCGACCTGTCCAGGGTGTACCCCGCCTTTGCCCTTCAGTAGCCGGGATATGCTCCGGCACCCCCGCGACCCCCGAAGGGAAGGAGCGGACAAGAAAATGGATGGATTAAAACATGTTAAGAATTAGGGATGTCCCGATCAGGTTTTTTTGGACCCGATCTGATTCTGAGTCCATTGATTTTGTGGATTTGCTGATACCGAGTCCCGATCCGATACTTTTATAAGACATTTAAAACATTAATAAATTAAACAAACAGATTTGTGTTGTCCCTTATTTATATTTCATTAACCTTCTTTTATCATTAAAAACTTAAATAAAACACTTCTGTAAAGTAGCTTTAATAAAGAAGTAAAAATACAACAAATATAAACTAGGAAAAAAAACAATACAATTTTCTTGTTATATAAGTGATAATTAGACACGTGAGAAATTTTAGTGACTTTAGCTTTCATATCTTTAGAGCTATTGAACATTTTAACCAAATGTGTCCTCATTTAACATTCTTAAAAATGAATGATGACTTTGTTTTAGCATGAATTTGATAATGACTAGTTCATGACCAGTTCATATCATTATTAGTTTTCATTTTAGTTTAGTTTTATTTGTTTTATTTTTAAAAAATCTGTTTCATTTTAGATGAAAGAACTGTTTTTTTATGTTGTTACTTTTTTAGTGAGGTGTATCTGTGTCTTCGTTTACTATCCTTGTAATTGTCATGTGGGTGTAAGGGAAGGGGCCAACTTTGGAGATCTGCTGAGGAGACGACTGGGCACCCAATAATGCAGCAAGTCAGAAAAACGTTTTAATACTTAGTTTAATAAAACATAAAATGTCCATAAAATCTAAAAGGCGTTAAAAGATGTTAAAAGAGTTCTCTTTTTAAAAAGAAATCACAGCATTCACCCCACTCTTCTTGGTCTTAGGTCTCACTCTTATCACCTTGTCCCCCACCAGCAAAGAAGATGTCCACTCAACTAAAACATGCAAAAATACGTGTATCAAGCCCAAAAGAAAACAAATCACATCAAACTCTTAAAGAAAATATTGTCCAAAAACAAACTAATACTGCTGGTGGGGTCAACTTAGCTTTGAGAGGTGACGCCGAAGTCCCACTGCTTCTCTGATGAAATCAAAGGGGGGAGCGGTATGAAGGGGGCATATTGGAGAACTGAGGCAGATGGCCCCCTTCCTCCGTGTGTGTGGCGACGGCAGGTGGCCCTCTGAGACGCTGTCGCAGCCAAACGTATCACCGCCCCAATTTACTTCACCTTTGGGCGTCTGAACGTGTCCGCTCAGACTCTCCATCCCCTTCCCCCTTTCTGCTCCGGAAGGCCTATGGACACAATTAAAAACCCTCCCAAGACGGTAACCACACCTCCCCACAGGTGTACTCAATTAACCCCTACATCAGCATCCTATGACATGATCGTTCCACTGGAATTTTGGAGGATATAAAAACTGTGGGAAACATGTTCAGGATTTGTTGTAAAATGCTAAAAAGCAACAGTGATGTTTGTAAGGGATAATGCTCGACGGCGTGTGCTTTATCAGAAATTAGCACACGCTGTGGAAGCCTGAACTGTTCGAGGAAATGGGGAAGACGGTTGCTTCCACAAAGGAGCTTTATCGCCATGGATTACCTCTTTTTAATCCACACCTAGCAGCCAATCAGAATCGAGTATTCACCCGGACCATCATGTACGTTTTGTTTACTACTGAAGTTAACCAGGAAGTTGACAGAAAAAAATGTAAATTGTGACATTTTTTAAAGTGATAAATATAATTTCTTTCTTTCAAAATGTTTGTTTTTATCTTTTATGTTCTGCTTTTTTCAATAAAGGTATATATGATGGTGCTAAAATACATATTATTTTGATTTTCACATATCCCGGAAAGAAAATACAAAAAGCAACCACTCCGAGATATTTAGATAGTAGGAATCCTGATTTGATCTGTGGATCGCTGATCTCGCTTCGTGAATCAAATCAGGTCACTGAGTAACGATACGCAGCACTGCTCTCAGAAGGTTAATGCAGCTCGTTGCAAACATGATGTGGTTTAGTAATGGTTTTAGGAGCTCAGCAAGCAGGAAGTGTTATCTTAAATCTACTAAATCTTAGTCCAAATAATCTGTGCAGTAATTTGCACTAACAAGTCCAAAGCATAGAGACTCTTCTAGAATCCACCTCCGACAACAGCAAACCTTCAGGAAGTCTGTATCTGAACTTTGATGGTAAAAAGGGAACATGTAACTCAGAATTAAATGTTTGCCCCCCAGAACTTTAAAACCCTTCAAAATATTGATAAAAATGCATAAAACATCAGCAATTTTTCCAATTTGCGGAACATTTTATGTTGATTCAGATGCATTTGGTGGTGACTCACTGCAGAGTTCATCCTTGTGCCCTGCTCTGGTACCAGCTCATGACTGAAAGTGGTAACAGAAGAGGCGACAGCAAACCCTTTTAAACTCACTCAGAGAAATAGTTACAGCTGTTTCAAAACTCATAAACTCCAGATAACCTCTCTTTCAATCTCACACTCCTTCCTAAACTGGCATTCATTAAAAAAAAAAGACAACACAAGTGTGATTAGTGTGAAATGTCGCTTCTGCTGTGTGCAAAGACAACCATAAAAATGTTTTCTGATCACATTCAGGGGATAAAGCTTCAATCTGGCTGTGAGTAGAATAAAGTTTTTAGCTGCATGTGACTTCTACTTTTTCAAGGGGGCTATTTTTACGAGAGCTTCTTGCTTTGCTCATTGTCTGAGCGGGGGGGAAGTGGAGCCGAGCTCCCCTTGTTGTGCATGAAGACATGCATGTCGGGGCTCTGTGGTCGGTGTGGTGGGGGGCTCAAAACCCTCTCCCAGGGGCTGTTGGGGAGAGCAGGCGTGAAGACGGCGGGGAACTGAGACGGGCTCGTGGCTTCGGTGGGCCTTTCTAGGAACCCGAAACCTGAAGGAGGAGTGTGGAAAGAGAGATGTTTGAGTGCAGTTTGAAGTTCGGTTTCCTTCTGCTTTGTTTTAGACACTTTAAATCGCTCTGCTGAATGTCAGATCCAGCCTGTGGGACACATGCAGCACATACAGGAAAGGTAGCAACCTTTCTGTGTTCAGTGCATGAATAAACAATGCACAAATAGGTGTTGATCAGTGATTTCAAAATCATTTTTAAAAAGATTAACTCTCAAAAAATAACTTCTTTTAGATGTGTATGCACGGAAGCTGAAAATGACCTATTTTTTCATTTTTTATTTTCAAATTTTCTTGTGATCACGAGAAAACAGGTTTTTATGATAAAAGACAAAGTACTGAATGATACACTATCAATCCATCTTGCCCCTCTTCTCATGCATCATCTGTAACCATGTAGACGGCCTGGTGACCTCATCTGTTGAAATTTAAAACAACCACAGGATCACTTAACGTCAGTCGCCTGCGCAGCTGCAGCTGCAGCCGCCCCAACCTTCTCCTCAAATGACAATGAATGATATGGATAACATCAGCACAATCTCCGGCTGAGTTAGACTATCATTGAATTGATTAATTATAAATTGATCAGTTCTTCTAATGTATTATTTTCTCTGATAAAAAGCGTTGCTTTGCTGCGGATTGAAGAAAAATAGATACAGTATTAAGTACTGAGTGGTTAGGACTGAGTTAGGCTGACCAGGGGTGTCAAACTAAATAACACAAGAGGCCAAAAGCCAAAACACACCTTAGGTCACGGAACGAACAGGATAAACATTTATTGAACACTCTAAAAAACCTTTTTTAAAACTTTAAAACTATAACTTTTTAATATAATTATGAACTAGATATATAGCATTACCTGCAATAATGCAAGAGTGAATGCTGTAAGCTGAATTTGACCACTGAAGATGCTGAAATTGAAAATGCTGAAGCTGATAACCAGCTAAATGCCAAATTAGGAATAAAAACTAAAAAAAGAAAAGACAACTTAAGTTAGCTAAAACAACTAGCATGTAGCTGAAAAAATAGCTACACTTCAAAATAGTCTAAAAACAAACAAACAAAAAAAGTCAAATTTAGCATGTAAATATTAGCCTAGCTCCAAAGCAGCCTAAAAAAACTGAAAAAAGCCTAAATTAGCCAAAACAGCTAGCATGTAGCCAAAATATTAGCTAAATTCCTAAACAGCCTAAAAAAAAATCTTAGTAAATGCCAAAATAGTCCAAAAAGTTAGCAGAATGACAATTTTTTAAACTTTAACTTTTTAACATAAATATGAATAATATAAAGGCAGGAATATTATTCCAGAATAAATCACCTTAAACCTTAAATGACTTTCAATATTTTACTCTCCATAAAAATATATTTTGTCAAAATTACACAAATTAAAAATAAGCACAAGATAACATCGATCCATTAATAACAATAAAATAAAATGATCTGGAGGGCCGGATAGAATTACCCAGAGGGCCGGATCCGCTAGTGTGTGCTAGACACTAGCGGTTAGTGTCTGGATCTCAGTGAAGGCCCCAAGGCAGAGACGTTCAGTTCTGGGTTCTGTCATTCAACTCATTGCCAGGGGTTTGGGTTTATAGGATTCAGTTATTGGTTAAATAAGTCAAAATAAATGGAGGGGGACTGGTGCATTAGCATACCTAAGGCGTTTGAGGAGAATAGCTTCACCAATGAATCAACTTTTGGTGAGCAATTGTCGTTTTGAGGTGTTGGTTACAGCCTACAAAAGCCACAAAATAAAGTGACTTCAAACCGATTACGTCTCTGTGTCTCACTACAGGAAAGTGATGGAGGGACGCAACGACAGTCACGAAAAAAAAGTAGGGTGGGCCGTTTTTTCTCATGAGCTCTTTAGATTTTTCATTATTTTAAAGTATCACCAAAATATATTTTAAGACAAAACAGAAACAATTGCTTTCATAGTTTTTTTGGAATTATATTTTAGATTTATAAAATGAGGCTAGTGAGTGATAGTCCCAAAGTCTCACAGCATTCCCAATGATCTTTTAATCATGATTATGCTGTTTTTAGCCAAAATCAAATAAACCTGTGTCGTTTTCTAGTCCCTGCAGACCAGCAGGAGTTTACAAATTCACCTCTGAGTTGTAGGCAGAACTATTTGTGAGAAGTGAGCCTGTCCCTACTTCCCATCATCCATCTGTTCACGTGTTCTCCTGCTAGCTTACAGTCGCACCTACAACCTATTATTACTGGAGCAACAAAAGTGATAATTCATATTGGAGCTATCCAGCTGTACCGTTTTGAGCCGGATGCCGGTTTGGACGAGGAAAACAAAGACGTACATGGATTTGTCTGGAGGGGGATGCGTCAGGGAGCTTCTATGTCTCCTACAAGCTTTTGGAAAATATAGAAATACTCAGAAATGCAATTTTAAGATTGATTTCTTTTCTGGAGTACACAAGTTTACATTTCAATGTAAGTAATGACTTTTTGTTTTAGGATGACTTTTTAAAGTTTAAAAGAATGTTGTTATGTATTTCTGTGTGCTAGCAGCTCCGCGCTAACGTAGCTGACTGGCAACTATTGATGACATCATCGAGTAGGAGTAATGTCCGAATCAAAAGACTGTTTTTCCTTATTTCTCTGTCAGAGAGCTAAATGTAGGGGTAGGGCAAGAATTAAGATTCAGCCTTTATGTCATCTATCATGAGAAAAATGCCAGAAAAAAATGTTAAAAATGTCAAAAACAGGATTCTTATCAGTGTTTGTTTTTAAAGGTTGAGCTTCTGTTTTTGCTCTCAGCAAGATTCTTTCACGCAAGTATAAAATTGCATTATTTAAAAAAAATCATGCAGAGAAATTCTTGAATTTTAAGCTTTGTGTTATATTTTTGATATAATATTTGACATCAAAAGTTCAACTCTGCAGATCTTTTAAGCATTAAAACAGCTGATTACTTTTCTATAGAACAAAAGACGATGGAATTGTCTGGTTTTCTCTTCTACTAACCCCCAATATCAGGTGGTAGCTACAGCAAGACATTATCAGACAGCTTCAGCATCAGACCGCAGTCTCTGCTCGATGGTGTATCTGTGCGGCTGGTGGCCCGCCATGGTTTCAGGTATAAAGCATTAAGAAAAAAGTGTGATGGCACTTTCCCACGATCAGCAACTTCTTTTAAGTCTCCAGTTTACCCCCACCCACTTAATACACTCTCATTTACCGTGAACCTTTAAACTTCGTCTTGCTTTGGTTAGCAAACACTAAAGGTTAACCTCAGCGCAGGACCCTTCTTTTTCCTGGTGGCTTAGACAACAAATCTGAAAAGTTTTACGACTATTGCAAGAACAAGCCTGAAGTCCTGAGTCGTACTGTCATGAGAAGTCTAAATCTAAAGCTGTTTTAGCCATGGAAACTGCTAAATCTACCAGCAAACAATATCAAAATATCTTACGCAGTCATGAGCAAAAGTAAAGCCACAACACTCGAATATGCCTTTGCCACCCACTGAACAGGAAGCAGGCACTTTGCTGAGGTAATGTTCCTTCTGTTACATCTTCATCACATCTGCCCACGCTTTTCAATCAAATGCTGTCAGATTGAAAACATTGCAGATTCAGTTCAAATTTTGAACTTTAAACCAACGTCACTTAACAAGACCTACAGAACCACACAAGAAACCATTCAAATCGGTCCAACTGATGAGTAATTTTTTGACAAGCTCCGAAATTCTCCCCACAAGTGGGCATTTTCTCTGCCACACATTCCGTCAACTGAGATTTGTATTGCTCTGACAGTGCAGGGTTACAAAGAGGTGATGGGGGTGTGAGAACCATAGAAGGACATGGTACTCAAGGAAGCTGCTGCCTACGTCCACGCGAGCACAAGAACCGACCCAAGTGTTAACTTTATTTTAATGCGGAAACTAAGACACGAAACATTCTTAGAAATGTGGGAAGTGTTTCAGATAAGACTTGAAGGGGACTTGGATGTGCCAGAATGCAAAAATGTAAGGGTGTTTATAATAATCACCAATCTGCCTCATTATCTGTAGGTTTAGGAGTCATTTCCAGAGATAATTTGATATCCTGACTTCCACCACTGATAAATTTCAAATTGGTTAATAGTAGAAACAAAGATCCAATGTGCTTCAGTTGTTGATTGCTTGAGGTGTTTTTTTAAAAAAAGTGTTTTTTATTGCCAAATATGAACTCTTAGGCCTAGAGGGACACATTCCTGCATGTTTTCCGACATTCCCTGTTCTCACATGTTCTAATTGGTTGGACACTCAGGTAATCAGTCATGAGTTGGGTTTGGATATCTGGAAATCATGCAGACACTGTACCCTCGAGGGCTGGAGTTGCCTCTCCTTGATGTAGATGATGCAGTCATTGGTGTAACCAGAGCAACCAGATATCTCTGAAAGGAATCAGATTTCTCTGAAAGCAAGTTTCCCTTCAACAACCGTTCACATGACATTTATAGAAGCTGTGGTGCAGAAGTGGAGCGGTCGACCTCTGATCGGAAGATCACAGGTTCGCCCATGTGTCGAAGTGTCCCTGGGCAAGACACCAGTGTTTGGTAGCAGAGCTGGTATCAGCGTGTGAATGGGACTGTGACTGTAAAGCACTTTGGGGCTTCAAGCTAGACAGGAAAGTGCCATCTACCATTTTAATTAGGGAGAAAACTCCATTTCCAACATGGTTCCTGAAGTGCACATACATGTATCCCCACAACAGACACATTTTCAGTGAACTCAGCAAATGTAAATTTCATTGCTTCTAGGGCCTAAGTTTTGGGAACATTCATTCATTTTCTATAACCACTTTGTTGATGGAAGTTGCTGGAGCCTATCCCAACTTTGCATGTGAAGCATGCCATGCGTGCACGGGGGGAGCAAACAAACCCCAACCAGAGTTCAAACCATTCATGAATGAATGATAGAATGATCTTCATGAAGGAATGGGTTCAAACTAGAGCTGGGAATCGATTAAAACGAAATAATCGCAAATCTGGAAAAAATTAATTGCAATAATTGCTATAATTTTTTATTTTAGTCTCAGTATTTGACGACCACTTATTATCTACGAATAGGAAATCACACACAAAACTCTACATGTAGAACATTTATTTTTAATTAGTGTTGTCAATCAATTACAAAAAAAATCTGATTTATCTCACTTTTGTGTTGCAGTTAATCATGATTAGTCATAATGTTTTACCAGGTAAAATGTATTTGTACCCCACGGCCCCGGACCTCGGTTCAAATAATCCGCTTTTTGTGAAAAAGTGATCTTAACCACAAAAATAGCAAGACTAAAGTACTACAAACTGATTGAATATCTATTTTGTAAGTGACCATGCTATAGGCGGGATAATACCCGACAAAAGGTTTTAATGCACGCCGTGGAAGCCTGAACCGCCACGCTAAATGGTAAATGGTAAATGGCGTATACTTGTATAGCGCTTTCTACCCTCCTTCGAGGGCCCAAAGCGCTTCACAGTCACAGACCCATTCACCCATTCACACACACATTCACACACTGGTGGTGGCTCCGCTGCCGAGCAGTGGCGCCAACCTCCCACCAGAGGCAATTCGGGGTTCAGTGTCTTGCCCAAGGACACTTCGACACATGGGAGGGCAAGGCGGGAGTCAAACCCGCTCACTTCTGATCAGGAGTCGACCGCCCCACCACTGCACCACGGCTGCCTAAAGTGAAGGACAGTTTGTCTAACTAATTTGTGTTAATACATATTAATGGCGTAATTCTTTTTGATTAATTGCATACGTTAACGCGTTCATGTTCACAGCCCTAGTTCAAACCAGATTTATGGTATACTTATATAGCCCTTGGAGGCCCAAAGCGTTTCACAGTCACATTCACACACTGACGTCAACCTCTAACCAACGTGGGGTTCAGTGTCTTGCCCAACAACACTACTACAACTGGACAGACAAGGGAGGAACCATCCGATCAGAGGTTGACCGCTCTCGCACAGCACCGCATACCTCGGCTTCTGTGAAGCATGTGGCCTCTTTTGTGAATATGGTCTGAAAACTTAGCGTGACAAGTTTTCTCCTGAAATTATCACCAAGTCGTGTGGGTGTGCTGAACTTTCCAAGAATCAAAAACGGCAAGAAATATAAGAAAACCTCATGAAGGTCTGACTGTAAGCAAATCGAGGTGAGAAACCGATGAATCCAAGTGAGAGTTCACATCACTCATACATGATCAATCGAGTGAGATCTATGGTAACTTTGTTTCATGAGTTCAGAACTGTCAGAGAAAACCAAACGAATTTATTTTAAAAAATACGACAGGTTTTAAAACTTTTATTTTACTGACAGATCGTCACAAGTTTTTTTTTTGTTTTTTTTTGGAGAGTGCTAAGATAGTCTCAAAGTGTATTAAAATCAGATATAATAACATGTATATTTGTAATAGCTATTGATTTGCTGTAATGTATGAAAACCATCTGTACATGGACGGCTGGTGAAAATAGTTTTTGGTTGGCTGATTATCTCAGAATTTTTATTTGAGTGATTTTAATGTAGTGGAAGTTGACATTGCTCAGAAAGAAAGAGCTACTACATACTTAATTGCAACAAACTGGCTCTAAAATTAACGGTAGAAATTTTGAGCTCATAAATTTTGAACGGGTGTCATTAATATTAGCAAACATGAGTTGTAGTTTAGCTTTAATTAACCAGAACTCTTTTCATCATTAGTGAAACATATATTCTGTGTGAATTCATGCATTTTTACCCCTTTCTGCATGTTTTTCATAAGCAACAACTAGTTATAAGCTATCTTGAAATGATAAGATGCACTGAACAAAAAAAGAGTGCAACACTTGTTCTTGCTCTTATTAGTCATTAGATGAATTCAAATGTGGATTCTACACAATGCACTTACCACAGGCGACAATGGTATGTTCTATTTTTATGTCATCCCTTAGGGTGGTCGCAAAAGCCTCAAGGGAACTGCAAGACACACCTGCGCCCACCTTAAGATGCGTCACTCCTCATTATGATCCTCCATGGGCCGGGACAACCCAGAAACTTTCAGCACCCATACGGGTCAACCCCTTGTGTGCATGTGACTAAGGCTTGAGAAACTGCAACAATAAGGTTACAGGTAGGAGCTAGAACAGGGGTCTGCAACCTCCATACGACCGGAGCAGGAGCTTGGTTGAGATAGCTGGCAGTAAGTCGGACCTGTTCCTGGTAGATGTTGGACTCCGGCAGGGCTGTCCTTTATCACCGGTTCTGTTTATTGTCTTTATGGACATAATTTCTAGGTGCTGCCAGAGGCTTGGAGGGGATCTGGTTTGGGGACCACAGGATTTCATCTCTGCTCTTTACAGATGATGTTGTTCTGTTGGCTCCATCGAGCCAGGACCTCCAGCATGTCTTGGAGCAGTTTGCAGCTAAGTGGGAAGTGGCTGGGATGAGGGTCAGCACCGCAAAGTCTGAGGCCATGGTTCTCGACCCGAGAAAGGTAGTTTGTCCTCTCTCGGTGGGTGGAGTGCTCCTGTCCCAGGTGAAGGAATTTAAATATTTTGGGGTCTTGCTCACAGGTGAGGGAAGATCGGAGCGTGAGATCGACAGACGGACTGGAGCAGCGTCCGCTATTATGCGGTCGCTGCTCCAGTCCAGGAAAGCAAAGCTCTCAATTTACCAGTTGCAGTACTCACCTATGATCATGAGCTCATAGGTGACCGAAAGAACAAGTTCCGACTTAAATGAGCTTCCTCCAGAGGGTGGCTGGGCGCTCCCTTAGACGTAGGGTGAGAAGGTCGGTCACTCGGAGAGAGCTCGGAATACAGCTGCTTGTCCTCTATATCAGGAGGAGCCAGTTGAGGTGGCTCGTTTATCTGCTCCAGATGCCTCCTGGAGGCTTCCCTGGAGAGCTGTTCCGGGCATGTCCCACTGGGCGGAGGTCCCAGGGAAGTCCTAGGACACGCTGGAGAGACTACGTCTTTTAGCTGGCCTGGGAACGCCTCGGGGTCCCCCAGAGAAGCTGGGGTAAGTGGTTGGGGAGAAGGAAGATGGATGGATGGAATCATGACTAGGAACACTGTTGACTTCTGGGTAATGTGGTTATTGTTTTCAATTGAGCTACAGTAAAGGCATATTGTCAGAAAACTACAAAATGTCTGCCTTTACTTTTTTTTGTCATTTTTCTTATAGTTCGGGTTCTGCACCTGTAAGAATTTTATCCCATTCAATGATGAATGGCAGAGACGACTCCCATCCTATAGGAATTCTGGATTCTGGTAAAAATAAATAAATAATTAAATAAATAACAGCCTTTAATATGTAGCAGGATGAAATTGGCTGGACCTGCTACACAGGTGTTGGAAATGCATTTGATTGCCAAAAGGGTGTGGTGAAGCCAATAAAAGTCAGAGTTGCTTTGTGCTTGCACACTGTACTCTAAAGAGGGGCCGCCGCCGCACTGTGCTACAGGTTCCAGGCCCAGTCAGTGGGGCACCTGAAACCTGGTGTATGGACCTGTGGGACCAGGGTCCCCTCTCCACTGCACCCTGAGAGCATGTGATTTGGCAGGACAGACGGGTCAGACCGTGAGCCCCTGCTGCTTTGCCTGGTTTGCTTTGCTTGGTGTCACCCTGCCTTGCTTGGGACAGATTTTCTTGGTCAACTGATGTTTATAATAGCTTTTATTTTTTATGTGGTTATGTTTGGTGCCTGATCGCTGTCCTGACTAGCCACTACTCAGACGCTGGAGCCTCAAACCTTTTACCCCCCCCCCCCC